>NC_066583.1:594389364-594703428 GCF_024323335.1 Lathyrus oleraceus | reverse complement strand
GGCTTGGATTTAGATGTTCAATATTGTTCAAACTTCATGTTTCCTTAGTGATTATACTTGAAGATTGAATAGGTAGTTTTTTTTCTTTTAACTGTGAAAGTGTTGTTCATCTCACTTTCATTCTAAAGGAACAAGATTTCTCCCATAAAATGATTGAACGAACTCTAATATAGTTATAGGTATAGTTATAGGTATATTGTAATAGAAAAAGTTTGATTCTTGTAATATAAAAAATGAAAGTGATGAGGTAATTAAAGTTGGTATATTGGCGTATCGGATACGTTATTGAAGTTTATATTAACATTGGTTATGTATAGGTTTTTGAAGTTTAAAATGAATTGAACTTTATAATTGTTAGGATATTCAAAGATACTACCTTAGTTATGTATTTTCGTCTGGATTAATTGTTTACTTTAATAAGTAGGAAAACCATGGATAAAACATGGATCTGTGCCGATCGAATGACCAAAGAGTACGAGAGTGGGGTTGCGGAATTCGTTAAGTATGCTGTTCAACACGCTGAAAACCCCAGACGAATGCATTGTCCTTGCTTGCGTTGTTGTTATATTGGTAAGGTTGACGCACATGGATTGAAATCGCATTTGCTGAGGCATGGAATTGATCAAAGTTATCAGTGTTGGATATTTCATGGTGAGAAAATTAACGAGAATGTTGAATCGAGTGGAAAAAGTAATACGACCTATGCTTCATACGACAAAGACACGGAAACATACGATTGTGATCGAGTTGAAGAGATTGTAGAAGCACTGGAAGAAGATCTTCATGATTGTCCTGAAATGTTTGAGAGGATGGTAAGCGATGTAGAGAAACCGTTGTACAAAGGTTGCACTAAATTCTCAAGACTTTCTGCGGTATTAAAGTTGTACAACTTAAAGGCGGGCAATGGATGGTCGGATAAAAGTTTCACAGAGTTGTTGGCCCTTATGAGAGAAATGCTACCGGATGATAATGTTCTTCCTAATCGAACCTATGAGGCAAAAAAAATGTTGTGCTCTATTGGCATGAGCTATGATAAGATACATGCTTGTCCTAACGATTGCATTTTGTTTCGTAACGAATATGCAATGTTAACTGAGTGCCCTAAATACCGGGTTAGCATTTCATTCTAAATTCATCTATTATAATTATTTTCCAAGTTACCATCTAACATTTGCCTAATCATTACAGTGGACATTGGTTGTTGCTCGAATCAATCCTATCCGAGAAATTGTGTATTATCTTGACTCGTTAGGAAATGATTGGACAACATACCCGGATATGAAGTTCCTAATTGACACGTAAGTGAGAATGTTCAAAAAATTTCTTAGTTTATGTGAATTGTTCTAATTGCTTCATTTTTATTTTATTAGCGTCCTACAAGCTTTTCGGGCCCAACGAGATATCCAAACCTCAAGGAGGGGCGCCAACTCCATTACATGGATTAAAGTGGCGGTATATTTTTAATTACCACATTTTTTATTATATTAGTGATGACACTTGATAAAACTTAGGATTTATAATCCATATTTTTTTTTCATATGTAGTGTCCTCAACAACGTAATCAAATAGATTGCGGGTATTTCATGTTGAGGTTTATGCGAGATACTCTTGCTTTGGGCCGATTAATGATTCCCACCGATGTATGTATTTCTAACTTATGAGTTATTTTTATATTTACACATATCTCATATAATTAAATAGTTGGAATTAATTCAAAATATGTTATATTATTATGTAGTACTTTGAGGAATTCAAGTGTGCATTTTATACAAAGGATCAAGTGGACGAAATCAAAGAGGAGTGGTGTCAATTCATGATAGAGCTCAATGTTTTTTCATAAATTTGTGTAATTAATGTGTACATTTGTAGTATATGTAATGACTTGTAAATGTGTACATAAATTTGTATATATTTTGATACATTTAAGGCAAAATTGGTTTGAATGGTATATATATATATATATATATATTTGTTAGCCAAAAATTGGTAGAAAAAAGGCCAAAATGGCATATATAAAATGTGATAATTGTCTGTCAAAATCCGGTTGAAAACAGGTAGAAATTCTGGTTTATAAACCTGGAAAAAATGTGGTTTAAAACAAAAGCTTCAAAAATTTTCGTATACCTTAGACAGCGCTTTTGTAAAAAGCGCTGTCTAAGGGGGGGATTAGAAAGCGCTTTAGGCAAAAGCGCTGTCTAAGGGGGGGGGGGGGCTTAGACAGCGCTTTTTGAAAAGTGCTGTCTAAGGTATACCTAAAAAAATTAAAATAGGAGGGTCTTAGAAAGCGCTTTTGGCCAAAGCGCTGTCTAAGGGGGTGGGGCTTAGACAGCGCTTTTCAAAAGCGCTGTCTAAGGTATACCTAAAAAATTTAAAATAAGAGGGTCTTATAAAGCGCTTTTGGCCAAAGCGCTGTCTAAGGGGGGGGGGGGCTTAGACAGCGCTTTTAAGATTTAAAAAAGCGCTGTCTAAACCTTTAGCAGCGGAGGTTTAGACAACGCTTTAAAGCGCTGTCTAAGGCTAAAAAAAGCGCTGTCTAAGGTCTTGTTTGTTGTAGTGGTTACAGCGTGTGTGCTAGCTTTGATGCTTTCCTCTTTCATGACTTTCATGCAACACTCACTGAATACTTGCCCAAACATTAACACCGCACTCCATCTTTCACCTCTGGTTGCGAACGTAGAAGTCAACCTATAATAGATCGATCTTACCAAGGTAGTTATTGGCAGATTTCTAATTCCTTTGAATACTCCGTTCATGCATTCTACAAGGTTTGTTGTCATATGGCCCCATCGACAACCTCTATCAAATGCCCCTATCCACTGCTCTACTGGTATGTTATTTAGCCATCTCTCTGCGTCTTCATTAGACAGTCTAATTTCATCACGATAATATTGAAATAACGGCTGAGTTAGAGCATACCCAACATTCACCACCTTCTTGCGAAGATTCTTACCTTTTATTGCACGCGTGAAGTTTTGTGCAATATGTCTAATGCAATAGACATAGGTAGAAGGAGGATCATGACATCCGTTGTCATGGTTGTTGTAGGAACTCTCAATGGCCGCATGTCTATCAGAAATCAAACAGAGATTGGCTTGTGGAGCCACATGCGTTCTGAGATGTCGAAGAAAGAAACCCCATCCACCAGCCGTTTCACCTTCAACCAGAGCAAAGGCAATGGGAAAGACATTGTTGTTGCCGTCTTGTGCAACCGCCATAAGCAAAGTACCCTTGTATTTGTCGTATAACCAAGTGCCATCAATTCGAATAATAGGTTTGCAGAATGCGAAACCTTTGATGCATAGGTCAAACGTCCAAAAGAGACGGTGAAAGATTCTATTACCTGTAACACAGGTTCCGTCTGGCATCATTGCTGGCAATGTCTCCATAATTTCCACAGTTCCTGGGACATATGTTTTTAGTGTCCATAAAAACCGTGGCAATTCTTTGTATTAATCCTCCCAGTTGCCGAATACCTGTTCAACAACCTTTGTCCTTGCAATCCAGGTTTTCTTGTAAGATGGAGTATAATTATATGTTGTTATGATATGAGATATAAGTATACTCACCTTCATTGATGGGTCTTTATTAACCAACGACAGAATGTCTTGACATATCAATGCAGCGCTTAGTTTACGGTGATCATGTTCAACGTTAGTTGCAATGCAACTGTGAGGTGGGTCTATTGAAGCGATCTCCCAAGAGTCTTTTTTCTTTTTGTAAGACGCAGCCAACCGAAACTTATAAAGGATGTTACGACATTCGATGACATACCTTCTCGAATCAGTGTGTTTTACTGTGAAATCAACAGAGTTGTTCATGTGGAATTTTTTGATAGCTCGCACACATTCTTCTTTGGTACGAAACATGTCTCCCACCTTTAATTTGCCTTCTGATCATGGATACGGGTTATAGAAAACATTGTTGGATGTTTCATCGTCATGCAGATCCATCTTTGTCATATGCTGAGGCGGATTGTAGACATGACTAGGAGGTATTGTCGGTGGTTGATCATCATCTTCAATGTTGTTGTTCAGCATGTGATCAACTTGTATCTCGGTCTCCTCTTCTTCTTCATCAACGACGTCCACTTCTGCTTCTGCTTCTAGGTTGACGTCATCTGACCATTATGGATCAAACTCACTAGATTCATCCTGACTGGTTATTTGAGACTGCTGAGATGGTATACATGGTTGAAGAGTAATATACAACTCAATACAGTTGCAACCTGAATGTTCATGACTAACAAACATGTATTAAACATCTTCATCGTCTCGTACCTTAAGCGAGAAAAACTTGCATTGACTGTTCTAAAAAAATATTGGATTTTGATATGTGATCTTTGACATAATACCCGATCCTATACAGGATTGTACTCTTTTTTTCAAATGTAAGAAGGTTGCATTTCTCTTGATCGTAAGTCTAATGGTATCGGTGTTTCGAAAACAAAAACTGTATAACTCAGACTCGTATATTTCACTGTTGCAGTGAACGTTGACACTGTATTTTGGTGAAGATGACATTGTGCAGATGAAAACTATTTTCTTGCTGCAGACGAATGTGGGTTGAGTCTTGGATGTTGATAGTAAGACACTTAAATAGGTGAGTGATGTGTCTCACATGCAAGCTAGTTCGAAGTGATGTGTCGCACATGCAAGCTAGTCCAAAATGATGTGTCAACCATGCAAGCTATTAAGAAGTGACATGTTCAGCATGCAAGAGAGAGGACAACCACGTGTCAAACATGCAGACACACACTCCAATTGAATTGGCTCCCTCATTCATTCCTTTCACATGGGCGCCAATCAATTTGGGGACACCTTGTCTTGCATGCATGCAGACCTCGAAACCAAGCAATTAGACCTAGGTGTGTCATGCATGTCCCTATGGAGGCGCCAATTTGAATGGCGATACCATGTACGAAATGCACACGGGCGCCAATTCAATTGGAGACCCCATGTAAACACAACTTTTCATGCTTCAAGCCATTTGCCTATAAGTACATCTACACCCTCAACACTTCTTCCACACCATCACTCACTACTTCTTCTACAATACTTCTTCTACAATTTCATCTGCAACAACTTCTTGTAGTTTCATTTGCACCAACCGCTTTCATCCCCGACAAAATGTCTATCCTTACAATGGGTGAATCACATAGAGGAACGGTTGCAAACATAGCAACTTATGTAAGTGTTTTCTTCTTTTGTTATTTGTTTTAATAGAGTCCTTTTTAATAACATACCAACTTAGTAAAGTTTTTTGTTCTTTATTTTCTAGGATGTTTCAAGGTTCCGGACTCGGGTCCACGAATATGTCCATATGGACCCGATGATTCAACCTTATGTTAAACTCGTCGGTTTTGGTCATATAAACAAGATTTTATCTTGGTCGATAGATAACAAATTCATTCTTGCTTTATGCGAAAGATGGCGTCCAGAGACACACACATTTTGGTTCCCAATCGGTGAGTGTACCGTGACGTTAGAAGACGTCTACATGCTTTTGGGACTGCCCGTTGAAGGTAAGGATGTTAATGGCAAAACTAACTATGCAAATTCAATTTGCATGGACCTCTTGGAGACTGATTTGTTAGATGATAACTCAAGAGGTCAAGGTATACTCCTTTCACGCCTTAAGTCATACTATAACGGTTTACACTTAGATGAGCATTCTATCGAAGATGCTCGAATAATAAAAACTTCATGTTACATTATGCTTTTAATTGATTCTTTTTTATTTCCCGAAGGTAGTGGTTCTTGCATGCATATTTTGTATTTACCTTTACTTAGACATGTAGATAGAATAGGAAGTTACAGTTGGGGATCTGCTTGTCTAGCCTATCTCTATAGCTCCTTGTGCAAAAACTCACATAAAGACACATCTATATTTTCTGGATGTGTTGTTTTGCTCCAAGCATGGGGTTGGTCAAGACTACCGTCCCTAGCACCCGTCAACAATAACCCTTTCACTTTCCCGTATGCACAAAAGTAAGTTGTTTAAATTGCTATATATTTACTTACTTCTTTAAAGATTATCATCTCTAACTAATATTTTTACCTTTTTGGCGTAGATGGTCTGCACGTGGTATGAGTTATAACATATGTCCTAGACATTGTATTACTCAGTATCGCAATATGTTGGATCACCTTCGACCAACATACGTAAGGATAATAACCTCATTATTTCGTTATAATTTGTTAACTTCTTCTACCTAGATTATAATCCTATTTTCTTTCACATTTCAATTCATTTGGCGTCCATACCTTAATTTGTATCATGACCATGAGGTCAACACTGAAGACGCAGCCGTATGGACTACATGCACACCGATAATACAATTCACAATTGTGGAGATGCACAACAGTGATCGTGTGAAGTTGCAGTTCGGTATGCCCCAAAATATCCTAGATTCCCCAGCAAGCCTAGGAGAATGGCATATGCGCAAAGTTAACGACCAATGGAACTTCAATCCATGGCAAAGCTTCACAAGATCGGAGTGTCGTAAATGGAAGCACTGCCATAACCATGTCTTAGCTGACGCAGTCATGCCAAATGAAGAAAAACCAAGTCGTACTTATATGGCTTGGTACACATCAGTTGGTTTTTAGTTCATCGCCGAGGATATGTACCTGTACGACCCACGCCAACAAACATACACACCTGACACTATGTCATTGCATGTTCTCTATCAAAGAAAAAAAAGAAAAAAAGTCGAAGATGATCAAATTTGATAAATAATGGCCAAAGAACAGAGCAAAAATTACCAAGTCTGGAGAATTGGGGATTTAGAGAAATTTGGATGAAAAAGGAGAAAAAGAGAGCAAGCCATTGGAATAATCATGCGATGCATCGTGCGCTATCACACACGTGATAAAAAAGAGGAAAAGTGGTATCGCACGCCATCGCACGCGTGGAAGAGCTTCCAACGCAGCATCGCACACGATGCAATCTATTGCTTTTTACGCGATTGGCCCTTTTTTGGGGCAATTTCTGACGCGTTCTGGTACAATTTGATGGCTATAAAAAGGCAGACTTTGGATTTTTTTAAGGGTTCTGTGATTGGAAACCCGAGAGTACGAATACTGGAAGTGAGTTTTTTAGCGTATTCGAAGCCATTGGAGCCCAAATCTTCAAGGAATTCTTATGCAAACTTATTTTTATCAATTGGTATTTTAATTTTATCAGTATGAGTAGCTAAACCCTTTTAGGTTAGGTTTTGTATGAGGAACCTGTTTCGAACATGTTGGGATGTATGTTTTATTTGATGTTGCATGAATCATCTTAGTTATACTTTTATTTAATTGGTTCTTTTACTTAAAGTGCATTATCTGAGATACTCTGTTAATGTGATTATGGACGTATAGGGAATACTGACCCTTATCCTATGCATCCGATCTAGAGAAATTATCGTACTTACACCGGTTGAATAGGGATATGAGACCTCAAGTAATGGCCTTAGAGTTAACGTATTGTATCATCGCTTGATTTCACTTATCCCGATTGAATAAGGATATGAGACCACTAGTAGGAATCAGTGAGCTATACACCGATGGATTTGGTATAGTGGTCTTTTTAAATCGTCGTGGAAATATAAGGATGCTTGATTTATGTAATTCATTAGACGTCAACAGGGGATAAATAGGGGATTCTAGGCAAAACCTAACCACTTTCTCTGAATTGTTAGAACACTTCTTTTATTATCAATTGCAACTTGAAACCCCCAAATTGTTACTTTTTATACTTCCACAACTATTGCTTTGTTAAATAGAAGTCCTTGTGGATTGAATACTCTTTTTATTAGTTCGACACTATCAGTACAATTGTCAAGAAGTCGTCAATTGGTTTACCATAGAAGTAATTAAGGACGTGGTTTGGAACTCTGATGGTGATAAAAGTTCCAATCCATATGAATTTAATGCATGTTTATTTAAAACTAGTTAGAATTCCATCAAGAATGACTTAGTAGGTTGTGTGAATGAGTTATTCTCCAATGAGAAAATTACCTAAGGCCATTGAAACTTCATTCTTGGATTTAATTCCTAAAACTCACAATCATCGTACTTTGAGTGAGTTCAGACCTATTTGCCTAGTTGGCAGTGTCTATAGAATTATGGCAAAGATGTTGGCAGGGAGGTTGAATAAGGTAATCAGTGTTCTTATCTCTTGTAGTCAATATGCTTCCATTCCAAATAGACAAATGTTATATGGTATGGTTTTTCTCAACGATGTGGTAGATTATGCTAGAAGGTACAAGAAAAAGTGTCTTTTATTTAAGGTAGATTTTGAAAAAGCATACGATTGTGTGTTGTGGGACTACCTTAAATATGTTATAGTCCAAATAGGTTTTCACACTAGGTAGATGATGTTGGTGTAAGCCCTAGAGGCCAATACATTTTGGTACTTGTATCGAATAATAAAAGGCATTCTCTTTATTATGGTTGATTAATAAAGTCCCTGGAATAGATAGTCCGTTTAATGTATTAAGTGTGACTTAATCATGAGAACACATTAAACATAAGGACACTATTCCTAAAGTATCCGTAGTCGAGCTTTAGTGTGAAGTGGGATAACATTAAAGCATTAAGACTATTATGTTTGTAGACTGATGATCACATCTCATGGATCATGGATAAAGAGTTATCAAGTCTTAAACATAGGTATGAATATTAGGAGTAATATTTATACCGGATTGACCCGCTATGAGAATACTATATAGAAAGTTATGCAAGGTGTCATAAGTTATTCTCATGGTGATAATAGTGTATTCCACTCTTCGACCTGAAACCACTATGGATCCTAGATGTAGAGTCGAGTGCTTTATTGCTGATCCAACGTTGTCCGTAACTGGATAACCATAAAGACAGTTGATGGGTACTCCACAAAGCATGCTGAGGGACATGAGTGACCTAGATGGAATTTGCCCATCCTGCATAACAGGATAAATGTCTATGGGCCCAATATTGAACGGGACAAGGATGACACGGTCTATGCCTTGTGTTCAATATAGACATAAGGGCAAAAGGGGAATTATACACATAATTATTATCACAGAAGGAATTGTCAGATCACATGACATTTTCGTGTCTTGGGTAGCAGTGATGTGTTGCTAGATACCGCTCACTGTTTATTATGTTAAATGCGTGATTTAATATAATTGCCAACGTCACGAAAACCTACAGGGTCACACACAAAGGACGGATTGATGAGAGATAGAGTAACTAAGGAATACCGTAAGGTACGGTGCCCTTAAGTGAGTTATAGAACATCGTAAGGTACGGTGTACTTGAGTAGAATACGAAATATGGTAAGGTACCATGGGCTTAAGTGATTTTGGGCATATTATAAGATATGGGCCAAAATACACTTAAGTGGGCTTTTAGCTTGAAGCCCACACAAGTGGTTCTATAAATAGAACCCTTGTGCGGAAGCATTCATAGCGGTTGCATTATTTTCGTTTTCTCTCACTCTCTCTCTCTCTCTCACTCAAAGCCTTCATTCGTACCAGCTAGCACTGAGATTGAAGGAACCCGTTCGTGTGGACTGAGTAGAGACGTTGTCATCGTTCAACGTTTGTGATCGCTTCGTGGATTTGCATCAAAGGTTTTGATCGTCACAAGAGATCTGCACCAAAGGTTTCAACCGTCACAAGAGGTAAATATTCTATCACTGATCATGACCATTCGTAAGGATCTCTAAAGGAGAAATTTTTAATTTCCGCTGCGCTTTGGGTCGCAATTCTCCTTCAGTGGTATCAGAGCCACTTACGAAACCATGACTCGGATAGCTGTTTATTTTCTGTATTAATATGATTAAAAGACAGAATGAATCAATTAATTAAACGAGTAATTAAATTTGGCATCATGAGTGTACGAGTTGGATGATTGATGTTGACTATGCTTCGGAATCCGACATTAGTATGGTGAAGCAGCGATACATCGATCGTCCATAGGTTACGCAATTGAGACCGATCAACTTATATATGATATAAGTAATCCTAATGCAAAATACGGTATATGTGATATACTGTTTCTGTTTCGTTCATTCGAACACTAAATGATTGTTTTCCTTTGAGCGATCAATGGTCATTTGCTTCGGAATCCGACATTAGTATGGTGAAGCAATGACCTGTTGATCAATCATACTGAATCAACAATCGAGGTGTGTTTGACGGTCTGAAATTGGCGCGTTAGGGTTGGTGACGGCGCAAGGGTTGTGCCGTCAAAGAGTTGTGAATTTAGGGCTTTTTGGAAGAGGTCCGTAGACTGTTTCAAAGTCCTATTAGTTTGGCCGCGTGAAGCTCGTGTGACGAGCGTAACAGGCGTAACATGATGGGCGTGACGGTCGTCACGTGCTTTGTGATGGTCGTCACATTTACAAGTCCAGAAAAAATAGGCGTTTCTGTTTTTGGCCCTGTGACGGTCGTAACGTGTTTTGTGTGACGGTCGTCACACTCACATGGCCTGTGACGGTCGTCACACGCCTGTGACGGTCGTCACACTCCCAGAGTCAAAATTTTGGGGTTCCTGTTTTGTGGCTACGCAAGGGTTGTGTTCATGCAAAACAATGTCCATTTCAAATGAATTGTTCATTAAAATTTTGGACAGGGGCGCTGCCCCTTGACCCCGTCCGCTGACCGGGCAGCGGAAACCCCGGCTAACTCTGCGTAGTGTGATCGGTTGCCGAAATTTAATTTTGTTTTAATTAACTAAAGGAATTAAAATAATAATAATAATGTGTTTGTTATTATTGCCCTGTCGTGATCAGTTATGGCCGTAGTCTTCCTTTATTTTGTTTTGGGTCTTAAATACGACCTGCATGTCGTGCCTCTCCTTTTGATCTCTTAATGTAACTTCTTTTCTCATCTCAAACCCTCGTATGTAAAACGAGTTTCTTCTGGAATGTAATGTTATGAATAAAGAGAAGAAGACAATGTTATGAAGAAAGAGAAGATTTCAATATCAAAAGAGGACAATCTTGAAGATCTTGCTTGGAGAAGCTTAGAGAAGAATTCAATATTAAAGGAGGACAACCTTGAAGATCTTGCTTGGAGAAGCTTAGATCGTTGTAGGTTAGCTTAGGTTCTCTCATTGGCTTGGGAGAACAATTGCGCTAGGGGCCATAACTGTTTCATTTTGTTTGTATGTATGTTGATGCATGTGAATGTATGTTGATGCATGTGAGAGACGATTTATATGATAAACAAGCCGGTGAGATCATAACAATTGCAATTCCCTCAAACTAAAATATTAAGTTTATGCTTTCCAAGTTTTAGCACTCATCAAGACTAGTATCGGATAATGTAGGTTTCGCCAAAGCTAGGTGCATGTTCTATATTAGTAAGGTGCGATGGGATAATTGTAATATCCAACTGCTAAAACAATGGGTCAAACTTAACTAAACAAATTATGATGATATTATATGTGTTTGCTTTCCAAGTTTTAGCACTCATCAAGACTAGTATCGGATAATGTAGGTTTCGCCAAAGCGAGGTGCATGTTCTATATTAGTAAGGTGCGATGGGATAATTGTAATATCCAACTGCTAAGACAATGGGTCAAACTTAATTATAATAATATCATATATGTTTTAGAAGCAAGAGTTGGGAATAATCCATATGATGGATTGGAATAAGGAGTTATTCACCCAACTGAAATCTTCGAGAGTTGTATGAGATACAACTGGAAGGAGTTCCTACCTAAATAACCTAGTTTTGTGTAATCCGCCTACGCGGACTTAGAACGAAGCGAAATATGGATCTCGACCCACTAGAAAATCTTCCAACGGGATTTTCCGAATCAAATGATGAGAGTCATTTGTTTTGAGTAAAATAGTGGGAGCATATTTGATTAAAGGCCTAATTAAATATGTCAATGATACTTATATTTTCTTAATCCTTATGTAGATAACCATGACAGCAAACACCTCTAACAACATCTTGCGATCAATCCTTGACAAGGAAAAATTGTCTGGGACAAATTTTCTGGATTGGCACCGAAACCTGAGGATTGTCCTCAAACATGATAAAAAGCTGTATGTCTTGGAGACACCTGTTCCTGAAGAGGAACCTCCTAGTTCTGCACCTAAGGCAGAAAGAGATGCTTATAAGAAGCATGTCGATGATGCCAATGAAACTGCTTGTCTCATGCTGGCTACCATGAATTCAGAATTGCAAAAGCAACATGAGAACATGTCAGCGTTCGATATGATCGAACACCTGAAGTTGCTCTATCAAGAGCAAGCAAGGCATGAGAGGTTTGAAGTTTCAAAAGCCCTTTTCTAAAGCAAGTTAGCTGAGGGAGCCCCTGTAGGTCCCCATGTACTCAAGATGATTGGGTATGTGGAAAGCCTTGAGAGATTGGGTTTTCCCCTCGAAAAGGAACTTGCGACTGATTTGATCTTGCAATCGTTGCCAGATAGTTTCAGTCAATTTGTCCTAAATTTCAATATGATTGATATGGACAAATCTCTTCCTGAACTGCTCGCCATGTTAAGAACTGCCGAGCAGAATCTGAAGTCAAAAGGGAAGTCCATTCTGATGATCGGAAATGGAAAGAGACAGAACAAAAGGCCCACCAAGCAGGGTGATAAAGGGAAAGGCAAGGAAGTTGCCAAACCCAGACCCACCGTTGCTGCTTTGAAGCCTAGTGGAGGCATAGCAAAGGCAGGCACCTGCTTCCATTGCGGTAAGACCGGACACTAGAAGAGAAACTTCCCAAAGTACCTGGAAGATACGAAGAATGGAGTAGAGACTTCAACTTCAGGTATTTTTGTTATTAAATAAATTTATCTACTTCTGCATCATGGGTATTAGATACTGGATGCGGTTCTCACATTTGTACAAATGTGCAGGGGCTGAAAAGGAGTAGAGATTTGGCAAAAGGTGAAGTTGACCTACGAGTTGGCAGTGGAGCAAAGGTTGCTACTTTAGCCGTAGGATCTTATTAACTTTACCTAGTGGTTTTATAATTCAGTTAGAGAACTATTATTATGTATCTGCAATTAGCAGGAATATTATTTCCATTTCTTGTTTGGACAAGTTTGGTTTTTCATTTATAATAAAGAACAATTGTTGCTCAATTTATTTGAATGATATATTCTATGCTACTGCACAAGTGAGCAATGAACTATATGTCCTTGATCTCATAATGCCAACTTATAACATTAATACTAAAAGGATGAAACCTAATGAGTTAAATCCATGATGAGTTACGTTGATCTTCCAAACTCCATTTGCGGACATGCACTATTGACAACAGCTTACACACTTAACCATGTTCCATCCAAAAGGTTAATAAGACACCATATGAGATATGGAGTGGTAAGAGACCACATATGTCTTACATAAAGATTTGGGGTTGCGAGGTTTATGTGAAACGACAAATTTCAACTAAGCTTGAGCCCAAACCTGACAAATGCTTATTTGTGGGGTATCCTAAAGAAACAGAAGGGTATTACTTCTACAATCCTTCTGAGGGCAAAGTGTTTGTCGCTCGAACTGGAGTTTTCCTAGAAAAGGATTTTATTTCCAAAGGAACCAGTGGGAGGAAAGTAGAGCTTGAAGAAATTCAAAAATCACAAAGCATCGACACACCTATGGAGGAATTGGAGCAGGAAACACAAGTAGTTGTGTAAGAGCAACCTGCTCAAGTAGAACAAGACCAGCGTAGGTCAGGCAGGATACATCACCTACCTGAGATATATGGATATCTGATCAAGGTGATGTATTACTCATGGATCAAGATGAGCTTGTGACCTACTCATGGAATCTTCGTTTTGATGAAACAGTAAAACAATATGGATTCATCAAGAACGAAGATGAGCCTTGTGTCTACAAGAAGGTTAGTGGGAGCATGATCGTATTCCTGGTATTATATGTAGATGACATATTACTTATTGGAAACGATATCCCTACCCTGCAACAAGCAAAGTCTTGGGTGGGGAAATGCTTATCTATGAAGGACCTAGGTGAAGCAGCCTATATATTAGGAATCAGAATCTATAGAGATAGATCATGAAATGCTTGGCCTAAGTCAGAGTACATAGACAAGGTGCTGAGACGCTTTAATATGAATGATTCCAATGGTTATGTGTTTTGCTTAAATGGTGGCGCTGTGAGCTTGAAAAGTTCAAAGCAAGATACAGTTGCTGATTCTACAACCGAGGCCAAGTATATTGCTACCTCAAGTGCAGCAAAGGAAGCTGTTTGGATCAAAATGTTAATTAGTGAACTTGGCATAGTCCCTGGCATTGTGGATCCCATTGGTCTCTATTATGATAACAATGGTGCTATCGCACAAGCCAAGGAGCCTAGATCTCACCAACGATCCAAACACATACTTAGGCGTTATCATCTCATTCGAGAGATAATAGATAGAGGAGATGTGAAAATATGTAAAGTACCTACACTTGACAATATAGCTGACCCACTGACAAAGCCTCTTGCGCAGCAGAAGCATGATGGCTATACTAGATCAATGGGCATATGGGGTATGCCTGATTGGCTCTAGTGCTAGTGGGAGATTGTTGGTGTAAGCCCTAGAGGCCAATACATTTTGGTACTTGTATCGAATAATAAAAGGCATTCTCTTTATTATGGTTGATTAATAAAGTCCCTGGAATAGATAGTCCGTTTAATGTATTAAGTGTGACTTAATCATGAGAACACATTAAACATAAGGACACTATTCCTAAAGTATCCGTAGTCGAGCTTTAGTGTGAAGTGGGATAACATTAAAGCATTAAGACTATTATGTTTGTAGACTGATGATCACATCTCATGGATCATGGATAAAGAGTTATCAAGTCTTAAACATAGGTATGAATATTAGGAGTAATATTTATACCGGATTGACCCGCTATGAGAATACTATATAGAAAGTTATGCAAGGTGTCATAAGTTATTCTCATGGTGATAATAGTGTATTCCACTCTTCGACCTGAAACCACTATGGATCCTAGATGTAGAGTCGAGTGCTTTATTGCTGATCCAACGTTGTCCGTAACTGGATAACCATAAAGACAGTTGATGGGTACTCCACAAAGCATGCTGAGGGACATGAGTGACCTAGATGGAATTTGCCCATCCTGCATAACAGGATAAATGTCTATGGGCCCAATATTGAACGGGACAAGGATGACACGGTCTATGCCTTGTGTTCAATATAGACATAAGGACAAAAGGGAAATTATACACATAATTATTATCATAGAAGGAATTGTCAGATCACATGACATTTTCGTGTCTTGGGTAGCAGTGATGTGTTGCTAGATACCGCTCACTGTTTATTATGTTAAATGCGTGATTTAATATAATTGCCAACGTCACGAAAACCTACAGGGTCACACACAAAGGACGGATTGATGAGAGATAGAGTAACTAAGGAATACCGTAAGGTACGGTGCCCTTAAGTGAGTTATAGAACATCGTAAGGTACGGTGTACTTGAGTAGAATACGAAATATGGTAAGGTACCATGGGCTTAAGTGATTTTGGGCATATTATAAGATATGGGCCAAAATACACTTAAGTGGGCTTTTAGCTTGAAGCCCACACAAGTGGTTCTATAAATAGAACCCTTGTGCGGAAGCATTCATAGCGGTTGCATTATTTTCGTTTTCTCTCACTCTCTCTCTCTCTCACTCAAAGCCTTCATTCGTACCAGCTAGCACTGAGATTGAAGGAACCCGTTCGTGTGGACTGAGTAGAGACGTTGTCATCGTTTAACGTTCGTGATCGCTTCGTGGATTTGCATCAAAGGTTTTGATTGTCACAAGAGATCTGCACCAAAGGTTTCAACCGTCACAAGAGGTAAATATTCTATCACTGATCATGACCATTCGTAAGGATCTCTAAAGGAGAAATTTTTAATTTCCGCTGCGCTTTGGGTCGCAATTCTCCTTCAGATGAAAGGGATGAACACATATATGTTCTATAATTCCTTCTCTCTTCTTGTGAATGGGAGCCCCACAAAAGATTTCCATGCTGTTATAGGCCTTTGTCAAGGGGACCCTTTGTCCCCTTTCTATTTTTACTTGCTGCAAAGGGTCTTGATGGGTTGATGTTCAATGCAATACATCTTTTTGAGTTTCATAATTTAAAAGTGATTGGTGATATCATTTTTGAGATACATTAATCCTCTTACGACACAGTAATTATTGAGGGGTCATGCTCTAATATGCAGAGTATCAAGTGAGTTTTAAGAGGATTTAAAATGTCGTTAGGCTTGTGCGTGAATTTAAAAAAAATAAAAAGCATTGGGATCAACTTGAAGAATATGTTTCTAGAGAGATAGGTGGTTAGGACCTGAGGCTTTGAGTTCTCTATTTCCAAACCTATTTTTATACAGTTCTCGTCTTAGGCATAAGGTTGCAAACTTAGGTATTTGGCTGGATAGAATATGGTTTTAGAATATGGGTTTTGAGGATGCTCACTTGTCAATTGCAAAAGTTCAAGAGCTTACAAAATTGTCGAACATCCTACAGAATGTTCATCCTGTTCGAGATTCTACAAACGAGTTTGGGTGGTGGTGTAACGCGGGGGGCTTCTCTATCAAATCCAGCTTCAAGAGGACAAAAGAGCTTAGTAATTTTTGTGTAGAGATGAATAAGATCTTACTAAGATGCCCTGAGGTATTGTCGAAGACTAAAATCCTAAGCAAAATCCAGATTTTTGGTTGGAAACTTATTCAGAATAAGCTTCCAACTAGAGACAAGTTAGCCAAAAGGTGGATCATGAGTGGCAGTCACGAAAACGATTTTCTAATGTGCTTTGGAACAGATGAATCCATTATGAATCTATTCTAGAAGTCTCCTTTAGATGTGAGTGTTTGGAAGGAGTTATTTGCTTGGCCAAATCTTCAAAGGATAGTGGAGGAGGATTTGGCGGGGCATAACCTTAGGAGCTTTCGGTCTTTGTTAATAGGTAAGGTAAAGACTAAATTGTAGATGTTAATTTGGATGTATGTCTGTTGTTCTATTTGGATAAGTAGAAATGTGGTTTTTTTCAAGTAGATCGAAAGGGAGTTGTGGACATTGTCAAACTAGCGAAGTTCCAGAGTTGGGATTGGTTCCTTGCTAGATTCATGGGGACAACATCCCTTAGTTAGTTGGATTATGATGACAGTTCGTCATTACATGGTTTTTATGAGTATTTGCGATGAATTCGATGAAATCTCAAGTTAAAAATGATATAAATATAAAGAAGTATGAAGAAAATGAAGAAGTAGAAGAAATAGAGCAAAGCCAAGAAGTCTGGAAGAAATTGTGAAGAAACGAACAATTTTCAACATAATTTACATCTTAAGGTCTCTCTAGTAAATTGATCATATTTGAAGTTCCGTAACTCCTTTTTATGTGGGGTTTTTTGAAAAATGAAGCTAAAATATATATACACTTTGGAATAATCATGTGTGCAATGGAAAGGATCGCGCATGCGATGCACAATGTTAAAAATCATGTGCACGATGAAAAAGTATCTCGCATGATGGGCTATTTTTTGGGCTTTTTTGGCGCATTTTGACTGCTTTAAAAGGGGAATTTTGGTACTTTTTCAAGGATTATGCAACTTTACCCGAAAAGTGATGATTTACAACACCATCAGGCATATTTAGAGAGAATTTGAGCCATTGGAGGCCAATTCTTTAAGGTTAGGTTGTAATTTCAATTATGAGTAGTTAATTCTCTCTAGGTTAGGTTGTGTTTGATGAACCTATTTTGATATTGTTGGGACATATGTTTAATTTGATATTGCACGAGTAATTTAATCTATAATTCTATTTAATTGCACATTATTCTTAATGCTTTTTATATGAGATACTTTTTTAATCTGATTTTGGGCACATAGGGAATACTGACCAATAGTCTATATGTTGGACCTAGGGAAATTGTTGTGCTTACACTAGCTAAATAGGGATAGGAGACCCCGAGTAGTGGCTTAGGAATTAACACTCTATTGCATTGCCTAATCCTACTTATGTTGGTGGACTAGGGATAGAAAACTTCGAGTAATGATTAGCGAGCTATATCACAAGGGATTATTTATAACGGTTTTGTTAATTTTCCTTGGGATTATAGTGACAATATCATTCATGTAATGCATCGAACATCAACAATATAGAAATAGGAGATTATATACACAACCTGGTCGCTTTAGTGATTTTGTTAGAACATTTTATTTTATTTTCAAATTCAAAACTCGAAAATCCCCCTAATTTAGTATTTTCTACGCATTGCACAATATTATCTTGTTAAATAGAAGTCCATGTGAATTTGATATTTTTTATTACTGCGACCTTATCAATACACTTGTTGAGAAGTCATCATATTAGGTCACTGGGCCTTTGTATTATTTATATAAGTAGTTTGTGTTTTTGTTGTTTAGCTTCTGGGGTGTTTTTTATCTACATGGCCTGTTCCTTCTGTTTGTAAGTGTTGAGTAACCCTAGTACTCTGATGACTTCTTGGAAAGTGCATCGATATTGTTGAAGTAATGAAAAGATCAAATACATAGGGACTGCCGCCAAGCAAGAAAAAATGTGTGCAATTTGGAAAAACTAGTAAAAGGGGGGTTTTCAGGTTTCAATGTGAAAAGTAAATAAATGAGTAAAAACTGTCACGAAAGCGGCCAGGTTGTGTTGTAGAAACCCCTATTCCTCTCTTGTTGATGTTTGATGTCCTGTATGAACTATCTAATCACTATAACCTCATAGTGATGTAACAAAATCGTTATAGCCAATCCCTTACGAAATAACTCACTAACCACTACCATGAGCTTTTTATTCCTAGTCCGCCAACATAAGTAGGGTTAGAAGATGTATATAACGTTAATTCTTTATGCCACTACTCCGGGTATCCTATGTCTATTCAACCAGCGTAAGCACAACAATTGCCCTAGGTCCAATACATAGACTAATGATCAGTATTCCCTATGTGTCAAAAATCATATTAAAAGAGTATCTCACATAAAAAGAATTAAGAACAAGAAGCAATTGAATAAGATTATATATCAATAGATTCATACAGTGGTCAAATCAACATAGAATCCAACACTTGAGAAACAGGTTCATCATAACACAACCTAACCTAGAAGAATTTAATTACTCATAGTGTAATTAAAAATACCACAATTGATAAATAATGATAACACAAGAAGTTCCTTGAAGAGATGGACTCGAATGGCTTCAAATGCTCTAAGAATCACCACTTATGCTCTTTAATTCGTGCTTCAAGCTTCTAAAATTGCAACCCTTGTGAAAGTGCTGAAAAACCTCTTTTAAAGACGTCAGAATGGACCAGAATGTGTTAGAAAAAGGCTCAGAAAAATGACCATCGAGCGCACGATACCCTACATCGTGCATGTGATGTAGCTTTTAATGCCCTATCGCTTGTGTGATGGTGGATATGATTATTTCCGAAGCTTCACTCTTTTTTGCTCCTTTTCACTTAATTTTTCACTAAGTCCATAATTTGCATACTTAGTTGTTTTTCCTTCATTCTTTGGTCATTCTTCCTCAAATTTACTCGACTTTCACTTGTTTTGCTCCGATTATTCGACTAAATATTTGTAATGACATACTGTCATCCCAACCCTAAACTTGAATTGTTGCTTGTCCTTAAGTAACTTGCCTACAACTACACATTTCAATAGACAACAAGTCGTACAATAACAATCGAACATCACCAAATTAAATATTTCTTTTACCTGACCATGGTTCTAGCTTCCAACTTCTATCCGGAGAATTCGGAAAACATCTGCAACATTGATAAATACTCAACCTGTCTCTCATTTCACTATAACTCACTCAATGGATAATGTGATCACTCAATCAACATGAAAAATCAATTAAACTTAGCTTGACCATGTTCTAATTGAGTTCAGCATAGAGATCACAACACACACATTAAAGGATTTTTCAGGTTGTAAATTAAGTTACGTTAGGGTAAGACTTTTTCTTAGGAAACTAGATTTAAACCTTTTGAGTTAGGTTCCTAGTTCTCCTTCATTCATCATACCTTTTTTATAGTACTAAAGAGTTTTTATCCTTCCTATTCTGTTCTCATTCCTTTTTTGTGAAGAATTTCCTTTTTCCACTTCTTTTTCAAAACATTTTTTTCAAAAATTTGGATCATATTCTCTAGTACCCCAACCCCAAAATAAAAACTTTGCTCATTTCCAAGAGCAACCCCAAACTTAATCTTTTTCATATACTTTAAGAAATGTACTTCTACCTAACTCCAAAGAGAGGGTGGAAAGAAAATATCTTTTGAGTAATATGGCTAAGCATTTAAGGCTATGTCACTGAAAGAAAGGTTTAGGCTCAAAGTAGTAAAAAATCGTTGAAGGCATTTATCCTCCAATTCCTTCCAAGTCTAGATTATTTCATTCGGAAGGCAAAGTAACCATTATATATCCCTTCCAATCATTGAGAACCCAAACAACCTCAATTTAACCTGGTCTCCAGTGGAATCATTAGGTTTTCACATTGAAGTTGTTTCATAAAAGCATGCAAGATGCGCCCATGGGTCTCTAATCGCATTCCCATCTAAACTTTTTTCTCTTAAACCTGAATGTAAAGAATTTTTAATATCAAAATTAGCAGGGTATATCGGTACACCCTGTAACACCCTTCTAAAATACCCCAAATATTTAATTAAAATAACAATAACAAATATATATCAGAGTAATTATGCACCAAGGGTGTCACACAACACTCCACACATTTCGCCATAAAATTCAGTCATGCTCATTATTTAATTCAAATAATACATTTTCTTTTGCATAATTCGCAGCGGATACAATTCAACCAACCATTCAAAACATAGAACGTTTTATAGAAAAAACAACAATATTTATATCAGAGTAATCATGCACCAAGGGTGTCACACAACATTTCACACCATAATAACTGTCATGCTCTTTATTTAATCAAAACAACATTTTTGCACAATTCGCAGCGGATATAAATCAACTCAACCATTCTACAAACATATAAAGTATTCCATGAAAAATGGTTCAACAACCGACAATAAACAATTAAAACATCCCGTCCCGATGTTACATCTATCAGAGCATGACTCACTACGGTGACTACACTAGACTCCAAGCACTAGCTTCTACTCAACTCATTGCTCGTTACCTGAAAAGTAATTGTAAGGGTGAGTCTCTCAATCAATATAATAAGCATTATAATTCATCATGTGATGCTAAGTAATTTAACACGTTTCATCACCCAAATCAGATTACACATACAACAACGGCAGTTATCAACTCAATATCATACTCAAGCACAACATAAAATGCAACTCAAATGAGACTCGACTCGTCATGCATGTGGTACCATTCGGAGTAAAACTCCCAACTTAAAATCATTGCCATTTTAGTGGGCATCAAGGCATAAGCCTTCAACTTTCAACTTAAAATTTGCCAATCCAGGCCAACGTGGTGTGAGCAAAGCTCCGACTTAATGCATATGAATGTACATGGCATACACAACTTTAAACTGTCAATAACATAATAATAATATCAACACAACAACGTATTCAACAAAAACCAACTTATAATCAACTTTGGCTCATCAGGCCTACAACTCAGTATTTTCAACGACTCTAACACAACTGATCAACATAATTGGATCAACATTTCATAACATAGACCCAACAACTTATCCCTCACAATCAACTAAAATAGGCCAATCACCAATTATGTTCACAACATTAAAATACCAATTTTTTCTAATTTCCAACAGTGTTAACCGGTTAACGCCCTGGGTTAACCGGTTAACGCAGGACAAAAATTCATTTTCTGGCAAAACGCAACAGTGTTAACCGGTTAACGCCCTGGGTTAACCGGTTAACGCAGGCAAAACAGCACATTTTCACAAAATATAACAGTGTTAACCGGTTAACGCCCTGGGTTAACCGGTTAACGCAGACAAAACAGCAGTCCATGCGCTAACACAAGGCAGAATGCAGAGTTCTCCGTATTTTCCGCCATTGGAGGACTTCCGGACCTCCGATTCAACTTCCGTAAAAAGCTACATTATCGGAAAATCACGACACATACAATTATCGATTCAATTTCAGTTTTCCTACAACTTATTCATCACAATTTTCTCAGCATTCTAAATCCCAATTAGGGTCAATTCAACGGTTTATCACTACCCATGACATGTTAATCTATAATACCCATTAAACGACGATAAACCCCCCTTACCTGAGATAATTCGGCAATCTCTAAGCGTCAAGCTTTTCCGTTCTTCAACCTTTGCTCTTTCTCCACTTTTCACCTTTCAGCCGCTTTCTCTGTTTCACGTGAAAACTCTTTACCAACAATGAACCCTTTTTTCCATATTCCAACTTATATATTTTCCACTATAATTATTATTCCAAATAATAATAACAATAATAATCCAGTAATTCAATTTATTTAATTAAATTATTAGATATATTATTAACTTAATTAAATAATCCTCTTATTTAATTCGGGGTGTTACAACTCTCCCCTACTAAAAGAGTTTTCGTCCTCGAAAACATACCTCAAGCAAATAACTCTGGATAAGACTCCTTCATCCGACTCTCAAGTTCCCATGTCATGCTTTCGCCCGTAGCTCCCAACCAAACGACTTTAACCAACACAATCTCTTTTCCTCGAAGAGTCTTTGTTTCCCGATCTTCAACTCGTACAGGCTTTGTCTCTACTGTTAAATTATCTCGCACTTGCACATCATCCATACTAACCACATGAGACGGATCTGAGATATACTTCCGAAGCTGCGACACATGGAATACATCATGCAAATTCGAAAGATTAGGTGGTAATGCCATCCGATAAGCAACTTTTCCAACTCGTTCTAAGATTTGATACGGACCAATGAAGCGAGGAGTGAGCTTTTTAGACTTCAAAGCCCTCCCAACACCGGTCACAGGCGTGACTCTCAAAAACACATGGTCACCAGCTTGAAATTCTAAATCCTTCTTCCGCTTGTCATGGTAACTCTTCTGCCTACTCTGAGAAGCTTTCATCTTCTCCCGGATAAACTTCACTTTCTCGGTAGTTTCTCGAACTAACTCTGGTCCAAGTACTACACCCTCACCAGATTCGTGCCAACACAACGGAGTTCTACATCTACGACCATATAATGCTTCAAAAGGCGCCATTCCGATACTAGAATGGTAACTATTATTGTATGTGAACTCGATCAATGGAAGATAAGTGTCCCACGAACCTCCTTGTTCAAGAACACAAGCTCTCAGTAAATCTTCCAATGACTGAATAGTTCTCTCAGTTTGGCCATCAGTCTGAGGATGATATGCCGAACTCAACCTCAACTTAGATCCCAACGAATCTTGCAAACTTTTCCAAAATCCCGATGTAAACCTCGGATCTCTGTCCGACACGATACACAGAGGAACACCATGCAACTTTACAACTACTCGGATGTAAATCTCTGCCAATTTCGCAATTGGGTAAGTGATGTTAATAGGTATGAAGTGAGCTGACTTCGTGAGCCTATCAACGATCACCCAAATCGAATCATGCTCTCGCAAGGTAGCAGGCAGCCCCGTTACAAAGTCCATAGAAATGCTATCCCATTTCCATTCTGGAACTTCCAACGGTTGCATCAACCCAGCAGGCTTCTGATGCTCAATCTTCGACTTCTGACAAGTTAAGCACGTATACACAAAACGAGCCACATCTTCCTTCATTCCGGGTCACCAAAATAATTTCTTTAAATCCTGATACATTTTAGTAGCTCCTGGATGAATACTCAAACTGCTTCTATGACCCTCCTCTAAAATACTTCTCTTCAAAATCGCATCATCAGGAATACAAATTCTTTCCCCTAATTTCAACACACCTCTCGCATCAACCTTAAAGTCACTTTTCTCTGATTGACCACAACGATTAAGGATATCTACTAATTTCACATCCAATTTCTGTGCCTCTCGGATACTATCCATAAAATCATTATTAATCTTTAGCATTCCTAGCATCACACTCTGCGGTGTTACTTCGCAAACCAAACTCATATCCCGAAATTGCTCAATTAATTCCAACTCCTTAATCATCATTGCTGACACATGCAAGGTCTTTCTACTTAAAGCATCGGCCACAACATTTGCTTTTCCTGGATGATAATTCAAACCGAAATCATAATCCTTAAGCAATTCGAACCACCTACGTTGTCTCATGTTCAGCTCTTTCTGATCAAATAGATACTTTAAACTTTTATGATCGCTGAAAACTTCGAATCTGGAACCATAAAGGTAATGCCTCCAAAGTTTTAGCGCAAACACTACAGCAGCAAGTTCAAGATCATGCGTAGGATAGTTCTTTTCATGAATTCTCAACTGTCGCGACGCATAAGCAATTACTTTATTATTTTGCATGAGCACACCTCCCAAACCCATCAACGAAGCATCACAGTAAATTATAAACGGTTCCCCCGATTTGGCAAAGTCAAAACCGGCGCCGACGTCAATCTCCTCTTTAATTCATTAAAACTCTCTTCGCACTGAACATCCCACACGAAAGCTTTACCTTTGCAAGTTAATTTAGTCAACGGAAGTGCTAACTTAGAAAATCCTTCAATGAATCTTCTATAATATCCAGCTAATCCCAAAAAGCTTCTAATCTCGGTAACCGACTTAGGAGTTTCCCATTGCAATACAGCTTCTACCTTGGAAGGATCTACAGCAATACCTTTTCCTGAAATTACATGGCCGAGAAAACTGACTTCTCTTAACCAAAACTCACACTTGGACAACTTCGCATACAATTTCTTATCTTTCAAAACCTCCAATACTAATCTCAAATGTTCCTGGTGCTCTCCTTCGGACTTAGAGTAAATCAAAATATCATCAATAAATACTACCACAAAATGATCCAGATAAGTATGGAAAATACGATTCATGTATTCCATAAATACTCCCGGCGCATTAGTCACACCGAAAGGCATCACAGAATACTCATAATGTCCATACCGAGTTCTGAACGCTGTCTTCTGGATGTCTTCATCTTTCACTCTGATCTGATGATAGCCCGATCTCAAATCAATTTTACTGAACACACAAGCACCCACTAATTGGTCCATCAAATCATCTATCCTCGGTAGTGGATACTTATTCTTGATCGTTACTTTATTCAATTGTCTATAATCAATACAAAGCCTCATACTACCCTCTTTCTTCTTTACTAGCAACACTGGAGCTCCCCACGGCGACACACTTGGTCTTATAAACTTCTTCTCAAGTAAGTCTTCCAATTGCTTCTTTAATTCATACAATTCCGATGCCGACATTCTATACGGTGCCATCGAAACAGGCCTGGTACCAGGTACCAGATCAATAGTAAATTCAACTTCCCTCTCTGGCGGCACACTAGGAATTTCATCAGGAAAAACTTCAGGGAATTCTTTCACCACTAACAGTTCCTCTATCTTAGCTTTACTTTCAACCGACAACGTCGCCATCAAAGAAAACATCTGAGCTCCCTCTTTCATCAATTTTCGCAATTCTCTGAAAGGTAATAAGTCAACTCCTTCCTCTTCAGGAGTGGAAAACCTCACCGACTTATGATGATAATTTATATGAACATAATTATACTCTAACCAGTTCATACCAAGAATTACATCCATCCCAACATGTACCTCGGATAAGTCTGTCCTCACAGGAGGTTTGAGTTCCGGTCAATGCGAACACCTTCCCAGTCTGAGATTTCTTTGGTTTCTGACACTGACTTCCAATATGCCCTTCCTCGCCACAATTAAAACAAATCATTTCCTTGTGCTTGCAATCAGCCATTGCGTGACCAGTCTTACCACAGCGAAAACACCTCTTTACTTCAGCAGTGCATACATTACTCTTATGACCAGCCTGACCACATTTGAAGCAAACTATACCAGCAGGATCACCTCCCCTACTAGTCCTCTGAGCCGGAGCAGCTCCTTGTTTCCCTTTTCCAGCTGGAGCATCATACGGCTTTCCACGGTTTTGATGTTGCTTGCCTCTGCGGTCACTGACAATCTTGTAATGAGCATTATTGTCTTCTTCAAATATCCTGCAGCTATCAACCAATTCAGTAAAAACGCGTATCTTCTGATACCCAACAGCCTTCTTAATTTCAGAGCGCAGTCCATTTTCAAACTTGATGCACTTTGAGAATTCAGCACCAGCACCAGTGTAATGAGGATAAAATTTGGACAGCTCCACAAATTTTGCAGCATAATCAGTGACAGACATGTTTCCTTGCTTCAGCTCAAGGAACTCAATTTCCTTCTTACCACGGACATCCTCCGGATAATACTTTCTCATGAATTCCCTGCGGAATACATCCCAAGTAATGACTTCACCTGCCACGGTCAACCTCTCGTGAGTCTCTAGCCACCAGTCATCAGCTTCGACTGCTAGCATGTGAGTACCATACCGAACCTTCTGAGCTGGAGTGCAATCCATAACACGGAAGATTCTCTCAATCTCTTTCAACCATCCCAAGGCTGCATCTGGATCATGCTTCCCTTTAAACACCGGCGGATTCTCTCTCTGAAAAGTCGCCAAGCTACGTGATCCAGCATCTCCACCAGCATTTGGCAAGTTCTGCACAGCTTGTGCCATCGCTTGCATTGCGGCAGCCATTGCAGCGTCATTCCTTCCAGCCATTTCAACTTATCACTACAACACAACTTAAAAGTTAGACTAGTAACAATTACACAATTGTTAGACAGTAACGACACGACAACTGGCCGGACAGACCGACCTGCTCTGATACCACTAATGTAACACCCTTCTAAAATACCCCAAATATTTAATTAAAATAACAATAACAAATATATATCAGAGTAATTATGCACCAAGGGTGTCACACAACACTCCACACATTTCGCCATAAAATTCAGTCATGCTCATTATTTAATTCAAATAATACATTTTCTTTCGCATAATTCGCAGCGGATACAATTCAACCAACCATTCAAAACATAGAACGTTTTATAGAAAAAACAACAATATTTATATCAGAGTAATCATGCACCAAGGGTGTCACACAACATTTCACACCATAATAACTGTCATGCTCTTTATTTAATCAAAACAACATTTTTGCACAATTCGCAGCGGATATAAATCAACTCAACCATTCTACAAACATATAAAGTATTCCATGAAAAATGGTTCAACAACCGACAATAAACAATTAAAACATCCCGTCCCGATGTTACATCTATCAGAGCATGACTCACTACGGTGACTACACTAGACTCCAAGCACTAGCTTCTACTCAACTCATTGCTCGTTACCTGAAAAGTAATTGTAAGGGTGAGTCTCTCAATCAATATAATAAGCATTATAATTCATCATGTGATGCTAAGTAATTTAACACGTTTCATCACCCAAATCAGATTACACATACAGCAACGGCATTTATCAACTCAATATCATACTCAAGCACAACATAAAATGCAACTCAAATGAGACTCGACTCGTCATGCATGTGGTACCATTCGGAGTAAAACTCCCAACTTAAAATCATTGCCATTTTAGTGGGCATCAAGGCATAAGCCTTCAACTTTCAACTTAAAATTTGCCAATCCAGGCCAACGTGGTGTGAGCAAAGCTCCGACTTAATGCATATGAATGTAAATGGCATACACAACTTTAAACTGTCAACAACATAATAATAATATCAACACAACAACGTATTCAACAAAAACCAACTTATAATCAACTTTGGCTCATCAGGCCTACAACTCAGTATTTTCAACGACTCTAACACAACTGATCAACATAATTGGATCAACATTTCATAACATAGACCCAACAACTTATCCCTCACAATCAACTAAAATAGGCCAATCACCAATTATGTTCACAACATTAAAATACCAATTTTTTCTAATTTCCAACAGTGTTAACCGGTTAACGCCCTGGGTTAACCGGTTAACGCAGGACAAAAATTCATTTTCTGGCAAAACGCAACAGTGTTAACCGGTTAACGCCCTGGGTTAACCGGTTAACGCCCTGGGTTAACCGGTTAACGCAGGCAAAACAGCACATTTTCACAAAATATAACAGTGTTAACCGGTTAACGCCCTGGGTTAACCGGTTAACGCAGACAAAACAGCAGTCCCTGCGCTAACACAAGGCAGAATGCAGAGTTCTCCGCATTTTCCGCCATTGGAGGACTTCCGGACCTCCGATTCAACTTCCGTAAAAAGCTACATTATCGGAAAATCACGACACATACAATTATCGATTCAATTTCAGTTTTCCTACAACTTATTCATCACAATTTTCTCAGCATTCTAAATCCCAATTAGGGTCAATTCAACGGTTTATCACTACCCATGACATGTTAATCTATAATACCCATTAAACGACGATAAACCCCCCTTACCTGAGATAATTCGGCAATCTCTAAGCGTCAAGCTTTTCCGTTCTTCAACCTTTGCTCTTTCTCCACTTTTCACCTTTCAGCCGCTTTCTCTGTTTCACGTGAAAACTCTTTACCAACAATGAACCCTTTTTTCCATATTCCAACTTATATATTTTCCACTATAATTATTATTCCAAATAATAATAACAATAATAATCCAGTAATTCAATTTATTTAATTAAATTATTAGATATATTATTAACTTAATTAAATAATCCTCTTATTTAATTCGGGGTGTTACACACCCCCCCTTAGAAACCCGTCTTTCATCAGTTCATTTATAGTAGTCCCCCATAGTGAGGGGTTGTGCAACTGCCATGATTTTTCTGAGTCATAAGAACTTGATAATTGCTCTTCTTCTGGTATTCCTTCGTCCAAAGCTGCTTCTCTAACTGCTTTTCTAAGAGCATGTGCGGTTCTCTCAAGTTCTGGATCAAGTGGAATTAATGGTGATCCTGAACTGCGTATACACAAACACAAAATACCTCAGTAGCACTATGATAAACAAGAAATTAAAACAAAAATTAGAAAGATTAAAAAACAAAATAAAAAAATTGCACAAACGTCGCATTGTTGAAAAATCATCAGTCCCTAGCAACGGCGTAAAAAACTTGATGACTTCTTGCCAAGTGTATCGATATTGTCGAAGTAATAAAAATATCGAATCCATGGGGACTGCCTCCAAGCAAGACAAAATATGTGCAATTTGGAAAAACTAGTAAAAAAGGGGAGCTTTCACGTTTCAGTGTGAAAAGTAAATAAACGAGTAAACAATGTCACGAAAGTGGCCATGTTGTATTTTAGAATCCCATATTCCTCTCTTGTTGATGTTTGATGACCTATATGAATTATCTAATCACTATAACCTCTCGGCAAATTAACAAAACTGTTATAGTCGATCCCTCATGAAATAACTCACTAACCACTACCAGGAGCTTTCTGTTCCTAGTCCGCCAACGTAAGCTTGGTTAGGCGATGTATATAATGTTAATTCTTTACGCCACTACTCGGGGTCTCCTATGTCTATTCAACCAGCATAAGCACAACAATTGCCCTAGGTCTAACATATAGACTAATATTCAATATTCCCTATGTGCCAAAAATTATATTAAAATAGTATCTCACATAAAAAGCATTACGAGCAAGAAGCAATTGAATAAGATTATAGATCAATAGGTTCATACAATGGTCAAATCAACATATAATCCAACAATTGAGAAATAGGGTCATCATAACACAACCTAACCTATAAGAATTTACCTACTCATATTGTAATTAAAAATACCACAATTGATAAATAGTGATAACATAAGAAGTTCCTTGAAGAGATGGCCTCTAATGACTTCAAATGCTCCAAAAATCACCACTTGTGCTTTCTAGTTTGTGTTTCAATCTTCAAAAATCGTAACCCTTGTGAAAATGCTGAAAAATATCTTTTAAAGGCGTCCGAATGGACCAGATCACGTCAGAAAAAGGCCCAGAAAAGTGACCATCGCGCGCGCGATACCCCACATCACGCACACGATGTAGCTTTTAATACCATGTCGCGTGCGCGATGGTGCGTGATGGTGGATGTGATTATTTTTGAAGCTTCAATCTTTTTTACTCCTTTTTCACTCAAATTTTTTACTAAGTCCACAATTTGCATACTTAGCTATTTTTTCTTCATTCTTTGGTCATTCTTCCTTAAATTCGCTTGACTTTCACTTGTTTTACTCTAATTCTTCGACTAAATCTATGCAATGACAAACTGTCATCATACTCCTTCTAATTATATTTTCTTTACTTATAAAAAAGTAGTAGATATTTTAGGTCACACTCTATAAACGTAGCATTTTCGTTTTTCAATTATGAAGTGTAGCCTAAGCTTAAGACTACTGCTTGTTATAAATATACCATTGTTCAATAATTGTTGCCTATAAAATGCTTCAAAACCACTCCATATAAGTCCCATGAAATATATTGAAGCTGGAAAGAAACAAAAGAAATGGGGGTTTGAATTGGGTTTCTAAAAATGAAAGCTTTTTCAACCCAACCCAACAAACACTAAACAAAGAACAAAAAAAATGAAACATTATTTTTATCCTAGTTCGTTGTTAACTTAGCTACCTCTAATCCACCCGCCAATGTGATTTCACCTTATCATTTCACCAAATACCTGATGTGCGCACTTCATTTCAACATTTTTCATGGCTTCGAATATTTCTAAGTCCAAGAGTAATGCTAAGGGTAAAAGCAAGGCTGCTACCTCTACTACTACTGCTGAAAATCCATTTACATTAGTTTTCAAGAAGTATGCCAAGGATTTTGAGTTAAAACATCAAACTCGTCTTATAGTGACACAATTTATGTGGAAGAAGATTATGGTTGGTTGCTTGGATATACCTGATCTTGTTAAGCTTGTTAAGCATCAACAGATTAACTATTTCCTATAACTTTCTCGGGATTACAATGAGGATCTTATTTGTGTATTCTACTCAGCACTACATGAAAAACAAGGTTCTTGCTTTATTTTTTTGACAGGTAGATGTAAGACCCCAATTTTGACCTTAAGATCACTCATGGTATCTCATCATTTGCATTGGCCTTGGATAACACTCAACCATTCATTCACAAGTATGAATTCTTGAACCAAGACATCATCCATGAGAAGGGCTCCAACTTGGATAAGTCAACAAGTATGTCACTAGCTCTCATGAAAGGAAAAAAGGTCAAGTTTTCACACAATGCCATGAAGAATGGGAGACTTACAATCTCACTTACTAGAATGTTATACCTTGCGGGGCAAATTTAGCTATATGTTAAGCAATCGTAATTGGACTTATGTAGAAGTCACAACTATCTAAGGCCGGGAAATAAATATATAGGTGTTAATGCATGTTAGAGATTTGGTACAAAGAACCAAACTCCTAAAACATACCACACACTAAAAAAAGGGAAGGGCCTATCTCAGTCAGGCTCATGTTGATTCATCTGACACAAGGTCATTGATGAATCAACTAGCATTAGACATGAAGAGAATTCATTGGTCAATGATAGACTAGAGAAGAATAGGGATAAAGATGAAGAGGGAAGGGGAAATAGAAACCTAAATTGATCACAAGAGAAATTTCATCTGATCAATATTATCCATTCATTTTGGGAGATGAAATGTACATTTCATCAATCCCCTAAATCCAATAGTATTGGTCAAATAAAAGTCAAATCAACCATGATCAATGCCCAACAGAAAGTCAAACATCTCAAAATCAACTAAATAGGTAAACATAACTTTTAAACAATTATTCAATTAAAAATCAAATTAAAAATGAATTAAAATGCATTTTAAAATGGACAAAACCTCAAATCCCTTCAAAACATCCAATAAATGGTCAAGAGATTTATCCTAGGTCAAACAAGGTCAAAAGACTTTAGACAAAAAAATTCACAATTTTGGGAAAGTCAGAAGTATCTTAAAATATTTAAAAATAAGTCTAAAATCATTAATACAAAAAATGATTTTAATTCAAAATATGAAAGAGAAAATTATTTAAAGATTTTTAGTGAAAGTCCCATATTTTTTGGATTAAAAATGAAATTAATATGAATTAAACAAAATAAAAGGATTAAAAGAAAAATAAAAAAAAATAAAAGAAATTCAAAAAAACAAGGGCCATCAGATCTCCCTCATTAATTGAGGTGGTAGATCTGATGGCCACACGTTAGGATGTATGAAACACATTAGTCAACTGCATGGCAAAGTGAGTCATTTGAACCAAGGGACGAGATTAAAATGCTGGAGCAAGATCAGATGGATGGAAACACGCTAACACATCACCGAAGTTAGGGCTCCGTTCATCTTCTCCGGTGGACCTCACCGGACTGGTCCACCATCAACCACCAAGAAAATAAAAAGTGAGCATACTATTTTAAAGGAAAATTGCTCAGGAGCTCGAACCTGACCTCAATTTCTCATAATTCCAAGTATATTAAAAGATACAAGGATTTGAATTTTGAGTTACACGATTTGAGTTGCTTGGATTTGACCTCAAAGCAACTTAATCTTGTTGCCTATATTGGTAGGACTTCAGACAACCAATAAACAAGCAAAATAGTGGAGAATTCAAGGAGAATCAAAGAAGAGAAAAATTTGAAAATCCACCTTCGGTTTGCTTCGATTGAGCTTGATCTTGCTTCCAATTTGCCTTGCCTCGACACTAACAACTTACAGGAAGTGAAATGGATCAATGAAAGGCTTGTATGCTTGGAGTTTCAATTCTAAAACAGAATGACAATTGAAACTCGATTTCAAGTGAAATCTTCAAGTTTATCCTTCAATGGAGGTTAGGGAGGCAATAATGCAAAGCTTGGGTAAGCAGGATCCCTCTTTTGATAAGCAAGGGCGTGTATTTATAGCATGATAGTTGCTTTCCACACCTTTCCATAATTTTTCCAAAAATAGTAATCCAAGTGCATGGGTGCATGGGCATGCATTGGGCCCAAAATGGTGATTGCATTGAGTCCAAATTCATGCACAAATGCTACTGATGTCATAACATGGAGCCATGCAAAGGTAATTGGAAATTAAGTTCAAAAGTTTCCAAAATAAACCATGAGAAGAATCCATGCACAAGTCCCACAATTCTTATTCAAATGAAGTGATGTTGGACTCTTTGGAAATATGACATGAAGGGGAACAACTTTAATGTTGAAGACTTTTTCATTTAGAACTTGGATCATGATGAATTTTAAGGTGGATGTTGGAGAAATCAAACGTGGTTGAAAATTTTCTAAGTACAAAGTCAAATGACCACTTCTCCCACCTTGAATAACTTTTTCTATGAGCTTCAAATGAAAATGATTCCCTTACCAATGTTGTAACTCTTTCATCCCTCTTCAATTTGGTCACAAATTTGACACCATTTGGACCTTGCATGAGGGAGTTATAGATTTTAGAAGTTGAGGAAAACTGCTTCTTCAATGGTAATGACCTAAAATGACCTATAATGGTTTCTCTTGTCACATGCTCTTGCAAGTAGAATTTTTCATATCTCAAAGAATCAAAGTTGGAGAAGACATCTTGAAGTTGATCATGAAACTTGGATGACCCTCATATCATAAAAATCGAGCAAGTTATGGTCCTTGGAAGCTGATCTTCCCACTAGAGAAAATAAAGGATAGGGAAAATATCGATAAAACCCTTAAAAGAAAAAAAGATGGTCGTCACAATCATATTCGAGCTCGAGAGTCGATTATGTAAGAAAAAAAAAAGACGACCTCTGATTTTGTCCAAGTTTGTGTTAAGTGTTTTAGAAATGAAAGAAAGAATAAACGACTAGCCCAAGGCGTGTGCCTCGGGACCAATCATTCGAGGATTCAGGGAATGTGAGACTCAAAGGGTCATCTTCTTTCGATTTTGTTATGAAAAGATTTTAACATTGCGTTATTCAAGAAAAGATTTGGATTGCATCGAAATGAAATTAATCGGGTTTAAAAAGTAACTTGGCGTTGAACCAAAATTTTAAAAATCCACTTGACGTTGGATCAAAGGTTTTAATTGTATTTGAAAATATCATTTAACGATTTATCTATATTTATTATTAGTAGTATTTAGTTATTTGATTAGTTGTAATTATTAAAGAAATAAACAAATAAGACTAGTAATAACAAAAATAAATAAAATCAAGGTGTTTTTAATTATTAGAAAATATTTATTCAATTATTATTTATTTATTCATTCATTATTTTGTTAATTAAAAATAGTTAATAAAATAAATCTATAAAATTAAAAAAATATTAATAAAAGAAAAGTGGGGGTGGAGTAGAAATAAATGAGAGATGAGAGAAAATAAACAAAAATAATAATAATTAAAATAAACATCCCTATGCCCAAATTAAAAAATAAAAAAAATGGTAAAAAAATGACATACAGCAAAAATGAGGGGTGAAAATAGTGTTAGCCAAGAGGAGAGGCCCAAACGTCTGGTCAACCAGTCAGGATGGTTGACTGCGTCCCCCACCACTAGATACGATCAAAGATTGTGAATGATCCTACTTAATGGGCTCACATGGGTTCTCTCTCTCTCTCTCTATATATATATATATATATATATATATATATATATATATATATATATATATATATATATATATATATATATATATATATATATATATATATATATATATATATATATATATATATATATATATATATATATATATATATATATATATATATATATATATATATATATATATATATATATATAATCTCTACAAACATACTACTTTTTAAATGAATTCTCTCAAGTTTTGTTTACTTATATGAGTTTTTTAAATATTTTTATTTTTATATTTAATTTCGGTAAAATTATTTTATATTACAATTAATTTCTATAATATTTAAATTTTTTAATTTTAGATGTATAGAGGAGAAGATGCAAAAACTTAAATATTGATTGGATGGATTCAACTATATATAAGAAAATGTAGTTACGTTGTAAAAAAAATTGAGTAGATTAGTTTATCTGTCTTTCTATAAAAATATAAAAATTATTATAATTTTCTTTAAAATATATTCAAATTGATTAAACATTCATTTAGTCACCAAATAACAATTATGAGAGAAAATGAAAAAAATGTTGTATTGGATAACAATATAGGTATAGTTTAATTTCTTGATAGCAATAGAAATAAAAAACTCATAGTCTAGTTTCTTTTCCTGTTTTTTTTTTAAGCTTCTCAAAATTTAATTGCATTTAAAGCTTGTCATATACACAAAATTCTATGGCAATTACTTGATCTCTCTACCAGAAATTGCTTCTCTACCTTCAATTAAGTTGTTTCCTCCTAAAATAAAGAGTTGTTTTGTATTTTAAACAACACTTTTGAGCAAAGAAAGATTAAAAAATTCTCTTGTGTCCATTTAATTTTTTGGTTTGAATTTTTCATTTTTGTGTTGGAGTTGAGATATTTATTTCTGTTTTTTTTATCTGGGCTAATATTTTTTCTCTTTCAACCCCTCTTCTCTGCCTACTCTTCTTTTCCACAACTCAACATTGAAAATTTATTTTATTACTTTATTTAAATCCTTCCCACTCATGAGGTTTTTTTTATTCATTTCTTAGTTTCGAAATGATTTTACTAGAATAAAGAGGTTGTCAATTTTAATTTTTAAAGATCTGGACTAATACAGTTGAGAAAAACAAGGACTCTATTTTCTTCAATAAATTTTTTATTATACTCTTTCATATAGCTAAACTTTCTATTTTTATTTGGAAATTATTAACAAAATACTAAATTATAGCGTCATAATTTTAAAAGTTGCAATTCGGATTGAATTTAGACTAAAAGATTTACCCGTGTATCAAGAGGAGCAAGTTCATTCCTAGTAAGAGTTTGGATGGAATGAAGATTATGAAAAAATGATAAGTTAATGCATTTGATGCATTCAAGATTAAAATAGGATGAGTTCATGAAATTTGCATGTATTGCATGATAATCCAAATAACCAACTTTGGTCTTGTAAAAGTATTTGGAGGGCTGATACAACTAATAGAAAGGAAATCACGTAAGTAATACATGAACTTAAATTTATCATTGAGAATTCATGATTTGCTTATAGAAATATTATCTAAAAATATTTATTATTGAAAATTTATTTTGTGAAGGGGATATATATCTCCAGAAAAAGAAAATTCTTATATCGAAATAACCATAAGATGTTAAATAAATAAATCATTTATCTTATAAATTCAAGACTCTATTTATCATAGACAATATAGAACATTAATTATTCACATTTGCATCCAACATTTCTTACTATATCATACGTTGTGACACTTCTTAGTGGTAATGATGCAACCATCTCAACTCCGAAAGAGACATCTTTTATTAGGACATATTATAATGTGACTATATCTTCAACCAAAACAAAAACAAGAAGTAATTGTAAACTAAGTTGATAGTATCTCAGAGTGGCTAAGTTTTTATCATTGAAAATTCCTGATTTGTTTATAGAAATATTAACTTGATACATTTATTATTGAAATTATATTTTGTGAAGTGGATATATGGTTCAAAAATATGCTTTGAATGAAATGTTTTCAACAAATTCTTATATATTTAGCTATGGTGTGATCCTTCTAAAGATACTGAATGAGAAAGACGTTAGAACTTACAACCAAAATGAAGAAACTTGTTTTAATTATGTATTTGTCATTATTGTACTAATTTTTGAGCGAGTAATATGATAACACTCAACAATTCATTTGTACCTTATATTAGGTATGGAGTTTATGGAAAGATGATATGTTGAAGTATTTGTGGACTTAAGATTAATAAAAAACTGCATTGAAGATGATTTCATAAAATGCACATGTATTCTAATGTTATGCATATAATACATTCACAATGAACGGCCTACCATGTCATACATTGTGAGAACGCTTAATGGTGATGCGTCCATCCCAATTCCAAAAGAGTCATCTTAGTTTGGGATAAATTATAACAAAACTACATCTTTAAAGACACCAAAACACACACATCTCTCTCTCTCTCTCTCTCTCTCTCTCTCTCTCTGTGTGTGTGTGTGTGTGTTTCTTTGTTCAACTCTTATGGTTGTTCTTCTGATTCTGCATTAAAGGTGTTTATCGTAAGAATAATCAACCATCTCTATCGCTGATAATGCATCATTCACAAGATCTGCTTAAGAGGAAATTTTTTGTTGCATTGTATATCACGATTTTCCTTCAGGTTGATCATGGATAAGTTGATGAATGTTGTTCATTCATTGGTTAAAGTTGTCATTTTCGAATTTGAAAAACCATGTTTATTGTAAGAATAGATAATTGTTTCTATTGTTGATAGTGCATCATTCAGAAGATCTACTTAAGAGGAAATTTTTTACTGCATTGTATATCACGATTTTCCTTCATGTTGATGTGGATAAGTTGACGAATGTTGTTCATTCATTAGTTAAACTTGTCATTTTCGAATCTAAAAAACTATCTTAAGATATGGGATATGCATGGAACTTCTCTTATATGACTTCTTTGTTAAACATACTTTTAGACCATTCCTTTTTATTTAATACATGGTCTACTAGATATAGGTTACGAATTAATGGATCAATTAATCTTCATGTATTGATAACTTAAAAGCCAAGGTACCTTGTGTTGAAGTTTTGTAAGTTTAACAAAAGATAAACACTATTACAAATAGTATATTTTATGACAAAATTTTCACCTCATTAAACAAAAATTCGAGGTAAAATTCCATGACGCGTTATGTTACTTTTTTCAAGAAATTATCATCTATTCTTTCGGTTTACGAAAAAATCAAGGAGTAAATTAGTTCAGGGTACATGCTTCAAGTCCCAACAACTGCATCTTTTATTTTTTTTCTTTAAAAATAACGTCTTTTTTATTATTTAAGAATTTTTTATTATTTAATATTATATTCTCTCAGTTTCTCAAACAAACAAGAGGTATCATACACAAATTTTACTGTAAAAGGATTCCTTCATTAAGTTTTACCCTAAACCTAACTCACAAGTTTATCCATTCCATACTCTTAAACATCCTTATGTCTGATGGATTGCGAGACATAAGTTTTATTTGGTTCTTTGTTTTTGTTCTTCTTACACCAAACTATAACAAATCATTTTTATGTTCTTGCTATCTATCTCACGTAATGGTGTTGTTGCTATTCTTGTTGTTGTTCACGTCAATGTTTAATGGAATAAAATTCCAATGTTGTTAATGAAAGAAAACTTTCTATAATATATATTGATTTCTTCGGTTAACAATATTGAGAAATTTATTCTTAATCATATTGCAACATACAAAGAAATTGTTAAATGAAAAAAATTTGAAAAAGGAAACAATACATGTTACTTCAATTATTTTTCATTCACCATGTTTTTGGCAATTCTTTTAGAATCGAGGTTAAAATCGAAGAAAAAAATAAGTGTGTTTATTGAGTTTCTTCGCAGTCCTTAAACAAATCTTTGTCGTCCATTTAATGAATATCAACGCTTAAGACACTGTCATTATTGGTCTACGTGAAACCTAAAAGACATTCATTCAAAAGGCTCATGCGACATTATAAAAACGTTATGAATATAAAAAATTAATCATGAAAGCATTTGTCATGAAAATATTGAAATTTATTTGTTTTATATCAAAAATACTGAAACATTATTCTCTATAATGGATTGCAAGAGCAGAAAAATATTTAAGTTTAAGGATCATATATTTGGGTTTAAGTTTGTGTTATTAAATAATCATATATCTGAATATTTATTTTATTTATCTAACCCTTTTTTATTTTATATCAGAAACAAATTCATAAAATATCCAATATTCGATCTTTCCTAAGATTAAAAAAAATAAGGATTCAACATTTGTTCTTTACCTACCGTGAACAATAGAAAATTATGCGTAAACAATATCATTTGTAAACAATTTAGTTTAATATCATGTGTAAACAATGTAATTTACATTAAAAATAATTTATTTATTTTCTCGGTATTGGTCATAAATCGAGAGATATGTGACGCTAGTTTTAAAAATATAAAAAAAAATGTTTTTTTATGGATCGAACCAGTGGCCATTTCAACTATCCTCTCGATTAATTAAAAATCGAGGGTTAAAGTGGCAAGTTTTCACGATGTTCTTCGTTACTTCGTTTGTATCATTGAGGTAAAATTTCATCCGCATCTAAAGTAATATGTATTTTTTTTTATAGTAGTGAAGATGATGATCAATATGAATACTTTAGCATATTCATGATCTTACATGTTAAGTTCGAATATTAATTTTTAAATTATTGTTAGAAGTCATTAGTGAGCAGAAGATGAGTAATATTTTTTTATATTGTTCTTTCAAGAACACAAGTTAGATAACAACAACAATATAAAATTTTCTTAACTTAAATCATTTAAGCTTGCTATCATTGAAACAAATAGAGGTTTGTCCTCAACAACCTTCGGATGATTTCAGTTAAATGGTATAACCATGAGTAGTTTGGATCGCATATTTGTCTCTCAAACATAATCAAATAGTTAGGACTTATCAGTCCAGTTGGCTCTCCCTAGATATGTTTTTAATATTCTTCTTCTTAGGTATTCTTTGCAATAGTGGGGACCCAAAAAAATTCTATTTTTATAATTGTTGGATAAATCATAAATAGTTCCATGATATTGTATTTAAAATCTAGAATGAGTATGTCTTCTCAAGATGGATAAGTTTTATCCTAAAATAAAAAATTCAATTTATTAATAAGAATCTCCAGGTGTAACATAAGAATGTGTTTAGAGATTTGGATACAAATATCAATGTTGTTTCATATGAGATTAAGAAGTTAGACCTAAAAGAAGATAATGTTGCTTCTTTCTCATGTATATATATTAGCTAGAGCAAGGCCATTGCGAATATCTTGATCTTCTTAACTTTAAAGTTCCGTTGGACTTTTAGAGATTGTGAATTCACTTATTTAAAGAACACTATTTTAATACTATTAGAAGTGATAGAATAATTATGATTTAAAAAAGAAAATGAAAAAGAGTGGAAAGACACGCAATAATATTGAATAAAAAACTGAAGTGATTACATTGAAGTTGTTATTGAAAAATACAAAGGTATGCTTATATATAGGCAACCAATGCCCAAGTCCAAAACATTTAAAATTACATATCAACCTTAACACAACGACTATGTATTGAATTCGACAGAGTCGAGTACAACTGACTCCTATTATTTCGACACAATTGAATACTAACTTTCTACAAATCCGAATTACAACTTCTAACACGCTACCTAATTCATGTTTTCGAGACTTTTCATTTTGATGCTTCTTTTCAACTCATCGAACTTGATTTTCTTCAGGGGTTTGGCAAGTATGTCAGCTAGTTTCCATTTTGTCTTGCAATGCTCAAGTTCAAGCTTTGCATTATTAACTTGTGTCATACCTTAATTTTGTTTGGACCTTTTTAAAACTCTCATACATCTGACTTTAAATCACTTTGCATCACCTGCATAACATAACATGTCTTTCATCACGCATAATACCTAAAATGTCGGCCATAATAAATTTTTGGATCTACAAACAGACCGGTTGAATCCATTTTCAAATATACATAAAATTAGTGGGAAAAAAACTTAAAGATTGGACCTGCGGACGTTAGTATTATTAATCTACGATACACGTAGTTTAACATGACGTGCTCGTTTTATTTTTTGACTATTTTTTTGTCGCATTTTGATTAGCCTGAGTCTCTTCAACTGGACATTTTTTATTTCAAAATTTGTATATTTTTGAGGTTTAGACTAATTTGGGGACGAGTTTTGACGCCAGAAACAAGTGTAGAAGGCTGAAAAACTCATATTTTCAAGTTGGATCAAGATTTTCATGAGCTTAAGTGATTGAAGACTTATTTCATCTATAGTTCTATAATGTTTATAAATTTTATCAAATTTTTCTTTATTATTATGAGTAGCTACACCCCCAAATGCTAGGAGGTGTTCCTGATTTGGATTTGTTGGTGATTTCTACTTGAACCTTGTGATAACAACAATTTCTATTATATTTGATTTACTTTCAATTTATTCTTAATGCTTTCTCTTTCAGAAAAATTGAAGTTTGATTTATGGCTAATATTTAGGATGGACCGTCATTGTTAATGCTCAATTGAGAGTATTTTGTAGAAGATATCACCTAGCACTATGGATACCTTATAGAAACCATATTGTTCTTGATATTTAATTGCTTAATTTCATCTGAATTCACTATGGACATAGGGATTAGTTTGAACGATTAAAGGTTTACTCACTAAGGATTTAGGAGTAAACATATTTAAGAACCAATAATCATAATTTTAAATTAAGTTATTGTAAGGTCAAATTAGAATTGTTAACGAATCCTATCATACTCTAAACCGTCCAACTACTATGTTTACTGTTACTTGCTATTTTATTTTCTATTTCCTCAAACACCAATTTAAAATCCGCAAGTCTTTTGTTTAACTAAATTAAAACATTAACCATGTATCATCAAGCAGTCCTACAAATTGGTATTTGAGATTTTCCATTATTACTTTATTTACAGATTAGTACATTTGCTAATTTATCGATCAAGTTTTTGGCGTCGTTGTCGGGGACTGCCAAAGATTATAGAGTTTACAGTTTTATTTTTAGTTGAAATTTTGTTGCTTTACAGTAAAATTTTAGTTTTAATTTTATTTTAATTGAAATTTTATTCTATTATTATAAAAAAAAGTAGGATTCATTGTTGCTTTATGAATTCTTCTATACTTTGCTACTAATAAAGTGTCTGAGTTTTATAGTCATGTATTGTTTTGATAAATTTCCATCTGTATCCCCTGCATGTTGGTCGCCTAATTTGGGAATCACTTTGGAAAATGCCACTAAATTTTTTAAAGCATATAAAAGGGTGGTAAGAATTTTTATGAATGAATGTAAGGAAGCTAACTTTTATGTAGGTTTATTTTGGCAGAGCTAAGGTTGGAAGAAGAATATGTGAAAGAAGAAGAAAAATGAATTACATCAGATGAAAAAAATGCATTAAGAATAGAAGAATTTAAGGTAAACAAAAAATATGGGGAAGGAGAAAGAAGGCAACTTGAAGATGATCTAGTTTTGCATGAAAATCCAAATTTAACAAATTGTGAAGATGTAGACATCCAACAAGAAAATATTCGAAAAAAGAGTATCCCTAAAAACTATTTTAACAACAATGCAGATGAAAGAAAAGAATTTGACAAAGTATTGGATGTCATTTATGCCTTGTTTACTAAAATCAAACTGAAAAGGTTTTGAAGCAACATCATCAATACCTCAAATTCATGAGATTGCTACCAAACAAAAGAAAAAAAAGATATATTATTTGTGTCATATATCCCACCCTAACATAACATGGATGATGAGGCCCAAGCTAATGACAGTAAATGAGCGTTGTTTGGGAGACAACCCAAGGGAGGCATTTGTAATTTTTTATTTTATAGTCTTCAACTTTAAATTATTTTTTGAATTTTGTTTTGCTTTTAGTTTGGTTTATTTTTTTTATTATTTACTTTCATCTAATAATATGATAATTATAGCTTTAGTGGTTGTGTGAAAAATACCCAAGCTGAATGCGTGTATGTCCTTTGTGCATGCTAACCCGCCAAACTATTTTTTATATACTTCTAAATGACCTGATTGGTTTAATTGAGTTGTAGTAAAGGTTGAACAGGTTTACCGTAACTGGTTGAGAAGTCCCATCCAATAAGAGGTATTGTGTAGGTTGTCTTCTCTACCCAACACCGTGAGGACAGAAAAATCCAAATACATTGATTCATCATGAGAGAACATTCCGGTATGTATCTATTATTCAGAACTTGTCTACGGTCTTTTATGATGATATTTGCATGATGATACACATTGAGGCACGTTGTTTGTTTTAGCCCTGATCCTTTCAGCCCTCCCATTTTAATTGTTTTTATCCACTGCTTAACCCATTTGAGCCAATTTCCCTTTTGTTTGTTTTTAACCCTATATGTAACCCTTAGTATTATCATTTCCCTGCCCTACTTGGAGTAGAAGCATTACGTCTCAAAGACGTGTCAAATTTAAGTTTGGGGCTGTTCTTGGAATGACAACCAATAAGTTTAGGGTATCAATTAGCAATTGAGAGAATCAAATGAATAAAGTGCTTAAAAAAAGAAGTGACTTGGAAATCAACAAACTTCAAAATAAATAAATAAATAAATAAAGTACTCAAAGAAAAGTGAAAATCAAAAGCCATAGAGAACTCAATTGAAAGAAATATCCCCCATTAGTTTTTAATTAGACATTATCAATGAAAATAATACTCCTTACTCCAAGTCTCAACCTACTATCCAAATATATCCTACTTGAGCCCTAACCCCATTACAACCTGTAAGACCTCAAAAAGTGTGTGTATCGTGCATCTTTTCATCTGATTAGAATTTATTCAAGCATATGGTATAATGTTGCATACTTTGAATATTGAGTGAAAAAACATAAACACCTGAGAGATTTGGTGAGATTATGCAATGTGGTGACAGGTGAAGCAATATTATCAAGTGAAAATGTGGAAGATCAATTAACCACAGTAAATAGGCTAAGATTAAGGTCATGGTAATAGAGAACCACAAAAGATCCTAGAGGTATGGTATTTTCAAAAAATTTAACTTTATCTAAGTTGGCATGAGTATATAGACTTAAAGTTGCTTGAGGACAAGCAACAAGCTAAGTTTGGGGTTGTGATCAGTCACCATTTTTTCTATAGTTATTATCATTTTAACAGGTGAAAGTATGCGAGTTATTTACATTTCCCATATGGTTTGAGTGGTTTATATGTCAGTTTATTTAATTTCGTATTTGTCTATGTTTTAAGTATTTATGGTATTTTTGATCTTTTTGGAAAGGTTAACGTGTTTTGCAGGTTGGATGAAGTCAAAGAAACGGTCGAAAAAGGAACGCGATGAATTTTCAGAAGGATTCACAAAGTCTATTTTTCAACATGTTGCACATCATAATAGACCCGTGGTAGTTAAATCATATATAGAGTGCCGTAACTTGGAATTACGTGGGAGCAACAACAAATGAAAGCTAACATCAAGAAATACAACGTTCCTGAAGACACCAAAGGCTAATTTAGAAGTCCCATGCGCGTATCAATTGTCCCATACATGATAAGATTTGAAAAATGGGTATTTCTTCCAATACGCATATGGTCTGCCCCGTACACGTATGACTCATACGCCTCACACTGGGCCATACATGTATCATACACTTCACCAAGTGCCATATGCGTAACACACACCCTCACCCAGGTCCATACGCGTATCATACACCCCTACCCTAGACCATACACGTATGAGAGAAGGCCATACGCGTATGAGCGTCCGAAATTGTAAAAAGAGCTCAATTTCGAGTATTTAAATTCAGAAAGTGATTTTTTTGGGTTTAGATTGATTTGGGGACGAATTTTGATGATAGAAACAAGTGTAGAAGGTTGGAAAACTCATATTTTCAAGGTGGATCAAGATTTTCATGAGCTTTAAGTGATTAAAGATTTATTTCATATCTAGATCTGTAATGTCTATGAATTTTACTATCTTTTTATTTATTATTATGAGTAGCTAAACCCCCTAATGCTAGGGAGTGTCCCTGATTTGAATTTGTTGATGATTTCTACTTGAACCTTGTGATAACAATAATTTCTATTATATTCGATTTACTTTCAATTTTTTCTTAATGTTTTCTCTTTTAGAAAAATTGAGTTTGATTTATGGTTAATATTTAGGCCGGATTGTAGTTGTTAACGCTCAATTGAAAGTATTCTATAGTAGATATCATATAGGACTAATGATACCCTATAGAAATCGTATCGTTCTAGATATTTAATTGCTTAATTTCATATATAAATTTCACTATGGACATATGGATTAATTTGAACGATTAAAGATTTACTCGCTAAGGACTTATGAGTAAATACCCTTAAGAACCAGTAATCATTATTTTAAATTATGTTGTTACAAGGTTAGATTAGAAGTGTTAACGAATCCTATCATACATCTTCCCTAGCATATTTACTCCTATTTACTCTAAACCATTCAACTTCTCTGTTTATTGTTAGTTGTTATTTTATTTTCTATTCCTCAAACACCAATTTAAAACTCTCAAGTCTTTTGATTAACTAAATTAAAACACGAACTATGTATCGTCAAGGAGTCCTTGAGATCGATACTTGGGATTTTCCATTATTACTATATTGACATATTAGTACACTTGCTAATTTACCGATCACTTGCATTTCCTATTCAACCACTTTCTCCCTCTCTCTCTCTCTCTCTCTCTCTCTCTCTCTCTCTCTCTCTCTCTCTCTCTCTCTCTCTCTCTCTCTCTCTCTCTCTCTCTCTCTCTCTCTCTCTCTCTCTCTCTCTCTCTCTCTCTCTATATCTATATATATATATATATATATATATATATATATATATATATATATATATATATATATATATATATATATATCCTCCTCCAGTCTCATCTCATGAGCGTCCAATGAAGCTTGAAGTTCTTCCACCTTTATCTCAGTTATGTTCTTCGACTCTTCGATGGATACAACAATGTAATCAAAGTTTACAGTCAGAGATCTCAATAGTTTCTCAGTCTTCTGCAGGCCAGTAATTGATTCACCATTCACCTTCATCTGGTTTGTTAGAGATACTACACGCGTAAAGAATTATGAAATTGGTTCATATTCTTTCATTTGAGTCATCTCAAATTGCTTTCTCAACGTGTGCAACTTCACCCTCTTCAACTTTTCATCTCCTTCGTACAAGTTGTTTAACTTGTCTCACACTCATTTTGTTATTTCTTATTCAATGATCTTCTCAAACACATTTGGATTCATGCATTGATGGATCAAGAACATAGTTTTTCCATCTTTCTTTCTTTGTTTCTTGTGGGCATCTTACTGAACATCGTTCGTATTCTGTTCCAATGCAGATACTGTGTCGTTCACGATTTCAGCCATATCTTGAAATCTAAAGATGACCTTCATTTGCACAACTCACCTCTCGTAGTTCTCCCATTTGAAAATCGATAGATTCGTTGGAAGTTGCGTTGATCTTGTGTTTTCGTTTGCCATCACAGATTCTCTTTGAACCGTAATTGGGCTCATTGAAACTAATGTGTTGGAACTGATGACACAATTATGGTTTCAAGAAGAAGAAGAAGAAGAAGAAGAAGAAGATGAAGAAGAGAAAAATAGAGAGAGTATTATTGAGTAAAAAGCTGAAGTGATTACAATAAACTTGTTATTGAAAACTACAAAGGTATGCCTATATATAGGCAACCAAGGCCCAAGCCCAAAATATACAAAATTACATATCGAGTTTAATACAACAACTATGTGTTATATTAGATTATGTCGAATACAACTGACTCATACTACTTCGATTAATTACTTTGACACAATCCAATAATACCTTTCTATAAAACTGAATTACAACTTCTAACAAATACTAGATTTTTCATTATAGGTGTGACCTATTATTTAACTTGTCAAATTTGCTAAAACCATAATTAAACAATATTCCTTTTTTGACTCTAACTATGGATCAAACATCTACCTTATCATTTTCTTTTACGCTTGCACAAATAAATGTAATGGTAGGGAAATGCGATGGAAGCAATAGTCCAAGACGAGACAAGTTCAATTTTTCTTTTATTTAGTTCTTTTGGCACCTTCTTCAGGTGAAATATGATTGATGCTCAATTTTTTTTTTTTTACAAATACAAGGTTAATGTAGAGTTTTCCATCTTTATTCATTGGTTTGGTGCCCAAGTTTGACGCTCCCCTTCATCTAGAGGTTTTAACTTAATCTCCTTAATTGGTTGCTTGTATAAGTTGATGAACAAAGTCCAGACTTGTCAAAGTCGTGGATCATCTATTCTCATCAAATCAGTTTCCCTTTGATAAAGACAATCAATTAATAGGGGGTGGGGTGATGGAAGTGAAGAACATCACTGACTTTGCTAACAAATATATTAGTCAATATCTTATCTTCTAAGTAAACTTTCCTAAAAGTCTATTTTTGGGTTTGTTGTAGTTTCTTAGACTACGTGTTAAGGAGGTTTGACTTTGATAATATGGAGTTTCATGATAATTTGTGTCTTTTATGATAGCATTTGTTGTTCTTCTTAATGGTTTATCAATAGAGGAGTTTAACATTTATATAAACTTTAAATAAGATGACCCACTTGCTCCTTTATTTTGCTTTAAATTGTGAAAGACTTAAGTGAAATGCTTCGCCAAACTCACATCGGGAAGACCGACACTTAAGTCAACAGTTCTAATGTATGTGGATAGGAGGAAAACAGTCACGAGTGGACTTGACTGATGTTTCTCCACTGATAGGGTTAGGACTGTAGTTTTATTATAGGACAAACAACCTTCAAAATTGTTTCAAATAAAGTGATCAAACATAAGAAAATGTATTTCGATAATCAACATATTTTTATAACATTTGTCTTTGATACTTTTGATTTCCTAAGATTAAATACAGTGAATCTTTCACACAAATTCAAAGATCGAATCTTTTATACAAATTCAAAGATTTATGCATAACAATGTTATATTTTCTAAATTAATAAATATAATTTTTAAATAGACTGACTTTATAATCAAAAAAGGATGTTGTCCTTTTGTCGAATAAATATTATTAAATTTTAATATGATTATCAATTTTCACTCTAGAAAAAACCTTAAATATATTAAAAGGTTTTTCAAAATTAATTTTTTATTTATTTATAATATTCTTAATTAGTTATTATCATATTTTATTGTTTTTTCATACAATAAATAATTAAGATAATTTTGATGATTGATAGTACTTCAAATTTTGAAAACCAAAATAAAAACAATGATAATTTTCTTTTAAATAATTAACAACATTGAAAAAATTGGAGGGAATACTACATGTATTAAAAGTTTGTTCTTTCAAAAGGTGGGAAGGTCCCTACAATTTTGTGAATAATGATGTGAACATATGTTTTGTATTGATTCAATATTTTGGTCATTATTAGTGAAAGTCAACTAATGTCAAGAATGGGAAACAAGGCCTTCACGTCAAAAGAAGTAAGTTTTATTTACAGAGTACACAATTAAAAAAGTCCTCCCTCCGATTTTATTTATAAACAAAAATCTTCTAATTCTTTTACCTTAAATATCAACAAATCTATGTGTACTTAATGACTTTATTTCAAAAGTATCCCTGCATTAATTATTTAATATTATTAGTATAAAATAATTTAATTGAAAGTATATTAGTAATTATATTGTCTCTTAAATGAAATCAAAAAATTTAAATACATTTAATTATATTTTTTAATAAACGTGAAACTTATCTTTTTTTTTTATAAATCAGGTCGGAGTAATAGCAAATATTGACGTTTACAAACTAAAAGAAGTAGAATTTTTTTCTTTAAAGTCAAAGAGTGGATTCTTTTAGGCGTATTTAAATATTTTGATAATTTTAATCAAAATAATGTTTTTCTCAAAACTAAAAAATCAAAACAATTTATCATCTAACAGTTAATTTAATCCATTTTAAGTAGAAAAAACAAACAAATATTTACTTAATCAAGATTATAGTTAAATGTATTAGTCTCACCGTCTTAGAGTGATATGTTTGTTAAAAAAATATCTAAAACTAAATTATTTATTTTAGTTTATAGTATAAATTAATTCTTTTTTCCAATTGTACTATAATGGTAGTTTTGTAAATTATATTAGTCTTTTTTTAATTTATAAAGTTTTTTAATATGTGTGAAAGGATAAATAAAATTAAGGATTAATTACTATATATTATCACGATAAAATTTTAAAATATTTAAAATATTTAAACTGTCGATTTATCATCATCATCTATCTATATTATTTTATAAATTTTTAAAATAAAAATTAAATTTATTTTAATATTCAATATTTAAGATTACCAGACTGTGTATTAAATCCATAAAATTATTTATCGTAGAATTGAGGAAATAATATAATATTTAATTATATCTTGGATATTAGAATTTTTTGATGTTATAAAATGGGGAATGGATTCTCTCCGGTTTGATTTTCACTAGAGAGAGCAGTTAACATCTTAACCATTGAATGTTTCTCTTTCCTCAATTTTGAACATGTGGCCTTGATTCCACTGCATTTGTATTTAATGGGAGACAATCTTGTCCCTATAAAATGGGAATAGAAAAAGTGTGTTGAAACAGTGTTATTGGAAAGAACCTTGTCAAAGTTGATTAGATTAATATTTTAAATGACAGAAATATCCCTGACAAACTTCTAGGAAACAAGGAAGCAATTACGGTCCTGTTTTTTTTCTTGATAATCAAAAGCTAATATTTATCTGTTCCCTTGCTGTCATCTAACAGAGGTTCATCAAATTTCTTTTCCTCTTTCCTTGAAACTCCTTCATCTTATCTTATGTATCTATATAAACATTTCAATACTCATTCATCAATCTCATCAAACAAATATCTCACATTCTACATTATCCAAATTATTCTTCTATTCTCCTTTTGATATTATTAAGGTTATGGCTGAAATGGATTTTGAGGATTTGTTACCGGTAATAGCGAATAAGCTAGGTGGTGAAGGTTTAATGAAGGAACTAAGTAATGGGTTTGAGTTACTTATGGACAAAGACAAAGGTGTGATAACTTTGGAGAGTTTAAGGAAAAACAGTGCATTGATGGGTTTGGAGGATTTGAAGGAAGATGAAGTAGTGAGCATGATGAGAGAAGGTGATGTTGATGGTGATGGTGAACTCAGTGAGATGGAGTTTTGTGTTTTGATGTTTAGATTGAGTCCTCAGTTAATGGAGGAATCATGGTCTTTGCTTCGACAAGCTTTGCAAAATGAAGTCAACAATCATGATTCATAACCATTCTTCTTAAATATTATATGTCTTTCTTAAACCATTCTTAATTTTTTATGATGTAATTGACTATTGATATTTTTTTTGTTTTTTACAATTGAAATTGGTTAGAAGAGAAATATATACGTGTATTACAAGTTACAATCATTCATCCTAATGAACAAAGATTGGATATGTTTTGACTATGTTTATTTTTGCATTTGGGATTTTCGTATAATTGATTTGTGTTAAAGTAAATTAGTTTATATTTAAGTGTATTCACTTAACATGAAACTGAAAGCAAATATAAGAAAAAGGAGCATAATAGGACTCATCTCACAATGGATATCTCTAAAATTTATTTATAAGATAAAAATCTACAAATTGGATACGGACACATGTATGAATATTTATTTATTAAAATAAAAAATTATGTGTGCGAGTGCGAGTATCTTAATACCCCTATTAACACTATAATTTTTAAATTAATTTATTTTATTGAGATTTATATTCTTAAATGATTTATCGGAATATTATATGTATTTTTGGTGGAGTTATTTGGAGTTCGGTAGATTTTATAGAATTATCACTAATTTGGATTGATTAAAGTAATAGAAACATGGATAAAATAATGAAATAGTGAGTTATGGGGAAAAATACTAATTTTATGAAATTGGTGGGGTAACGAGAGAATTAACCAAAATTGGGGGAAGTTGTGGTGATAATTAAATTAAATAGAAATATTATATTTTTATTTAATTTAAATAGAAAAAGAAGAAGAAGAATAGGTTTATGTAGTACATAGAGTTTTTGGAGCAAAATAGGAGTTTGAGAGGCAAAAGCAAAAATCTATGATTCAAAGCAAAAACTTAAATTTTTCTGCAGAACTCAGGTAAAGGGGGATGATTATTCATCTATAGGTGTGTTTTTCATAAAGGATAGAGAGAGATCATAACCCTCTTCCTTGTTTTTTTTTTCAGTCCTCCATTGTTGAGGTTTTTAATCCTTAAGATGGTTGTGCATACTTCTTTGGTTATGATGTTATGAATCAGTTATATATTGTGATAGGTGTTGAATTCGAATGCAAATTATATGTGAAATTCATATTGGTGTTGTTCTTGTTAATATATTTTGGTGATTATTGTCGCAACGCGAAAAAAACAACCGGCGGGAAAAAAAACAGAAGAGTCGTCACCGTTCGTTATTTATCCCAAAGGAGGGAAAGGAAACGATCGAAGAAAACCTGAAGAGAGGAAAAGACAAGGTCTCGCAACCAAATCTAGGGTTCGGGAGTCGATTATGCGAAGGGAAGGTATTAACACCCCTACGCATCCGTAGTACTCTACGGTATTCACTCTTGTTGTTCTAGTCTAAAGGGTATAAGTATATCTAAGGTATTATCTGCTAAAAGAAGGTAAAAAAATGACTCACAAGGATGTCGCATCCACTGCCTACGTATCTCACCTGAGTATGAGAATCAGAGTCTTCGTAGCTCGGCTACCTATGGGTGAAAGAGAAGTGTGCTCGATAAGACATCGCGTCTTATGCCTACGTATCTCATCTGGAATGAGAATCAGAGCCAAAACGTAGTTCAGCTAACTACGGGAACAAGGGTCTCGATTGCAACTAGGGCAAGAGAAAGGGAAGGTCTCGATCGCAACGAGGGCGAGAGAAAAGAATCGCAGCAAGGGAGAAAGCAAGCAAGGATTAGTTGTTAGTCGTCAATCAAACTCGGCAAGACATCGCGTCTCGTGCCTACGTATCTCATATGAACATGAGAATCAGAGTTGTCGTAGTTCGGCTAACTAGGGGTTAAGGATTGCCATCTGAACATGGACTTACAAAAAAGGACACCAGTTGTGTCAAAGGAAAGTGGGCAATGTATTCAACGTCCTAGCAGTAGGTGTCGCAGCTCGCTGAATCGAGTCTTAGGCAGTTACCTCTTTGCAATAGAACGGACTGACATGCCACAAGATCGGAGACGCACGGAAGGTCTAAAAGTGGGGAAGCTCTGCCCTAGAGTTGTCATGCAATGTGGACCTATGTGTTAGGATTTACAGAGGGGAATATTTACCTAATGTTAGCATGCAAAGAATGAGGGAATTCTACCTATGTTATCATACAAAGGGTTCTACCTAATGGGTGCTACCTAAACGGAACAAGAGTCGACGGATGGAGCAAGGAGAGGAGCCACGGATAAGGGTAGATGGCGATGCCTGAGGCGATCGACTTACAAGAGGATGGATGAATGCGTGCTGGTTCTGTTAAGTTTTGAAAATGATTACTCGACGTTGGATCGAGCTTTTGATCTTGTTTTGAAATGATTATCGGATGTTTGTTTTAATTCTTGTATTAACAGATGAATAAAGAATGAAAGAATAAATATTATACACTTTATGGGATAGGGGTACATTTGTTACGAATGGGGATGGTTCATGGCAATCAAATAATAAGAATATATGCCTCAATCATCATACAAGTAGGCAACAATTATCAATCAAATCAGATAAGTAAGCAGGTATATAATCAAATCAAAGAATCAAAGAATGAAATAACGGAGCATTAAACAAGTCATAGGAAGTATGAACATGTTAAACAATCAAGCAATAGTAAGCATGGATGAAAGAAACAAGTGTAACAAATAATAGATGAATCAGACAGATGAAAAGGTGCACAAAAAGGGTCCACTGAAATAATTAAATCAAGAAATGAGGTAAGGATCAAATAAAATCAATATAAAAGGCCTCCAATACATGGCATATGATATGAACAAGGGAGGATCAAAAGATCTCTTCAATTGCCATAAGCAATCCCTAAATCAAACATTGATCATAAAGAAGTCAACTAAAAATTCAAGCCAATTTAATAATTATCAAATAAATAGCAAATTAATCAAGAAAATTATGAAAAATTAAACTAAGTAAGGTGGGGTCAGGACATCATCATCCCCCAAAAAGATTTTAAAAATAATGAAAATTAGTATATGAATTAATTGAAATAAAACAGAAGTCAAACCAAAAGTCAATCAACAAAACTAGGTTAAAAATAAATCAATAATAAATTAAAAATGTGAAATAAAAATCCAAGAAAAAGTCAGGTTGACCAGGGGGCAATAGTCAACCTTCATCCCAAAAACCAGAAGCTAAAAATAATTTTAAGTTATAAAAATAAAATCAAGAATCAAATGTATGCTAAAATGGACCACTTAGAATGAATAATTAAAATAAAATATTAATACTAAATAAATGCGAAAATAAAAATTAAATAAAATTAAATAAAGCATCATGCAATATGGAAAATATTTTTGGATATTTTTATGAACAAAGAAAATATTTTATATTAATTAAAATCAAAACAGAAATAAATTGGGAATAAAAAAAGAACATGAAAAGAGGGGGTGCATTAGCATTTTGACTGAACTGGGAAATAGGTTATGTGCTGATGGGCCATAAACGCAGGGTGCTGAAAGAAAACAGTGGAAGGGCCCATGATCCAAAACACAAATAAACCAGGGCGTGACAAATTAAATGAACATTTTATTTAAAAACTCATGTGAACCTTATGTCAATCGGTCACTTCCATTTAAGTTACTAAAAGACAAAAAACCATGGACGGACTCGATTAAAACATAAACGCTGGATCCAATGGCTCTCAAGACGACACGTGGTCGTCTTCTTCCTTGAGCCAAACCCTAGCCATGCTTATGCAAGAAAACGCAGGAAAACAATGTGTTTTTCTCAACTTCAACTCAAAAATACGCACACTATAATGCATCAAAAATCATGAAACAAAGCCCAGATCTCAAGTACAAAATGCAAGGATTAACATGGTAACTTGTTTTAGGTGAGATGGTAGCTTATTCATGGAGAAAAGTTGACAACAAAGTGTCAACATGAACACGGACATGAGCAAAAATCAACAACACAACTCAACACCATGAACAATGCCTCGTACTGAGGGCTTCAGAAGCAAGCATAAGTGTATGATTAGCATTGTAAACAGTAATGAAACAAGCATGATAATGGTTATGGAAATGGAGCAAAAGAGTTACCTAGTGGAAGTCTAGTCCATTGCTTCTTGATTATGGAGAGGCTAGAAGAAAAGGATGCTTCCTTGGTGCTTCAAAAAGCTTCACCTCAAGAACTTGCTGAGAAAAATGGAAGCTGACCTCTAATGACCTTGCCTTGCTTGCTCGAAAATCCATTGCCCTCTTTCATGTTTAGGGTTTCTTGTCTTAAATATTGTGGGTCAAATGCTCCTTAATGGGCTCAAAAATAATGTGTTTTGGGGTGAGCAAGTGATGCAATTGGTGAGGTGTAGTAGAAAAGGGCACGTGAGGGTTTTGTATGACAAGGCCAACGTTTCTTATTTTGGCAAAACTTAAGTGAATGGAAATAGGATGTATGGCCAAATGAGGAAAGCAAAAGATTGGCTTGGTTTGTGCAGCATACACGGCTTGGTTTGGCAACAAGAAATCAGTTCAAGGTGGTGACTTTGTGGCAACATAACTTGATGAGCAAACCACCAATTGATGAGATAATGCAAACAGTAGAAATATATCATGGAGTATGGCATGTTTCATGTTGAGAATGTGTGGAAATAATTAATGGAAGAAGATGAAAAATGGACCTCAAGATCATGCCACACCATTGAAGGATTGGTTGGGCAAGTTAGGCATAAAATCTGCCTAGAAATTTCAAGTCATGGTGCCAACTTTAAGTGAGTGCATCTCTCAAACCATAGATCCAAATGAGATGATTCCAAAGGGAGGTGAGAGAGGACATGACAAGGTATAATTGTTGTGAAGAAAATATTTTCAATTGGTGCATTGAAGTGCAAGAAAACTGGCCAAGAAGTTTTGACAAACTTTAAAGATTTTCAGACTTAGAAATTTTTCTAAGTGTCCTAAAATTATGCCCTGCTTTGACTAAGCATAACTTTCTCAATTTTGATCCAAACGGAGCTAACTTTATGTTTCTAGAAAGCTTGGAACAAGAGGAACAACTTTCATGTTGGAGAAATTTTCAAATGGAGCTTTTATCTTGATTGAAAATGGGCTTAAAGTGAGTGCAAAATCATGAAAACTTGCCCAAAATGGAAAGTCAACCATTTCCAAATTAAGTAACGTTTTCGATTCCTGATTAAATGACAAATCCATGATCCAACCTTGATCAAATTTCACATGTAGGCTCCCCTAGGCATGAATTTTGAGATTCCACTCTCAAAAGGTCAAGAGTTGACTTTTCTGGCCCCATAGTTGACTTTTCCCAAACTGTCTGATTCCCGATTCCAGTGATCAAATGAAACACTTCTGGCTCAAATTAAAGAATTATTTTTTGTATGTAGACCCTTGTGGACATATGGAGGTCCATGGAAAATAGTCTCACCCAAAGAATCAGAAATAAACTGATTTTATACCAAACCCTAATTTTAGGGCAAAATTGATCGGGAACTGATTGCACTGCTTGCCAATGGATCTTTCTGAGATAATTGTGAGTCTTCCTAGGCCAATATGACTCTCCAATCATGATATGGATGAGCTCCTCTACTTCCAACTAAACATTGTCTGTTGCAGGTAGCCATGAAACCCTAATTTCCTGATTAAATCCAGATGAACACTCTAATAGCTCTGAATCCTTCACTAATGAACTGAAGACCATAATAAGATACCTAGAGCCACCTGAGACCCTTGAGACTTGTATATTTAGAGAATGAAGTCCAATTCTCAATCTTGCTTTGTGTGGGCTCCTTCTGTTAAGGAGTGATCAATCAAAACCTGATTTCCAAGTTACTAATGCTGTATGCAATGAGTATGACCTAGTATGATGCCAATGAAGTGTGAAACATAATCCTATGCTTTCAGGAAAAAAATGTAGGGTAAATTTTGGGGTATTACAGCTGCCCCTATTCAATCAACTGGAGACCCGAAATGAAGATAGCAACGGCTTTCACACTTTCGAGGTATCAAGGGATTGAATACGATTAAAGCCCAAAAATTTACACTGAAGTAGGAAAGTGAAAAATAAAGTAATAATGCCTGTTAGGATCGGCAAAGAAGTGGTCTTGACACCAAAAAAGTGGGACATTGATTTGAGCATCAACAAAGAATCCGTCTGGTACGGTGAGAGTCGGTTTGAGCACCGAAAAAAGAACGTTAGCCTGAATACCAAAATAAATGGTAACACAGAAATAACCATGGCCTGAATGCCGCTCCTCAATCTGAATACTGGAAATCACTTTGATCTGAGCATCGGAAGATACTAGATTATTACACATCGGTCTGAACACCGGGAAACTGGCCTGAGCGCCACTTCGGTCTGAATATCGGAAACTGGCCTGAATGCCACAAGTTGCGTCGACCTGAATGTCGGAAACTTCTTCGATTTGAACATCGGAAAACTGGCATGAACGCCACTTCGGTCTGAATACCGGAAAACTGGCCTGAATGCCACTTCGATCTGAAAACCGGAAACTTGCATGTCTGTCAGCTGTAACACCTCAAAATTTGCCCTCCTCTTCTTGAGACTAGTTTGACACATTGCATTTCATATTTTAGAGCATTAGGCATTGCATTTTGCATCTCATGTGAATTAAGGAGGTCATCCTCCAAAGTCTTTTCAGAAGATGGAAAAGTTACATGGTTCAAGCCTGAGGGTTTCTATGAATTGATGATCAACCACTTGAGGGCATGGGCTTCAGTTAGGGTTTCTTGATTCTTAAAAGGTTTTGAGCATCATCTTGTTTGCAAAGATATGTCACCATCATCATGGTTCTATCATCATCAAGGGTTGCAGAGTTTATCCTCAAGTTCCTTTGAATTAGGGTTGTGACCTCTGGTCAACCCTAATCAATGTCATTCTTCCAACCAGGGCTTCTCAAAGAGATGAGGTATTTTCTTGGGATGGAGATCACATGGTTATCATAAGAGGCTTACATGAGCCAGTGTTTCCTTTTTGAGCAATTTCCCCAAGTGGTAGAGGCTCAAGTGGATCAAGGCATTTCAAGGTCATATGAAGACCAAAAAGTCAACTGTGCAGTCAACTGAGGGCTATGAGGTGGGGAAATGAGTTGAGACACCTCAATCATGTTCAAAAGAGGTCCATTTGTCATTCTAAACATCTATCTTGAAGATTTTGAAGTCATGGCAAAAGTTTCCAAAAATGGAAAATGACCTGTAATTTCAAGTTTCCAAAAATGGCAAGTTTCTGGTCCACATTCAACTTGACTTATCAACATCAAAGAAGTTTCAAATGGATTTGTGGTGAACATGAAAGTTGTAGATCTTTGTCTCCCCTTTTCAAAAAGTCCTAATTAATGTCCATTTGATGAATGGTTGAGAAGTTATGGCCAAATGATCACAAGGTGTGCATGGAAATTCAAAGTGGCATAACTTTTGATGCAATGCTCCAATTGGGTCCATTCTTTTTGCAAAATGCTCCTCATGTTCAAGACATTTCAAATGAACCATTTCCATGCATGAGAGAGGCTTGTATGCTCATCATTTAATTCATGTTCATTTTGGAGGGAATTTCTACAATTTAAAATTGGCTTAAGCTACAAGCAAAATACCATTCAAATCTTGATTATTGGTTGATTTTAAGTGAATTCAAGCCTTGCATGAGTACTGTTCACGTGTAGCATGGCCATGCTAGCTCACTTTTGCTTTTTTGCAAATTGGTCCAATATTCCCTAATCATGTTTAATCAATGCCTAATTTGGATTTCAGTGAGATTAGTGAACCATATAAAAGCCAAACCCTAATCCATAACCTCCATAACAGAATTTCAAATCTCAAATTTTCCATTTCCCTCCAAAAATTCTCTCACTTCGATTTCCTTTTTTCTTCACACAAACACCAATAATTCTTGTAGATTCATGCTCCTGGTGTAATTCTGAGCAAGATTCATCCCTTGGTTTGGACAATTGAGCTAGGTTTCGAGTAGATCAAGTGCATGAACTTGGAAATGGATTTCTGAAATTGAGCTGGATTCGAGTGTTTTCAATTGCTTCTTTGTGCATAAAGCTTCAATAGAGGTTCAGTGGAGTAGATCTGGAGCATAGGAGAGCTTGAGGACGCGTGTACAACAACTTGCATTTTCAAGTAAGTGAAAAATCGATCATCTCCTTTTTCTATTTTCTTGATATGATTGTGTAGATCTCACTTAGCTGAGCATGCTGATATGTTTAGATCTTGATTTGGCTTAGAAATGAACATGTATGGCGAACTTAAAATTTTGATGTTGAAAATGTTTTTGCTCGATCCAGAAAATTCATGATGATTTAGGATAAATGAACATGATATCTGAGATCCTGGTTGAGAGATGATTCGAATGGTATAGGATTTATGGATTTCTGCATTTTGGTACGGCGGCGCCATCGCCTGTGTGACTGGGGAAGACGACCGGAGCTACAGCTCCGGCGTCTGATGTGTTTTAGGGTTTCTGTCCAGGTGTATTCCACGTGAGCGCTTGCATGGCCTTTCCATTGGATGATGTTCTTTTGACCAGGCCACGCGAGCTTTGACTCGCTGATGTGTGTTGCCATGTAATAAATGAAACAATGTGTTTCATTTGGCCTTGCTGGATGCTGATTGTGCTGCTTGCGTGCGTTATTGATTGGTTCCCATTGCTTTGACTGCTTGCGTGTGTGTGTTGACCGCTGATTGTGCATGCCATGCATTTAAGTGAAACGGTGTGGTTTGGTATTCAAATTTGGACCGTTTGATGTGTTTAGCACGCTTTATCCAATGGCCATGATTAATTCTGGTTTTATTTCAAATATTATTTCCCTCCATATTTTACATGTTATTTCATTTTATTTGTTCATTTTTGAAAAATCATTAAAAATAGAAAAATGCTCCAAATTGACTCCAATTTTTTTTCATATTTTTTTTTAATGTCTAGTTTTTTATAGGATTAATTTCATGAATTGTTTGTTTCTGGATTTTTAATTGTGAATTTTTGATTGGACATTATGTTAATTTGATCATGTGCATTCAATGCTTTGTGAAATGCTATGTGTTGATCCAATTGATCTGAATTTTTGCATGATCGATAATCATATGTGATATGAATTTTTGAGCAATGGTTTGAATTTTTTCTCATTTGTATTCATTGCTTTTGACACATGAATATATAATGTGACAATTTGTGTCACATTTTGGACCTTGCATTTGTGCATTTTTGTTCATCTATCATTTGAACTCTTCTGGATTTGATTTTTTGCATGATGTTTGTTCATAACATGAGTAGCTTGCATAAAAAATTTCATAGCCATTGCTTGCTTTTCTGTTTTGATTTGGATTTTCTAATTTGGATGTCCATTTTGTGCTCATTTGCTTGCCTTTGCTTTACATGAATCATTTGAGCTACTTGCCTTATGAATTGATGTTGGTCCTTTTAAGGAAATTTTATTGAATGTTTGAACTTGCTTTATATGAAAGATTGACTTCTGTTTTGATCATTTGATTTGGTTTTGAACCTAGTCTTTGTACTAGTGTTTTGTACATGAACTAACCTTGACTTGTGTTTCAGGTTTGGACACTTAGCATTAATGGTTGAGTTGCTCACCTTTTGAGATGCAAATTGGATTATGTTCTAACTTCTTTGTGTTTTGTAGGGATTTAAGTTGATGTGTTGAGCTCATTGCTTCATTTGATTGCTTGAACATTGCTCATTGAGTTGTGTGCAGTTGGATGGTTTCACTGTTTGTTTTCTAATTGGTTGTCTGAGATACTAATTGTTTAGCTTTTGTACAGGTACATTAGTTGCTTGCTTTTAGCTCTTGCTTGAGCTTTGGATTGTGGTTGATACACCACTTAGGTAGATACCTTCTTACTCCATGTAGTCTGGAAGTCCTATCGCCTTTTTGGCAGGCATTTTGCTGGCAAGTCCTCCTTAGGAGGCTCTGTTTGGGTTTATTTACATTTGTGCCAAAGACCTCTAAGATGAGGCATGTGATACTTGATAAGTCCTCATAAGTGAAGAGGAAATTGACGGATAGAAGGGATTAGTAGCCAATCCCCCGTTATTCAGTGAGTCGTTCGTTATGCTCGCACTATGTAACACCCCGATAAAAATAAGATAATTATTTAATTTAAGTTAATATTATATTTATTAATTTAATTAAATAATTGGAATTTTGGATTATTATTATTATTATTGGAATAATAATTATTGGAAAATATATAAGTTGGAAATAAGGAAAAAAAGAGTTCCATTTTGGTAAAAAGAGTTTTCACGTGAAAACAGAGAAGCGGCTCAGAAAGTGGAGAAAGGGCAAAGAGGCAGAGCAAGAGGAAGAATGTTGGAAAAGAGAAGAGCTTGAAGCTAAAGGATCGCCGGATTAACTCAGGTAAGGGGGGTTTATCGTCGTTTAATGGGTATTATGGGTTAACATGTAATGGGTAGTGATAAACCGTTGAATTGACCCTAATTGGGATGTTGAATGCTGAAAAATTATGATGAATAGATGATGTGAAAACTGTAATTGAATCTGTATTTGTGTGAGTTGTGGTTTCCCGAACGTATAGCATTTTACGGAATTGGAATCGGAGGTCCGGAAGTCCTCCAACGGCGGAAAATGCGGAGAATTCTGCATTCTGCTTCGTGTTAGCGCAGGAACAGCTTTCTGTCTTGCGTTAACCGGTTAACCCAGGGTGTTAACCGGTTAACACTGTTAGGAATTGTGAAGTATTGCTGTTTTGCTTGCGTTAACCGGTTAACCCAGGGCGTTAACCGGTTAACACTGTTGTGATTTCTGAGAAATTGTTGTTCTGTCTGCGTTAACCGGTTAACCCAGGGCGTTAACCGGTTAACACTGTTGAGTTTTGCCAGAAAGCGTGTTCTGTCCTGCGTTAACCGGTTAACCCAGGGCGTTAACCGGTTAACACTGTTGGAAATTGGAAAAATTGATATTTTAATGTTGTGAACATAATTGGTGATTGGCCTATATCGGTGTGTGATATAGTAGGGATTATTTCCCGTTGTTTTGAGTAGGATAGATATTAGTAGAGTGTGCTAATACTGTGATTGAATTATTTGGCATGACATGATATGATTATGTGATAAATATGCTGATGATGTGTGAAAATATGCATAATGTTGTGAATGTATATATTATGTATGTAATTGTGAATGGACTGTTTTATGGCTTAGAGTGTGAGCATATGTCCATTGTGGATTGTTGTTGATGATGTTGCATTGCTAGGTGAATTAGCATGCATATTGTGGCCTTTATGGTGGTAGCTAATTCCCATGGTGAGGGATTAGTGAGTTAGTCATTATGGACTGTTGTTGATGTTTGCATGCTAGGTGAATTAGCGTGCATAGCATAGCCCTTGGGGTGGTAGCTAATTCCCATGGTGAGGAATTAGTGAGTGAGTCACTAGGTCTCAAATGAGTGGGACTAGTGGGCTTGGTAGCCGTATCTGGATTTGATCGGTGAGGTGAACTATATGTTCACGAATAGTCGGTACCGCATGCATGGAGTCTCAGTGCATAATGTATGTATGGCGTATAATATGAATGGATGTATTCCAATATTATACGTGTGTTTGTGTTGGCATTAAGTATGAGTATGAATTGTGTTGGTATTGAGTATGATAATTGAGTTGATGTGCCGTTACTGAATGTGTGATATGATTAGGGTGATTACCGTGTTATTTACTTAGCATTTCATGATATTCTATAATGCTTTTTATATCGATTGAGGAACTCACCCTTAGAACTATTTTTCAGGTAACGAGCAGTGATTGAGTAGAAGCTAGTGCTTGGAGTCTAGTGTAGTCTCCTTAGTGGGTCATGCTCTGATAGATGTAACATCGGGACGGGATGTTTTACCTTGTTGAATAATTTTACATGTAATGTGTTACATGTTCTGCATGATTGATTTGATTTCTATCCGCTGCGTATTGTGCAAACGCTTTATGTTTGGAATTAATAAAAGAGCATGACAGTTATTTTGGTGAATGGTGTGAAGTGATTGTGTGACACCCTTAATTGCATATCTACTCTGATATATATTTGTTGTTTTAATTAAATATTTGGGGTATTTTAGAAGGGTGTTACATTAGTGGTATCAGAGCATAGTCGGTCGAGTCGAGTCGTAATTATTTTGTTTCCCTGTATGTGATAGGTGTTGTGTAACCCTATCCGTACTTATTGTTTTAGCTTGTTGGGTTTTCAGAATAGAGATGGCTGGAAGAGGTAGAGACGATGCTGCGATTGCTGAGGCTCTGGGTATGCTAGCTGGAGTACTTGGGGGAAATCCGAATGTTGTGGGAATGGGAGCTGCTCGTCAACTGAGTGAGTTCCAGAAGAACAATCCTCCAATGTTCAAGGGAGCATACGATCCAGATGGTGCTCAGAAGTGGTTAAAGGAGATCGAGAGGATCTTCCGAGTGACTGAGTGTGCCGATAACCAGAAGGTCAGGTTCGGTACGCATATGCTGTCAGAAGAAGCAGATGATTGGTGGGTTGCTACCCGCACTGAGTTGGAATCTGCTGGGAATGCTGAGATCACTTGGGCTGTGTTCAGAGAGAGATTCCTGAGGAAGTACTTTCCAGAGGATGTCAGAGGAAAGAAAGAGATAGAGTTCTTGGAATTGAAGCAGGGCAACCGGTCTGTTACTGAGTATGCTGCTAAGTTCACAGAGCTGTCGAAGTATTACACTCCCTATGATGAGGCTACTGGGGAATTTTCAAAATGTGTGAAGTTTGAGAACGGGTTGCGTCCCGAGATTAAACAGGCTATTGGATATCAGCGGATCAGAGTGTTCTCTGACTTGGTTGACTGTTGCAGGATTTTCGAACAGGATACCAAGGCCAGAGCGGAGAGCTATCAGCAGAGGGTTGATAGGAAAGGCAAGAATCAGAATGATCGTGGAAAACCGTATGCAGCTGACAAAGGTTTCCAGAGGCAGAGTGGAATGAAGAGGCCTAGTGGGGGAGACTCCAGTGCTCCTGCTAAGTGTTACAGGTGTGGTCAGGCTGGACATCGTATCCATGAGTGTACCAGTACTGAGAAGAAGTGTTTCAAGTGTGGAAAAGGTGGTCACTTGGCTGCAGAGTGCCGGTTGAAGACTGTGACTTGTTTCAACTGTGGAGAGGTGGGTCATATCAGTCCACAGTGTCCTAAGCCGAAGAGAGAGAACCAGTCGGGAGGCAAGGTCTTTGCTTTATCGGGTTCTGAGACTTCTGCAGATGATCGTTTGATCCGAGGTACGTGTTATATTAATGGCTTTCCTCTTGTAGCTATTATTGACACAGGTGCGACTCATTCCTTTATATCTTTGGATTGTGCTGTGAAACTTAAGTTAGAGATATCTGAGATGCATGGAAGTATGGTGATTGATACTCCTGCGAAGGGTTCAGTGACTACTACTTCAGTTTGTTTAAATTGTCCTTTGAGTATTTTTGGTAGAGACTTTGGGATGGACCTAGTGTGTCTTCCACTTGTGCAGATTGATGTTATTCTGGGTATGAACTGGTTGGTGTTTAACCGAGTCTATATCAATTGTTTTGATAAGACTGTGATCTTTCATGAGATTGAGGAAGGGAAGAGTTTGTTTCTATCTGCGAGGCAGGTGAATGAAGCAGTAGCAGATGGGGCAGAGTTGTTTATGCTGTTAGCGACTTTGGAGGCTAAAGATAAACTGGTTATTTGCGATCTAGCTGTGGTGTGTGATTTTCCTGATGTGTTTCCTAAAGAAGTGAATGAATTACCGCCAGAGCGTGAAGTTGAGTTCTCAATTGATTTGGTACCTGGTACTAGGCCGATCTCGATGGCTCCGTACCGTATGTCTGCTGTTGAGTTAACTGAATTGAAGAGTCAGTTGGAAGATCTGTTGGATAAGAAATTTATTCGTCCGAGTGTGTCACCGTGGGGTGCACCAGTGTTATTGGTTAAGAAGAAAGAAGGTACTATGAGGTTGTGTGTGGACTACAGGCAACTGGATAAAGTGACGATCAAGAATCAGTATCCTTTGCCGAGGATTGATGATTTGATGGATCAGTTAGTGGGTGCGAGTGTGTTCAGCAAAATAGATTTGAGGTCGGGATATCATCAGATACGTGTGAAAATTGAGGATATTCAGAAGACTGCTTTCAGAACAAGGTATGGACATTATGAGTATTCTGTAATGCCTTTTGGTGTGACTAATGCGCCTGGAGTATTTATGGAGTATATGAATAGGATTTTCCATCCGTACCTAGATCAGTTTGTTGTGGTGTTTATTGATGATATTTTGGTGTATTCGAAATCTGAAGAAGAGCATGCTGAGCATTTGAGAGTGGTTTTAGGAGTTCTACGAGAAAAGAAGTTATTTGCTAAACTATCTAAGTGTGAATTTTGGTTAGAAGAGGTTAGTTTTCTTGGTCATATGATTTCAAGAGGTGGTGTTGCTGTTGATCCTTCTAAGATAGAAGCGGTATCTAAGTGGGAAGCTCCGAAGTCAGTTTCTGAGATAAGGAGTTTTCTTGGACTTGCAGGTTATTATAGGAAATTCATTGAGGGATTTTCTAAGTTGGCGTTACCGTTGACGATGTTGACTAGAAAGGGGCAAGCGTTTGTTTGGGACTCAAAATGTGAAGAAGGTTTCCAAGAGTTAAAGAGAAGGTTGACTACTGCTCCTATTCTGATATTACCGAGTTCGTCGGAATCATTTGAGGTTTACTGTGATGCTTCATTGTTGGGTTTGGGTGGTGTGTTGATGCAGAACAAGCAGGTTATAGCTTATGCTTCGAGACAACTGAGGGTTCATGAGAGGAACTATCCGACACACGATTTAGAGTTGGCAGCCGTGGTATTTGTTCTGAAGTTATGGAGGCATTACTTGTACGGGTCAAGATTTGAGGTTTTCAGTGACCATAAAAGTTTAAAGTATTTGTTTGATCAGAAAGAGCTGAATATGAGACAGAGGAGATGGTTAGAGTTTCTGAAGGATTATGACTTTGGTTTGAATTACCATCCGGGTAAAGCAAACGTAGTGGCTGATGCATTGAGTCGGAAATCATTGCATATGTCTATGTTAATGGTTAAAGAATTGGATTTAATTGAACAGTTTAGAGACTTGAGTTTGGTGTGTGAGAGTACTCACAATAGTGTTAAATTGGGAATGTTAAAGTTAACGAGTGGTATTCTGGATGAGATTAGAGAGGGTCAGAAATCCGATGTGCTTTTGGTGGACAAGTTGACTCTAGTGAATCAAGGTCAAGGTGGTGAATTCAGAGTTGATGAGAATGGTGTTTTGAAATTTGGTAATCGGGTGTGTATTCCGGATGTTACCGAACTTAAGAAGAGTATTCTTGAGGAAGGACATCGTAGTGGCCTGAGTATTCATCCTGGGGCTACGAAGATGTATCATGATTTGAAAAAGTTATTTTGGTGGCCGGGAATGAAAAGAGAAATTGCGAGTTTTGTTTATTCTTGTTTGACTTGTCAGAAGTCAAAGATTGAGCATCAGAAGCCGTCTGGGCTAATGCAACCGTTGGCTATTCCAGAGTGGAAGTGGGATAGTATCAGTATGGATTTTGTTTCTGGTTTACCGAGGACAAGTAAGAATTTTGAAGCTATTTGGGTGATTGTCGATAGATTGACGAAATCGGCTCATTTCATTCCGATCAGAATGGATTATCCGTTAGAGAGATTAGCCGAGTTGTATATTGAGAAAATTGTAAGTTTGCATGGTATTCCGTCGAGTATTGTTTCGGACAGAGATCCTAGATTTACATCGAAGTTCTGGGAAGGTTTGCAGAGGGCTTTGGGAACTAAACTGAGATTGAGTTCTGCATATCATCCGCAGACTGATGGTCAGACTGAGAGGACGATTCAGTCATTGGAAGATCTTTTGAGAGCTTGTGTTTTGGAAAAGGGAGGTGCTTGGGATTGTTATTTGCGTTTGATTGAGTTTACCTACAACAATAGTTTTCATTCGAGCATTGGTATGGCACCGTTTGAAGCTTTGTATGGTAGGAGATGTCGGACACCTTTATGTTGGTATGAGTCCGGTGAGAGTGCTGTGGTTGGACCGGAGATTGTTCAACAAACTACGGAAAAAATTAAGATGATTCAGGAGAAGATGAGAATTGCTCAGAGTCGTCAGAAGAGTTATCACGAAAAGAGGAGGAAGTCACTTGAGTTTCAAGAGGGAGATCATGTGTTTCTTCGCGTTACTCCGATAACTGGTGTTGATCGAGCTTTGAAGTTGAAGAAGTTGACACCTCGATTTATTGGTCCTTATCAGATTTTGGAGAGGATAGGGGAGGTAGCCTATCGTATCGCTTTACCGCCGTCACTTGCGAATTTGCATGAGGTTTTTCATGTGTCTCAGTTGAGGAGGTACATTCCTGATCCGTCGCATGTGGTCCAAGTGGATGATGTACAGGTGAGAGATAACCTGACTGTTGAAACATCACCTATGAGGATCGAGGATCGAGAGTTGAAGCAGTTGCGGGGTAAAGAGATTGCTTTGGTAAAGGTAGCTTGGGGAGGACCAGCAGGTGGCAATGTGACTTGGGAACTTGAGAGTCAGATGAAGGAGTCTTATCCCGAGTTATTCGCTTGAGGTATGTTTTCGAGGACGAAAACTCTTTTAGTGGGGGAGAGTTGTAACACCCCGATAAAAATAAGATAATTATTTAATTTAAGTTAATATTATATTTATTAATTTAATTAAATAATTGGAATTTTGGATTATTATTATTATTATTATTGGAATAATAATTATTGGAAAATATATAAGTTGGAAATAAGGAAAAAACGAGTTCCATTTTGGTAAAAAGAGTTTTCACGTGAAAACAGAGAAGCGGCTCAGAAAGTGGAGAAAGGGCAAAGAGGCAGAGCAAGAGGAAGAAGGTTGGAAAAGAGAAGAGCTTGAAGCTAAAGGATCGCCGGATTAACTCAGGTAAGGGGGGTTTATCGTCGTTTAATGGGTATTATGGGTTAACATGTAATGGGTAGTGATAAACCGTTGAATTGACCCTAATTGGGATGTTGAATGCTGAAAAATTGTGATGAATAGATGATGTGAAAACTGTAATTGAATTTGTATTTGTGTGAGTTGTGGTTTCCCGAACGTATAGCATTTTACGGAATTGGAATCGGAGGTCCGGAAGTCCTCCAACGGCGGAAAATGCGGAGAATTCTGCATTCTGCTTCGTGTTAGCGCAGGAACAACTTTCTGTCTTGCGTTAACCGGTTAACCCAGGGTGTTAACCGGTTAACACTGTTAGGAATTGTGAAGTATTGCTGTTTTGCTTGCGTTAACCGGTTAACCCAGGGCGTTAACCGGTTAACACTGTTGTGATTTCTGAGAAATTGCTGTTCTGTCTGCGTTAACCGGTTAACCCAGGGCGTTAACCGGTTAACACTGTTGAGTTTTGCCAGAAAGCGTGTTCTGTCCTGCGTTAACCGGTTAACCCAGGGCGTTAACCGGTTAACACTGTTGGAAATTGGAAAAATTGATATTTTAATGTTGTGAACATAATTGGTGATTGGCCTATATCGGTGTGTGATATAGTAGGGATTATTTCCCGTTGTTTTGAGTAGGATAGGTATTAGTAGAGTGTGCTAATACTGTGATTGAATTATTTGGCATGACATGATATGATTATGTGATAAATATGCTGATGATGTGTGAAAATATGCATAATGTTGTGAATGTATATATTATGTATGTAATTGTGAATGGACTGTTTTATGGCTTAGAGTGTGAGCATATGTCCATTGTGGATTGTTGTTGATGATGTTGCATTGCTAGGTGAATTAGCATGCATATTGTGGCCTTTATGGTGGTAGCTAATTCCCATGGTGAGGGATTAGTGAGTTAGTCATTATGGACTGTTGTTGATGTTTGCATGCTAGGTGAATTAGCGTGCATAGCATAACCCTTGGGGTGGTAGCTAATTCCCATGGTGAGGAATTAGTGAGTGAGTCACTAGGTCTCAAATGAGTGGGACTAGTGGGCTTGGTAGCCGTATCTGGATTTGATCGGTGAGGTGAACTATATGTTCACGAATAGTCGGTACCGCATGCATGGAGTCTCAGTGCATAATGTATGTATGGCGTATAATATGAATGGATGTATTCCAATATTATACGTGTGTTTGTGTTGGCATTAAGTATGAGTATGAATTGTGTTGGTATTGAGTATGATAATTGAGTTGATGTGCCGTTACTGAATGTGTGATATGATTAGGGTGATTACCGTGTTATTTACTTAGCATTTCATGATATTCTATAATGCTTTTTATATCGATTGAGGAACTCACCCTTAGAACTATTTTTCAGGTAACGAGCAGTGATTGAGTAGAAGCTAGTGCTTGGAGTCTAGTGTAGTCTCCTTAGTGGGTCATGCTCTGATAGATGTAACATCGGGACGGGATGTTTTACCTTGTTGAATAATTTTACATGTAATGTGTTACATGTTCTGCATGATTGATTTGATTTCTATCCGCTGCGTATTGTGCAAACGCTTTATGTTTGGAATTAATAAAAGAGCATGACAGTTATTTTGGTGAATGGTGTGAAGTGATTGTGTGACACCCTTAATTGCATATCTACTCTGATATATATTTGTTGTTTTAATTAAATATTTGGGGTATTTTAGAAGGGTGTTACACACTACGTGCTGATGCTTCTGAACATGAACCCAAGATCTTTGTCCAGAGTCTGTCAAGTGGAATAGGGTCCCTCTTTCTGGATCCCCACGCTTTCTTTGTCATGAGCTCACCCTGGCCAGGGTTAAGAGCATGAGGTCTCATCCTCATTACCATTTTGATCAGCTTCACCCTAACTCTCAATGTTAGTGGTTAAGAGCTACAAATTACCAATATCAGTTTGGCTTGTTTGTCGAGGTTGATATGACCCCTCTTGACTAAAGCCTACCCATTGTTTGGGCCCCTTGTATGAATATAGTGTGTGATGTTTGTTCACTTGTATTGATGTTTATTTGCTGTTTGAGTTGAATCGCTTCCAGAGCGAGTTAAGTTCTTGTTAGAGACCTCAACCTAGGGATATTTGATGGCATGACAACTATTAGGCTCGAGTCTTAGTCTCCCTATTAGTTTGTTGTTTCCCTGGTCTCTGGTTAGGAGAGTGTTGTACCCCTATTCAGGGGAACTACGTCGCCCTGATTCTCATACCAGATGAGATACGTAGGCAGGAGGTTGTAAGCAATCTCTCCGGGAAACCTTTTCTTTTTTGTTGTTGTTTTGTGTGTGTACCCTTTGTTTGTCTTCTTTCGTGTGAGTACCCGTTCGTTCAGCGTGTGCATGTGTTGTATGTTCATTACCTTGAGGATTTCTTCTGTCATCACTTGGGGTTCAGATTGGGGTTTACCTATATTGATTTGGGGTTCACATTTGGGGGTTTAACTGTATCACTTGGGGTTCATTTATGACGATGGTCATTCATATTGGGGTTCATCTTTGGGGTTCATTTGTGGTGACTGGCTGGATAGTTAGTTACTTTGTTGGGGTTCATTCTGATAACCTTTTTCTTTGGTGTTTGCTGGTTAGCGTTTGTTATTGTTGGGAGTCGGGTGTAAGTCCATATATTGGCATTCTGTTTCCTTGTTTTGTATTTGTTTGGAGTCGGATATAAGTCCATGTATTGGCATTCTGTTTCCTGTTGAGTGTTTCTTTTGACGTCTCAGCGTCTCTTTTTGGTGTTTTGTTTCGGCGTGCGTTAGCCGAGCTACGAGTGCTCTGATTCTTCCCTGGATAGAGAAGATACGTAGGCATAGGATGCGATATCCTAGAGAGCATGTCTCCTTTTCCCCGAACTACGTTGACTCTGATGTTTGTTTCTGACAAACTACGTAGGCCCAGGATGCGACATCCTGCCGAGTCCATTTCCTCTATCTTCTTTCACCTGTTTTCTTATTCCAGTTTGTGCAATTTCTTTGAACAATTTTATTAGCAACCTTTTCCTATTCTTTGAGCTATCTTTTGAGCGTGGATCCCGTCGAGTACGACGGACGTGAGGGGTGCTAATACCTTCCCCTTGCGTAACCGACTCCCGTACCTTGTAATCTCTGGTCGTAAGACCGTTCCTTTCCCTTTCTTAGGTTAGTCCTGCACTCCCTTTCCGTCATAGGATGAATAGCGTCGGTGGCGGCTCTGTAAACTGTTTTTTTTTTCCGCCGGTTGTTTTTCGCGTTGCGACAGCTGGCGACTCTGCTGGGGACTGGAGTTGACCTCTTGTTGGTCCATCTTCCCTAAGCGAGTCAATCCTAGCGCTCTCTAGCATAGTTTTTAGAGTAGTTTGGGTTGCTTCTACTGCTGTATTTATTGCATTTGTGATTATTATACTATGACTGTATATATTTGCATATATGTTTGCATGCATCATACTATCACTGTGTTGGATTCTGGACAGGTGTGGTTCCTCTGATTTGGGGGTGGGTGTTCTGAGTGGGGCTAAAACCCAGGCCCGAGTATACACCTAGGATTAGCATGGTCTCATGTCTCCTCACATGTTGGATTAACATGATGTTGCGACGTGACATACCACAGCCGGGCGAGGTTCTTTTGAGAGAAGCTCTTCCTTGTGGAGTTTCCACTATGGTTGGGTTTATCTCTTTTGAGCTGTTGACTTCGGTGTCCGTTCTCTCCCGGATCTTTGGTTTAGATGATCTTATGAGAGCTGCACGGCACACCCGAAAGGGCAAACCCGTTGAGTATCTTATCCGATTGTCGAGACCGATTATTCGCCTTAGGATAACCTTATTAGAATTCACCTATGAGGGGAGGGTTTGATTCTTACAGATACAGGTTCTGTTGGTGATTCTGTGATGGTGACTTTGGTTCAGTTGGATTTATGGATGTTTATTTCTGATACGTCGGAGTTCTGTCAGTGGTATTTATCAGCGGGTTCCGTTTATTTCGGATTCCTGGGTTGAATTTGGGGTTGCCTGTCCAGAGGATCTTGTTGCGTTTTGGTTAGTGATTTTCCTGTGATGATGGTGATATATCCTTCGGTTCCGTTTATTTCGGAACCCCGAGTTGGATTTGTGGTTACTTAGTCCCTTGGGTGGTTGTGATCAGTTCAGAGACCGGACTCCAGTATAGTTGATGTTCAGATGACTTGGAGGATGGCACTATGCATTGCATTCATGCATCTGCATCATTCCCATTTTGCATTTATCAGCATCTAACTCGTGTTTATCCATATGCAGGGTACATTCTTGATTGTGATCCTGGTTGAGAGGCATCTTTGTTCCAGATATGATGACCGACTTGAAAGCTGATGTTGTATACAGTTTCTTCGATCCAGAGATCAGCGTGCTAAAGGGTATGATAGCATTGATTACGCCTGACCATGTGGGGATGTTCCGTGAGGCTTATGGCAGTATTACGAAGATGGTTTTCAGGCTCACAGATGGGGATAGGGACGCCATCCATACTCTTCTCTAGTTTTATGATCCGGGTTTGAGATGTTTTGTCTTCCCAGATTATTTGTTGGGACCTTTGATGGAGGACTATGCCGGTATCCTGGGTATTCAGGTCAGAAACCAGATTCCTTTTTATGTTACTAAGGAAGAACCTGATATTGGTGAGATTTCTCGTGCTCTTTGTTTGAGCCCAGAAGTGACTAAGAGGGGTTTGAAGGAGAAAGGAAAGTTGCCCGGTTTTCATCTGAGTTTCTTGGAGGCTAAAGCCAAGGAGCATGTTGTTCTGGGTAATTGGAAGGCCGTTTGTGCTTTACTTGCCGTAAGCATTTATGGAATCATCATGTTCCATAATCAGAAGAACTTTGTGGACATTAATGCCATCCGGGTGTTTGCTCAAAGGAATCCCATTCCTACCTTGATCGGGGATGTTTATTACTCGGTCCATAATTGGAACGAGAAGCGGCGCAGAGGATTGGTTAGATGTTGTGCTCAATTGTTATATAAATGGTTCATGGGATATTTGCCTTCCAGAGGTGCCTTTGTCCTTCTTGACCATACGGTTAATTGGGCAACCAATTTGATGGGTTTGAGAGCCAAGGACATAGTTTGGACTCACATTGATGAGGCTGGACGAGATTTCATTTGCAGTTGTGGGAGTACTAGAAACCTTCAGTCTGAGTACTGGAAACAAACTTCTGGCTCATAACTTGGAATATCGAGAATGTCTTATGCTTTACATGCGTATGTTTGAATTTTTCAATGGCGTAATGCTCCATGAAAATGGAAATGCTACGCGATTTGGGAGGATGCAATGCGATATGATTCTACATACAGGGATGCGAAATGCTAGGTTAGAGAGAATGCCAAGCCAAGGCAGGGAATTCTGCTAGGGAAATGATCACAATCTTCTGGACCCTGGCAAGGCTGATGGAGATACACAACTGTAGCACCTCAAATTTGCACCTATCATTGTACATGCATTTTCATATTAGGTCATAGCATATCATGGTCCATTGCATAGCATTGCATTGCCTCTTTTGCCTCAAGTGCAAGCCAATCAAGAAATTAGGTCAAACTGGTCAGGAGATCAGTCAGTCAAGCAAGCAAGCACAAATTCCATTGAGCCAAGGCCTCAGGGTTGGTCCAACATGTTCACATGACTTAGGGATCCATTTGAGGTGTTTAAGCCAAGGGTTGGATGTTCAGAAGCCATCAGTTCATGCACAGTCAGTCAGAAACCCTAAAAGTCAACTGTTGGTCAACTGTCCATTTAATCAGTGATTTGATGAGGGAAATTGGTTTGAGAGGTCTCATTCATGTCCATATAGGCCTCATATATCATGTCAAACACCATCATGGAAGAATTTGAAGCCAGATCAGAAATTTCCAAAAATGGAAACTGGACCTGTAACTGAAACTTACCAAAAATGGAAAGTCTTGATCCTCAAACTTACATCATGATACAAGCTTCAAATGAATTTTTGCCCAACATGAAAGTTGAAGATCTTGTTCTCCCATTTCCAAAAAGTCCAAGAACACTCAATTCCCATGTATGGTTGGCAAGTTATGATCAAATCATTTTCAAAAATTCTTGAACTTCAAAAGGCCATATCTCTCAAACCATTTGGCCAATTTGGGTGGGGTTTTTTCCTACAAGTCACATTTGATCCCCTCTTTCCAAAAATGTAACTTTCATGTACCAAAACCTTATGGATCAAAATGGCATTTTTTGACTTATATGAATTGATTTCAAGTGTGGTACAAAAGTGATTTTTTGAGATAGCCATTTCTAATCAATTTGGCCATTCAAACATGTTTAGAAATCATATTTTGGTCATGTTACAAGTCATTTTTATGCAGTACATATGGCCATTCCCTAACTTGCTTGAAATTTGGACAAAAGTGCATTTCCCACCAAATCCATCCCACCATTTCATGAACCATGCCTTGTACTATGAAAACAGAAAATTGGAAGATCATTTTCTGTCAATTAAAACCTCATTTGCAGCCTAAAAACCAACAGAAAAAAAGGCCATGCCCTAGTTGCTTGAAAATTGGCAAAAGTACACTTTCACCCATACTTCCATGGACCATGCTTGGTACTCAAAGATAGCAGGTTATCATCAATTTTCTGTAAAGGACAAACCCTAATAGCAGCCACAAGCCACATCCAACAGCAGACCAACCATTGTTCTCTCATTTTCTCAAAAATTTCACTTTTGGCCATTTCTAAAAAAATCTGTCAAAGAACTTCCAAAAGAACAAAAGCCTGGCCTTGCTTAATACTACATCCAAGCATCATTTTGAAACTAATGGCAGCCATCTAACACAGAAAAAACAACAGAACTGATTCATCCTAAAAAACCTCATTCACCTTGCTTTTGGCATTTTTCAAAAAACCAGTCCAAAACTTCCAAAGAGACAAAACCTTGCCTGGCTTGGTACAATATGTTCTCATCATTTTCTGTCAAATAAGAACACTACTAGCTGCAGCAAGAAACCTTGATTCACTCATTCTAAAAAAACCTCACCTTTGTGCATTTCTAAAAACCAGTAAAAGAAACTCCAAAGAACTGGACCTGGAGATTGTTGGTACATCATCCAAACACCTTTCTAAACTCATGGCAATCATCATTTTCCACCTGTAGCAGCATCTAGCAGCACTGGTTTTTGCACAGCATCATCCATGACAGTCCAAATTTTGAGCCATTGCAAGGGTCACTGAACCAAGCCACCTTCATCAACCATCATGTGGAGGACCATAGCTCATCTGTTTCAACCTCTCATGGCTTAATCATCACTGCATCTCAACCGTGCTTCAAAAATAGGTGAGTTTTCGACCTCAACCTTTTCCAAAACCATGATATGCATCTTGTAGACCTCCTTGCCATGAGCATTTTAGACTTTGAATCGAAGAAAATGGCTAAGTATTTTGCAAGTTATGTTGAGTTGAAGTTTCACATCCAAACTTGTTTTTGATTATTTCTCTTTGATTAACTTGATTTGATGAAAATGGATGTTGTAATATTGATGAGCATTAAGAGATGAACACAATGGTATGTGGATTGTTGATTTTGGTTGCAACTTTTTCTTGCTGGAAAAATCTGGAAAAAGTAATGAAGAACATGGCCAAAACCCTAATTATTTTTCCCAGAAATCGTGTTTCAATCCTTAAAGCCGCGCCCTGCATGTGTTTTCCATGTTTCTGGGCCATACAGCCAATAGCGGCTTGCCACGCCTGTAACATTAAGCGCCGCGTTTCATTAAAAGGTCCGGGAAATTACAAGTTTGCCATTCCCGGACCCCATGTCTCATTGGATGATGTGTGTTTTGCAATTTTTATTTCATTTGATCACCAATCTTGTAAAATCCATAACTTGTTCATTTTTAATCCAAATTTCATGGGATTTTTTGTGTTGTGTTCATCATGATCTCTACTTTTTTATCACATTTTTTCCAGAATTTTTGGATGGTGGGTTTTTAATTGTTATTAGGGTTTGTGACATGTGACCAATTTTTGTACACTTTGCCAAAACATTTGTGAAATGATGATACTTTATCCAATGGCTCCCAAATTTTTTGTGCTTAAACTAGACACACTCATGGTGATTTTGGTGTAGAGTTTATGAACTTATCATTGCTGGTTTGTGAGATATGATTTTTTGAATTAGGGTGTGACAATTTGTGTCACACCATTGATGTGCAACTTCATGATTTTCATTACCATGCTTCTTGACCTCCAATTGATCTGATTCTTTGCATGAACCTACTCTTGTATGTCTAGTTTACATGTGAATTTTCTTGGAATTATTTGTGGCATTTCCTAATTGTTTGAGGTTTTCTCCCCTGCTTGGTCATATGTTGACTTTTTGTGACACTTGTTCCCATTCCATTTGTGAAATTCTCATACTTTATTGGATGGACATGAAATTTCACATGAGATAACTAGACATCCTCATCTTTGCCATGGTTTTAGTCCCATTCATTTATCATACACCATTTCTGATTTATGATTTTTCTAAGTTGATGCATGTTTGGTTGACTTCTTTGAGCATGTTCAAAATTGCTTTGACTTTCTGATTTTCATCGACTGCCTTCCACTTGTCCAAATGAGATGAAATTCGACATGCTTACCATGCTGTGGGTTGTGATTCATCATGATTTATTTGATGATTTTTGGAAATGTTTGAGATTGGTTTTGATGCAAGTCTTGCTGTTGACTTCCATGAGCTTCTAAATGCCATGCCTTGACCTAAATTGTTCATGAAATGATGATGATGATTGATATGAATGTGAACCCAATTGGTTGTGTTTCTTAATTGTTTGAACATGATTTTGGATGCTTGCCCTTTGCTGTTTTGACTTTTTCATTCCCTTTTGACCCTAGGCTTGTCCTAGTGGTCCTGTTACTCACCTTTGAGCTTATGTTTTCAGGTTGACCAACAAATGACCAATGAGACCAACTCTTTTTTTGATTGAGCTTGCTTAAATATCATTGTCTAACTTGTTTGTTTTGTAGGTGGCTTGGCTCACATGCCTAGAGCCTTGTGCCTTGCACATTCACTTGCTTGTGTTGACTGGTTGATATCTGTTTCATTTTGATGTAACTTTGACTTGTATACTAACTGTGCTTGACTGATTTCAGGTACTTTAGTTGCTTTTAGTTCCTTGTGAACTTTGCTTTGCTTTGCTTAAGAGCAATTTGCATTGAGGTATAACTTCCTAACTTCATGTAGTCTGGAAGACCTGGCCTGTTACTTGGCCAGGCAATTGTCTGAAGTCCTCCTTAAGAGGCAATGTTTGTGATTGTTTAATTTTGTCCTTGCATAGAGTCAAAGACCTCCTAAGTGAAGAGGCAATTGGCAGAACCAAGGGATAAGCAACCTATCCCCTGCTATTCAGTGTGTCTTCTGTTTTGCTCACACCACTGTGTTGATGCATTACAGATAAAAACCCAAGATCTTGTACAATTGTACAGTTGAGTCAGTTTTAAATGTGTAGAAGGGTTCCCACTTTCTGAACCCACACATTCTTGTCTTAAGCTCTCCCAGGCCAAGGATAAGAGCTATGAAGTCTTATCTTCACTCACCTTTCATCTGCTTCACCTTAGCCCCTCAATGGCAAGGTTAAGAGCACATTCACCCAGTTCCAGAGGTTTGTTTGTTGAGGTTGATATGACCCCTCGACTAAAACCTAACCCTTGTTTGAGCCACTTGCTTGTGTATAGTGTGTGCTATCTGTGCTTGTAGGATTGTTTGACTTGCTTCCTGTGCAAATTAGGTTTAGTTTAGACTTGCTTCCTGTGCAAGTAGGTTTTGCTTGGCTTGCTTCCTGTGCAAGTTAAGTGTGTGTGTGGCTTGCTTCCTGTGCAAGTCATGACTAGGATAGGTTGGCTCCCTGTGCCAGTTAGCTAGAAACCTTAACTTAGGGATGAATTTGCATGATAACATCTAGGCTCGAGTCGTAGTCTCCCTAGTTGTGTCTCCCTCTGTTATCTGGTTAGGCTAGTCCTGTATCCCTCTGTAGGGGAACTACGTCGCCCTGATCCTCATACCAGATGAGGTACGTAGGCAGGAGATGAGCTGATCTCTCCGGGCGCCCGTGTCTTTGTTTTGTCTTGTTGTGTGCTTGGAAGCTGATGTAAGTCCATCGAGTGGCCGTTAGGTTCCAGTGTGCGTGTGTTTGGTTCGGATGTCAATGTAAGTCCAGTGATTGGCATTTGGGCTCCACGTTTGCCTCTTTGCGTGTGTTTAGGTTCGGATGCTGACATAAGTCCAGCGATTGGCAGTCGGGCTCCATGTTTGCCTTTGCCTGTTTTTGTTTGTGTGCGTGTCAGCCGAGCTACGAATGCTCTGATTCTTCTCTCGTCCGAGCAGATACGTATGCATAGGATGCGATATCCTAGCGAGCATGTGTCGTTTCCCCAGTCCGAACTACTTCGACTCTGATGTCTATGCCTGATAGACTAAGTAGGCCCAGGATGCGACATCCTGCCGAGTTAGTTTCAGTCAGTTTCTTTTGTCTCTTTCAGCCAGTGTGTGTGTGTTTATGAGCAGTGTTTAGCAACCAATTTTCCTTTCTATTGTGCGTGGATCCCGTCGAGTACGACGGATGCGTAGGGGTGCTAATACCTTCCCTTCGCATAACCGACTCCCGAACCCATTCTCTTTGGTCGCGAGACCATGTTCTTTCCAGGTTTACTCTGAGCGTTTCCTTTCCCTCTTTTGGGATAAATAACGCACGGTGGCGGCTCTGTTGTTCTTGTTTTCCCGCCGGTTTTTCGCGTGATGCGACAACAACACAATGAACTCTGTAGGGAAATGACCAGCCACACGGTGTTCTGGCAATAACAAAATACCGAGACTCTAACTAGGGAGAGAATGGAACTGAAAGCTTGCTGCTGAGGAAAGAACCAGTGGTTCTGGCAACCATAATCTGCGAGAGAGACGACTCAACAGGGGAAACAAACACCGATACGGTACCGAGATTCTGCTTCAAGGAAAGAGACCATGGATCTAACATCGAGATCATCGATCTGGCATCGAACTTTGAGGAGCAGCCGCTTCTGCTGGGAAAATACAGTCTGACACTATCGACTCTACTAGGGAATGTATAATCTGAAACAAATGCTTGGGGAAGTACAGTAGTGAGAACCTGCTGGGGATTGAAGAATCCAATGCTTTTACCAACTTTGCAGGGATAAGATACCAAATACCAACTGTTGAAGAAAAATATTCGTGATCATCTGCTGGGAGCCTTAAGGAAATGCCCCAAGTGTATCTGTTCTGAATAGACGATCCAAAGCACTTAAAATTTACAGCAATTTTAAATGTTTATTAAGCATGTACCTGTAAAGCTCTTATGTTTCATGATGCAATGTTTATCAAAAATTCGGACGTCATTTTTGAAAACAAAAAAGTAAAAATGAAAATGAACACAGAGATATACTGAATAACATGATTTTATTGATTAAATGGCCTCTGAATAGGCATTTACATCAGGAAGTAACCCCTGGAAAGAGGTAATTGCACAAAAGATAAAAACAGAAATTAATCTAATGGCAATGTGAAATGGATTTCTATCGGGGTTCCAATTCTGCTATGACTCGCTCGTCTTCAAGATCCTCCAAATGATCAGCTTTCTGAAAAAGGTGATTGGACTATTTCCTATCCTTTAGAAGTTTCCAGCTATCGATACGAGATGGGATTCAGAACTACTCAGAACGCAGTCATTCGCTTACTCCCTAACTTTTGCCTGGATCGCCCTTTCGGGTTTTCAATCCACCGGGATACCCATTTTTGCCTAAGTTGCCTTTTCAGGTTTTCAACTTACCGGGTGTACAATCTTTTCATTTTTAATCCCTAACTTTTGCCCGAACCTTTTTCATTTTCTTGGTTTGCCGGGATGCCCATTTTTGCCTGAACTATTCTTTTTATTGTCCAGCGGGTCTATTTTATGCGAAGTATTTTTTAACTGCGTCTGAGTTCACAGGGGAAGTGAAGTCTTCACCATCCATAGTTGCAAGCATTAAGGCTCCACCATTAAAAATCTTGGTGACAATATATGGTCCATCATAGTTAGGAGTCCACTTGCCCCTGAGATCTGTCTGAGGAGGAAGGATCCTTTTCAACACCAAATCTCTGACTTGGAAACACCGAGGACGCACTTTCTGATCAAAGGCTCTCTTCATCCGACTTTGATACAACTGCCCATGACAAATGGCTGCCATTCGCTTCTCTTCGATAAGACTCAACTCATTGAACCTTGTCTGAATCCATTCAGCTTCGTCTAACTCAACATCCAACAGGACTCTTAGAGAAGGAATCTCCACTTCAACAGGTAAGACTACTTCCATACCATACACGAGGGAGTAAGGGGTTGCCCCGGTCGATGTACATACTGAAGTACGATACCCATGCAAGGCGAAGGGTAGCATCTCATGCCAATCTCTGTACGTAACGACCATCTTCTGCACAATTTTCTTTATGTTCTTATTTGCTGCCTCAACAACACCGTTCATCTTAGGATGATAAGGGGAAGAATTATGATGTTGAATGTTGAAGTTCTTGCACAACTCCTTCATCATTTTGTTATTGAGATTAGAACCATTATCAGTAATGATTCTTTCGGGAATCCCATAACGACAAATGATTTCTTTCTTAATGAATCGGGCAACCACATGTCTGGTGACCTTCGCAAATGACGCTGCTTCGACCCACTTGGTGAAATAGTCGATGACAACAAAGATGAAACGATGCCCATTGGAAGCAGTCGGCTCAATCTTTCCAATCATATCAATGCCCCACATAGAAAACTGCCACGGCGAAGACATCACATTTAGAGGATTTGGCGGCACATGCACTTTATCAGCATAAATCTCGCATTTATGACACTTCTGAGCATATTTGAAACAATTAGATTCCATGGTCATCCAGTAATAACCCTCTCTCAACAATTTCTTAGCCATTGCATGTCCGCCGGCATGAGTACCGAAGGATCCTTCATGAACTTCCTGCATTAACATATCCGCTTCGTGTCTATCCACGCATCTGAGCAAAACCATGTCGAAGTTCCTCTTATACAGCACATCGTCTTTGTTCAAGAAGAAACTGCCTGCCAATCTTCTCAAAGTCTTTCTATCATTGTTGGATGCCCCTGCAGGGTACTCTTGATTCTTCAGAAAGCACTTGATGTCGTGATACCAGGGCTTGTCATCAACTACCAGTTCAGCGGCAAACACATAAACGACCCTATCAAGGCGCATAACATCGATCCTGGGAACATAGTTCCACCAAATCACCTTGATCATGGAGGATAGACTAGCAAGAGCATCTGCCATCTGGTTCTCATCACGAGGTATATGATACAGCTTTACTGTTGTGAAGAAAGTCAACAGTCTTCTCGTGTAATCTCTATAGGGGACCAGATTAGAATGGAGAGTATTCCAATCACCATTCACTTGACTGATCACTAGAGCTGAATCTCCGAAGATATCCAGAGTCTTGATTCTCCAATCAATGGCTTGCTCAATACCCAAGATACATGCTTCATACTCAGCTTCATTATTGGTGCACTCAAAAGTCATACGAGCGGTGAAAGGCATGTGGGCACCTTTCGGAGTGGTAATGACAACACCAATTCCACTTCCTTTGGCATTGACGGCCCCATCAAACATTAAAGTCCACTTTTCATCTGGATCAGGTCCCTCCTCAATAACTGGCTCTTCACAGTCTTTCATCTTGAGGAACAAGATGTCTTCATCCGGAAAATCAAACTTCATCGGCTCATAATCATCAATCGGCTGCTAAGCAAGATAGTCTGACATAATACTCCCTTTGATGGCTTTCTGGGATGTATACTGGATGTCGTACTCTGTCAGTACCATTTACCAACGAGCAACCCTTCCGGTGAGAGCTGGTTTCTCAAATATACACTTGACTGGATCCACTTTGGAGATCAGTAAGGTTGTGTGAGTCAGCATGTATTGTCTCAATCGCTTAGCAGCCCATGCAAGTGCACAACATGTCTTTTCAAGCATTGAGTATCTCGACTCGCAATTTGTGAATTGTTTACTCAGGTAGTAGATGGCATGCTCTTTCGTACCTGTCTCATCGTGTTGACTGAGAACACAACCCATGGAATTATAAAGTACTGTCGAATACATAATCAGCGGTCTCCCTGGGACTAGAGGCATAAGGATTGGAGGATTCTGCAAATACTCTTTTATTTTTTCGAATGCCCTTTGGCAATCATTATTCCACCTGATAGCCTGATCTTTTCTTAACAATTTGAATATTGGCTCACATGTGGCTGTTAGGTGAGAGATGAATCTTGCAATGTAGTTCAACCTCCCTAAGAAACCATAGACTTGTTTTTCTGTTCTTGGCTCATGCATTTCTTGTATTGCTTTTACTTTGACAGGATCCACCTCAATCCCTTTTTCACTAACAATAAAACCCAGCAGTTTTCCAGATCTCACCCCGAAAGTACACTTGTTCGGATTAAGCCTCAACTTGAATTTCCTCAAACGCTCAAAAAGTTTCTGCAAATTCACCAAATGTTCTTCTTCCGTCTGAGATTTGGCAATCATATCATCAACATAAACCTCGATTTCATGATGAATCATATCATGAAAAAGAGTTACCATAGCTCGTTGATATGTTGCCCCAACATTTTTTAAACCAAACCGCATCACCTTGTAGCAGAAGGTGCCCCATGGGGTTATGAAAGTTGTCTTCTCCATGTCTTCTGGAGCCATCTTAATTTGATTATAGCCAGAAAAGCCATCCATAAAGGAGAATACCGAGAACTGAGTCGTGTTATCCAACAAAACGTCGATGCGAGGTAATGGGAAATCATCTTTAGGACTAGCTATGTTCAGATCTCGGTAGCCAACACACATCTGTACCTTTCTATCCTTCTTAGATACTGGAACGATATTTGTAACCCATGGCGGATAATTTGTAACCGCTAGAAACCCTGCATCCAACTGTTTTTGCACTTCTTCCTTTATCTTGACAACCATCTCTGGTCTTGTTCATCTGACCTTCTGCTTGACCGGAGGACAATCCTCTTTGAGAGGCAAACGGTGTACCACAATGTCTGTGTCAAGCCCTGGCATGTCCTGATAAGACCAAGCGAAGATGTCAACATAATCTTGCAGCAATTCAATCAGCCTCTTCTTCATATTATCTTCCAAAGTAGCCCCTATCTTGATTTCTCTGTTGACGTCCTCGGTGTCGAGATTAGTCACTTCAATAGACTCTTGATGCAGTTGAATGACCCTTTCCTCCTGTTTTAACAACCTGACAAGTTCTTCAGGGAGTTCACAGTCTTCATAACCCTCTTCTTCAGCTTGAAAGATTGGATTTTTAAAGTCGAAGCGAGCCGTAGCAGAACTATTATCAATAGGATCCGGTGACGTGCATCTGCATGAGTGATGGTATGTGCTTATGAGTGTGAACAAGGAGTGAAAACTAAACAAAACATTGCCAAATATTTTTTTTTTGATTTTTGAAAACTGCAAAAATAGAAAGACAATGAACAAAATATTTGAATGCAAAAAGACGTCCTTTATTTACGATAAAAAATGCAGGTATTCACATAGATGAGCCCTACAATGAGTCATTACGCCCTGGGCAGAATGTAAGACTTGGATATGCACAAATAAACAAAGAAAGTTACTCTTCAAGAAGAGTGACTTGGATAATCTCTTCAGAAGACCAATAGCAGAGAACTTCACCCGGGACCCTTGGACGCACCCAGTTGTCAATGTCGCAATCACTATCCCTATCTTCTTCATTTATTGCAGAGATCTGGCCATACTGAATGATGCCAGCACTGGAGAAAGTAATCGGCCCCTGACGAGTCTGAGGCGTTGAAGTTGTAGAAGTCAATGCTGGCTGATACCCAATCCCAAACTTGTCTTCCTTTATAGGTAAATCCAACAAACGTCCCCAACCGGGAGCAACACCTGAATTTACCAAGGCATGTGCCTGCTTGAAGGACGAAATAGAGGCACCTGCTTTAACCTCTTCCACTAGAGCTGCAACCTTGATTTGAACTGCCTCAAAGGCCTGACACAGGGTCTCATGAATCTCACATTCTACCTCTACATACTTGAATGTAGACAGGTGACTGACCAGAATATCCTCCTCACCACAGACAGTGATAATTCTTCTGTTGATCGGGAACTTGATCTTCTGATGCAAAGTCGAGGAGACTTCCCCAACATTGTGAGTCCAAGGACGACCCAACAAGCAGCTATACGAAGGACTGATATCCATCACATAGAAGACGGTGTTGAAGGTTTGTGATCCAATCTGAATTGGCAATTCTACCTCTCTGAATGCCGACCTCTTAGAACCATCGAAGGCTTTCACAACAAGATCGGAAGGCTTCAAGATCAAACCTTCTACCTCTAACCTTGACAGGGCTCTCTTAGGTAGCACATTGAGAGAGGAACCTGTATCCACCAGAACATGGGATAGCACAGTGTCTTTGCACTCCATCGAAATGTGCAAAGCCTTGTTATGATCGCGTCCAGCTGGCGTCAAGTCAGAATCAGTAAAACCCAACCCGTTGCTTACATGAACATTTACAACGATCCCTTCTAGCTGGTTCACTGAGTTCTCTTGAGGCACATACGCAGCATTAAGGACCTTCAGGAGTGCCTCCCTGTGTGCCTCTGAACACAACAGGAGTGAGAAAATAGATATCTTGGACGGCGTCTGAATCAACTGATCAACTACCTTGTAGTCGTTTTTCTTTATGATTCTCAAGAGCTCGTCCGCATCTTTCACGAAAGCAGGCTCAGAGCCATCCTGTGGTGCAGGGGTACCCTCATTCATAACTTGCTTGCCGTTGGCCTTCGCCGCAGCGTCAACACTATCAGATTGGGTAACTAGTGGTGAGAACAGTCTACCACTTCTGGTGAATCGCCCGATTCCACCAACATTGTCCACTGCGGGATCTTTTATTTCAGCTTCAGGTTCAGATTTCTGATCCTGCACCTCTTCTATTTTCAGTGGCTGTTCCACTCTATGATCATGTGTGTACACACTCCCCCTGTAATGTCAAGGAATGACCCTTTCGCTGGTGAAAGGTAAAGGACTAGGGGTCGTGATGGTCATAGTGGATTGATGCGGTCGCACTAGTGGTACCGGTTGCGCTACTAGCACACTGATCTGAGCGGTCGGGTAGAAAATTGTGATAGTGGCAACGTCACAGTCATACTCAGAAACCTCATTCATTGAAATACAAACATCCGAAACATCGGAATCAAGTTCAACAAATACATCAGAATTAAACACAATGTTTGGAATATCAGCAACATCATCAGGAAAATTAATTACATCATTAGGGATTACAAAATCAACAGGAACAACATTCGTAAATTCTTAAGCGTCAACAACATCTTCAGAAAAGAGAGGATCAACATTTGCATTCTCAAACACCTCTTCAACAACCCTTTCAACAGACTTTTGGGCAGACAGGTCTTCATCTCGGAGGATACCATCGTCAAGCAAGGCCTGGATACCCTGCTACATCCTCACACAACCCCTGCTCTGCGCAATGTAACCCAAACAACCGCTCCCGCAACTGGGGAAAACATCTGCCTTTAGCAAGTATTATTTAATTTTTAACAGCGGAGTCTTCAGTTTCAACACATCCTTGACTGATTTGACTTCTCCTTTAACCATGTTAACATTTGCTCCACCATGCTGCGACATAGGATTGTTGACAACATTAGGAGCCGGCGCAAAGTTAATGGCCTTTGAGTCAATAAGGTCCTGAACTATGGGCTTAAAGCTTTGCAGTTTTCAATAGTGTGGCCAGGCGCCCCAGAGTGGAACTCACACCTAGCATTGGCGTCATAACCCACTGGAAGCCTGCCAATAGGAGTAGCCAAAGTGCGTAATTGCACAAGTTGCAACTGTTGAAGGTTGGGAAGCAATTGGACGTACGACATCGGAAGAGTGTCAAAACGCCTATCCATCATCCTTTGTCTCTGTTGGTAGGCAGGTCTGTTACCCTGTTGTTGTTGGTACTGATTTTGTTGGCGCTGGGGTTGTTGTTGTTGCATTGGTGCTGCAGCCGGAATGGTCACAGCTGCAACATAGGGTTGCTGATGGTAATTCTGAAAATTGTTCCTTCGGTTACCCCTGCTCTGATAAGAAGACACGAAATTTGCATCCCCTTCTCTCCTCTTTTGTCCTCCTATGAACGGCTTCTTCGACCCCGAGGATAATCCAATCCCACTTTGGATCTTACACGTCTTTAAGTAGTTCTCCACCCTCTCACTGGTAGAGACCACATCAGCAAAATTTGAGGCGTTGCAACCCACTAGACGCTCCAAATAAGACCCGGGCAATGTGTTCATAAACATGTTGGCCATCTCTTTTTCCAACATCGGAGGCTGAACACGGGAAGCCATCTCTCTCCAGCGTTGAGCATACTCTTTGAAGCACTCGTTGCTCTTGAGAGACAGATTCTAGAGTTGAGTCCTGTCAGGTGCCATATCCGCATTGTACAGATATTGCTTCACAAAAGCCTCAGCCAAGTCTCTCCAGCAGCGAATATGAGCTTTGTCCAGCCTCATACCACTCCAAGGATGCCCCAGCTAGGCTGTCCTGGAAGAAGTACATAAGCAGTTTCTCATCATCGGAATACACAATCATCTTGCGGAAGTAAGATTGCACATGAGTCTTCGAGCAAGTGTTGCCATTATACTTATCAAAAACTGGAACTCTGAACTTTGGTGGAACTCTCACACCTGGGACCAGCCCCAAGTCAGCAACATCCACACCAAAAGCATTCTGCCCTTCCACAACTTTCAACCTCTCCTCCAATCTTCGAAACACAGGGTCCACACCATGGCCCATGCTAAAGTCTTCCTGAAGCATGGTGAACTGATCCTCCTGATCATCATGGATGGGTTGTTGATCAGGGTTGACACGTGGGATAGGGATAGGCCCCAGTCCATTGGGTCCATTAGTCTCTCCAGCTGGAGGATCAATCACAATCTCCGGTTGAGTAGTAGGGGGATTCCTCTATATCAACAGTCTAAGCTCCTGCTGTCCCTGAGCCACTCCTTGGACCACGTCCATGAACTGATTCATGCGAATCCTCATCTCACCGAGCTCTGCTTGTAGGCTTTCCATTGCTCTGCGTTGATTCCTTCGGGTACCGTATCGGTGAATGCCTGAGTCAGCTATCCTGCTAGTGGAATACGAAACAAAATGAGAACACCGCGGCGGTACCTGTTATGCAAGACATGCTAATGGATATGCAAATGCAATGACATGTTTATCAATTCCAAAGGGTATTCTACCCCTTGATTCCAGTCTCACATCAGATAAAGAGTGTAAGAAGATCTAGCCGTGGATAAACTTCTGAGACCAAGATGCAATAGAGAAAAACCGTCATACAAATGAGTTCAAGGAGAAAGGCCTTAGCCAACAGTACATCAAAAGAGGATCTCCATAACAAGCCTGTGGATCATTACTATAAAGCAACAAAGAAACACAACAAGTAAAAAGAGGAACAAAAATCAGGAATCAGCCTCCTGTATACAACCCATAAGGACCGCTCCTAACTTCAGCCAGCAGTGCCACCGTGTCAGGATGATCTGGAGATTCTGTCAAACGCCGGATAAGCAAATTCCTCTTGTGAATAATCCCATCCAGTTTTTTGATGTGCTCTATGTAATAATCCCCATCATCCTCCCCGAATACCTCTTCAAGTCTAGATTTCTTCAAACCCGCCAGCACTTTGAGTTCTTCAATCTGTTCTTGAGCCTTGTCGAGTTGATCTCTGTTCTTGACCATTGGTTGTACGGGCACACAGGAGCTCATTGTTCTTCTCCTTCAGCAGAGTCTTTAATTTCTCCATCTGACCAGTCAATTGGGCCACCATGTCCTCCTCTTTTGCCTTCCGAGAAGCTGAAAATGCATCCCATTATTCTTGCCACCCAGGTAACTTACCACGGGCATCTGTTAACTGCAGCTTGACTCGCCTCAACTCAGAACTGGATGACCCCAAGGCTTTGTCAGTTTTCCCGAAGAAGTTCACCTCCACATCCAATTTCTTTTCCGCTTCCTCTTGCAATCTGACAGCTTCCCCCTTCTGATATTCTGCCTCATGGTATAAATGCATAAAGTCTTGCAACTTCACACTCAACTCCGAGTTTTCAGTTTGAAGTTCCTTCATGGTATCCTTCAATTTGTCATACTTCTCTCGGCTCACCATTGTTGACTGCTCAGAAGTAGGTGGGTACAAAGGTTCTTCAATAGGGAAGGGCAGACTAAACTCTTCGACTCTTCCCCGAAGCCAATCTTCATACTGAGGATAAGTCCTGCAATCCCCCTTTCCAAGCACAGTCCTTCCTCTCTTGATTACCTTGAGCCAGGCCTCAGCTGCGGGATACAGTCAGATCAGATGAAGAATGGAAAAGCAGAGATTCTTTCATATCTTTTTCCAAAGGCAGAGTTTTTAAAGCATACCCAAACTGTCTGACTGCTAGAGACAGATTATAGTTGATTCCTCCTCTTCTTCCTACCAACGGAACATTCGGGAAGTTCCCGCAACTGTGAATAATATCCGCCCGAAGCAAGTTCCGGTCAGACCACCAAGAAATATCTTTAGCTCTTATCCCCATCAACCTCTTCGACCAACTCAACGAGTCCTTGAAATCAATGAACGCTCCCGACTTGGGTAGGTGAGAACTGAACCACTTATGAAACAAGGGTGCACAACAATTCACTAATCCTCCTTTCCTATTCTCATTCCTGTGATGCACTGAATGAAAGAATTCTCCCAACAAGGTTGGCACTGGATTTCCCAACACGAAGAGGCGTATTGCTTCTATGTCCACAAATTTTGCAACATTAGGGAACAGGACAATCCTGTATACACAAAGAGCCAACACAGCATTGAAACACCTCCAATCACCATCTTCAAGCTTCTTCTTGGCTTCTCCCACTAAGAAACTCAGATGAAAACTACTGACTCCTCCTTTCTGACACATATTAGACTCCAAGACTGATTTCCCCAAATATGTGGCTGAAGCAACCACGCTGAAATCGGGCAGAAACTCGGAACTGTAGAATAGCAACTACGACTTGATAGGAACTCTGAGAAAACTGGAAATCTCCTCCAAAGTAGGGAACAAGATATAATCTGGGAATGTAAAACACCTCAATGGAGGGTCATAGAACTGCAACAATGTAAAGAGAACATCGTGTTGATCTTTGGGGAGAACCATAACAAAACTTAGAATCAACCCGTAATCCTTCCGGAATATTTCTAGAGAATCATAACCCATTAGCTTCATCAGCTATTGAATGGGATCCAAACAAACCACAGGAAATTTGTAGGCGACATGTCTTTTTCTGCCAATATCCATCTTAGGAGAACCAGAAAACCCCGACTAGAATCAAGAAGAAGATATAAACCCCTAGAAATAGATAAACATGTGTTAAATGATGCGAATGCAAAATGATGTGATGCAATGCAGTGACATGGGAATCAAGATTGCTGTATCTGCTCGAACAACTGTCAGGTCACACTGTCTGAAGAGAAAACCATTGAGGAACATATAAGAGATCAAAGTTCTGCTCCAATAAGAATACCAGAAAACCGGGTTGGTTGAAGGTTAAGGTTTCCTGAATTTGGCTCTCCCCTCACTGGTAGGTTCTAAGAACAGAAGTTTGTCAGCTTCTAGCCCTTTAGTCGAGAATAATACGTTTACCGCTGAAGGTTTGGTATTATTACGAGACAAAAGACCTCCAATGACTCCCCTCAACAGGACATCTTAAAAGCAAGTTCCCAGCCTTGGGTCCTCAGATTGAGCAGCGAGAATGCGCCCACCAGAGCTAACATAATCGCGTCTCAGAGGAGTGCCTCGTCTGAGTCCCCGGGAAATGGTCACCAGAGTCGACGATTTCTAAAGGAACATCCTGTCGTTACGGAACACCCGTAGGACAAAGTATATCCAAAAGAAACCTCGTCTGGGTGTGGGTCTTATGAACGACTTAACATAGCAACATGCTACGCAAGCCTCATGACTATCCACTCTAAAACCTGTGTGTACGCTCAAGCCTGGGTAGTGGGCTTATCTCTCATAGAACAACCCACCCCAACAAACAACCGACCCAACAGATCCAGCAGATACAACAATCATATATACACAATGCAATAAGATAAAGCAGATAAATGCTGAAAGTAAATAACTGTACAAAAGAATAAACACCCAACAAACAAGAAACTCACAAAAGCTAGGAGGGACTCACATAGGGAAACCGGGTCCCCAACAGAGTTGCCAGCTGTCGCAACGCGAAAAAAACAACCGGCGGAAAAAAAACAGAAGATTCGCCACCGTTCGTTATTTATCCCAAAGGAGGGAAAGGAAACGATCGAAGAAAACCTGAAGAGAGGAAAAGACAAGGTCTCACAACCAAATCTAGGGTTCGGGAGTCGATTATGCGAAGGGAAGGTATTAGCACCCCTACGCATCCGTAGTAGTCTACGGTATCCACTCTTGTTGTTCTAGTCTAAAGGGTATAGGTACATCTAAGGTACTATCTGCTAAAAGAAGGTCAAAAGAAAATGACTCGCAAGGATGTCGCATCCACTGCCTACGTATCTCACCTGAGTATGAGAATCAGAGTCTTCGTAGCTCGGCTACCTATGGGTGAAAGAGAAGTGTGCTCGATAAGACATCGCGTCTTATGCCTACGTATCTCATCTAGAATGAGAATCAGAGCCAAAACGTAGTTCAGCTAACTACGGGAACAAGGGTCTCGATTGCAACTAGGGCAAGAGAAAGGGAAGGTCTCGATCGTACTGAGGGAGAGAGAAAAGAATCGCAGCAAGGGAGAAAGCAAGCAAGGATTAGTTGTTAGTCGTCAATCAAACTCGGCAAGACATCGCGTCTCGTGCCTACGTATCTCATCTGAACATGAGAATCAAAGTTATCGTAGTTCGGCAAACTAGGGGTTAAGGGTTGCCATCTGAACATGGACTTACAAAAGAGGACTCCAGCTGTGTCAAAGGAAAGTGGGCAATGTATTCAACATCCTAGCAGTAGGTGTCGCAGCTCGCTGAATCGAGTCTTAGGCAGTTACCTCTTTGCAATAGAACGAACAGACATGCCACAAGATCGGAGACGCACGGAAGGTCTAAAAGTGGGGAAGCTCTACCCTAGAGTTGTCATGAAATATGGACCTATGTGTTAGGATTTACAGAGGGGAACATTTACCTAATGTTAGCATGCAAAGAATGAGGGAATTCTACCTATGTTATCATACAAAGGGTTCTACCTAATGGGTGCTACCTAAACGGAACAAGAGTCGACGGATGGAGCAAGGAGAGGAGCCACGGATAAGGGTAGATGGCGATGCCTGAGGCGATCGACTTACAGATAGATGGCGATGCCTAAGGCGATCGACTTACAAGAGGATGGATGAATGCGTGTTGGTTCTGTTAAGTTTTGAAAATGATTACTCGACATTGGATCGAGCTTTTGATCTTGTTTTGAAATGATTATCGGATGTTCGTTTTAATTCTTGTAATAACAGATGAATAACGAATGAAAGAATAAATATTATACACTTTATGGGATAATGGTACATTTGTTACGAATGGGGATGGTTCATGGCAATCAAACAATAAGAATATATGCCTCAATCATCATACAAGTAGGCAACATTTATCAATCAAATCAGATAAGTAAGCAGGTATATAATCAAATCAAAGAATCAAAGAATGAAATAACGGAGCATTAAACAAGGCATGGAAAGTATGAACATGTTAAACAATCAAGCAATAATAAGCATGGATGAAAGAAACAAGTGTAACAGATAATAGATGAATTAGACAGATGAAAAGGTGCACAAAAAGGGTCCGCTGAAATAATTAAATTAAGAAATGAGGTAAGGATCAAATAAAATCAAGACAAAAGGCCTCTAATACATGGCATATGAGATGAACAAGGGAGGATCAAAAGATCTCTTCAATTGCCATAAGCAATCCCTAAATCAAACATTGATCATAAAAAAGTGAACTGAAAATTCAAGCCAACTTAATAATTATCAAATAAATAGCAAATTAATCAAGAAAATTATGAAAAATAAAACTAAGTAAGGTGGGGTCAGGACATCATCATCCCCCAAAAAGATTTTAAAAATAATGAAAATTAGTACATGAATTAATTGAAATAAAACAGAAGTCAAACCAAAAGTCAATCAACAAAACTAGGTTAAAAATAAATCAAGAATAAGTTAAAAATGTGAAATAAAAATCCAAGAAAAAGTCAAATTGACCATGGGGTAGTGGTCAACCTTCATCCCAAAAATCAGAAGCTAAAAATAATTTTAAGTTATAAAAACAAAATCAAGAATCAAATGTATGCTAAAATGGACCACTTAGAATGAATAATTAAAATAAAATATTAATACTAAATAAATGCAAAAATAAAAATTAAATAAAATTAAATAAAGCATCAAGCAATATGGAAAATATTTTTGGATATTTTTATGAACAAATAAAATATTTTATATTAATTAAAATCAAAACAGAAATAAATTGGGAATAAAAAAATGAACATGAAAAGAGGGGGTGCATTAGCATTTTGATTGAACTGGGAAATAGGTTATGCGCTGATGGGCCATAAACGCAGGGTGCTGAAAGCAAACAGTGGAAGGGCCCATGATCCAAAACATAAATAAACCAGGGCGTGACAAATTAAATGAACATTTTATTTAAAAAATCATGTGAACCTTATGTCAATCGGTCACTTCCATTTAAGTTACTAAAAGACAAAAAACCATGGACGGACACGATTAAAACATAAACGCTGGATCCAATGGCTCTCAAGACGACACATGGTCGTCTTCTTCCTTGAGCCAAACCCTAGCCATGCTCATGCAAAAAAACGCAGGAAAACAGTGTGTTTTTCTCAACTTCAACTCAAAAATACGCACACTATAATGCATCAAAAATCATGAAACAAAGCCCAGATCTCAAGTACAAAATGCAAGGATTAACATGGTAACTTGTTTTAGGTGAGATGCTAGCTTATTCATGGAGAAATGTTGACAACAAAGTGCCAACATGAACACGGACATGAGCAAAAATCAACAACACAACTCAACACCATGAACAATGCCTCGTACTGAGGGCTTCAGAAGCAAGCATAAGTGTATGATTAGCATTGTAAACAGTAATGAAACAAGCATGATAATGGTTATGGAAATGGAGAAAAAGAGTTACCTAGTGGAAGTCTAGTCCACTACTTCTTGATTATGGAGAGGCTAGAAGAAAAGGATGCTTCCTTGGTGCTTCAAAAAGCTTCACCTCAAGAACTTGCTGAGAAAAATGGAAGCTGACCTCTAATGACCTTGCCTTGCTTGCTCGAAAATCCACTGCCCTCTTTCATGTTTAGGGTTTCTTGTCTTAAATACTGTGGGTCAAATGCTCCTTAATGGGCTCAAAAATAATGTGTTTTGGGGTGAGCAAGTGATGCAATTGGTGAGGTGTAGTAGAAAAGGGCACGTGAGGGTTTTGTATGACAAGGCCAACGTTTCTTATTTTGGCAAAACTTAAGTGAATGGAAATAGGATGTATGGCCAAATTAGGAAAGCAAAACATTGGCTTGGTTTGTGCAGCATACACGACTTGGTTTGGCAACAAGAAATCAGTTCAAGGTGGTGACTTTGTGGCAACATAACTTGATGAGCAAACCACCAATTGATGAGATAATGCAAACAGTAGAAAGATATCATGGAGTATGGCATGTTTCATGTTGAGAATGAGTGGAAATAATGAATGGAAGAAGATGAAAAATGGACCTCAAGATTATGCCACACCATTGCAGGATTGGTTGGGCAAGTTAGGCATAACATCTGCCTAGAAATTTCAAGTCATGGTGCCAACTTTAAGTGAGTGCGTCTCTCAAACCATAGATCCAAATGAGATGATTCAAAAGGGAGGTGAAAGAGGACATGACAAGGTATAATTGTTGTGAAGAAAATATTTTCAATTGGTGCCTTGAAGTGCAAGAAAACTGGCCAAGAAGTTTTGACAAACTTTAAACATTTTCAGACTTAGAAATTTTTCTAAGTGTCCTAAAATTATGCCCTGCTTTGACTAAGCATAACTTTCTCAATTTTGATCCAAATGGAGCAACCTTTATGTTTCTAGAAAGCTTAGAACAAGAGGAACAAGTTTCATGTTGGAGAAATTTTCAAATGGAGCTTTTATCTTGATTGAAAATGGGCTTAAAGTGAGTGCAAAATCATGAAAACTTGCCCAAAATGGAAAGTCAACCATTTCCAAATTAAGTAACTTTTTTGATTCCTGATTAAATGACAAATCCATAATCCAACCTTGATCAAATTTCACATGTAGGCTCCCCTAGGCATGAATTTTGAGATTCCACTCTCAAAAGGTCAGGAGTTGACTTTTCTGGCCCCACAGTTGACTTTTCCCAAACTGTCTGATTCTCGATTCCAATGATCAAATGAAACACTTCTGGCTCAAATTAAAGAATGATTTTTTGTATGTAGACCCTTGTGGACATATGAAGGTCCATGGAAAAGAGTTTCACCCAAAGAATCAGAAATAAACTGATTTTATACCAAACCCTAATTTTAAGGCAAAATTGATCGGGAACTGATTGCACTGCTTGCCAATGGATCTTTTTGAGATAATTGTGAGTCTTCCTAGGCCAATATGACTCTCCAATCATGACATGGATGAGCTCCTCTACTTCCAACTAAACATTTCCTGTTGCAGGTAGCCATGAAACCCTAATTTCCTGATTAAATCCAGATGAACACTCTAATAACTTTGAATCCTTCACTGATGAACTGAAGACCATAATAAGATACCTGGAGCCACCTGAGACCCTTGAGATTTGTATACTTAGAGAATGAAGTCCAATTATCAATCTTGCTTTGTGTGGGCTCCTTCTGTTAAGGAGTGATCAATCAAAACCTGATTTCCAAGTCACTAATGCAGTATGCAATGAGTATGACCTAATATGATGCCAATGAAGTGTGAAACATAATCCTATGCTTTCAGGAAAAAAATGTAGGGTAAATTTTGGGGTATTACAATTATGAACATAATGCTAACTTCATGATAAATTAATGTTAATGTGTAATTGGTGCAGATTTGGTGTGTTATATGTTTAATATATATTGTATGATAAATTTCTAAGCGTATTGGGTTTTTTTTGAATCAAAATTGAAGCTTAGGAAGTGCTAAAAAGGAGGAAATTGTAGATTCTATAATCTGCATAGTGGTTGCAGGCGTCGCTGGCGTGATAGGCCGACCATCATGCATTTGAGAGAGATGACAGACGTCAACATAGTGACAGGGTGCACGTCATGGTCACGAGTTAGGATTTTCCCCTGAGCGTCAGCAAAGTGATAGGTTATGAGGGAGAGATAGTGACGGGTGGGTGACGGGTTGACTGTCAGCCCTTGGAGTTGACTTGTCCTGAGCGGTTTACTTGATTTTTTGAGTAATTTCCGATGGCGGTGATTGTTTACTTCTATCTGCTACTGTTTGGTGAGTATAGTCAGTATGTTGTGAATAAAATGAGTGATGTAGTGAGCTATCTGAAATGTTTAGAGCTGAGTCGAAAGCAAACTTAGTTGAGATTAGATTACGACTGATGACTATAAAATTCCCGAATAAAAGTCAAATGGTCATGTATATGCTCTAGTGAGTCATGAATTGACTCTGTTGAGTGCTTTGTGAAATATTATATGTCGATGAGCATTATATGAGTAACCATGTGATTATGCATGCCATGTTGAGTTATAATTACGTGGTATGCTGAATTATGGTGAGTTATCATTATATGATGTGATGCATTATGGTCAAGTATGTGATTTGGATAAGTGTCATTGGTGATGATTATTGTATTGCATTGTTGAGGTATTTCATGCATCACGTATATCGAAGATAGGTAATTGGTGATGATTGGCGAGAGCACTAAATCAATAACATAACTCTGATGTCCAAATATTGGTGATGGGATTCATCAGTAACATAACTCTGACATCCAAATTGGTGAGTAGATTGGTATCACATGCATTTGGTGATGAGGTGATGAGTGCATTGCATATACATCTGCACTTATGAATTTTGATGGTTGTAAATGATATATAAATATGTTGATGATTGGTGATGGTTGTGAATGATATGAATACATTGATGTTTGAATGTGCTATCTTTTAATGCTTTAATACACCGCTAATATTTTTGAACATATTCTCACCCCTGAGTGTTTTGTTTGTGGTGTGTTATACTCTCGTGGTACATATACTTAGGTAGAGGAGCACTAGTTATTGTTGAGTTGGAGGATGACATTGAGGCCTCTTCATTTACCTTATTGTTTTTATGAATATATTATTTTTGGCGTTGCTCTAATATGTAACACTAGGGAAGGGATGTTTTGTTACATGTTATGTTTCTCTATGAGATTTTTTTTCATTATTTCATTAATTATTGGTGTTGAGACAAATAAATATTTTCTATAAGTTTTTGATGTTTTATTATGTTTCGTTAATGTTATGTTTCGTTAAGTAAGATGTTTAGTGATGAATGTGTAATGCTCTAATTGAGAATTTTATTAGAAATACTTTATAAATAAAAAGTTGGGGTTTTAGGTTGTTATAAAGTTGGTATTATAGTAGGTCGGTCCATTAGGCCTAGGTTGTTAATTAGATGTTACCCTTGTGTGCAACATGTGTGTGAACACTGTCGATGCTTATTTCGTTAACTGTTATTTGCTTTACTGTTTACAATTGGAGAATTTGAACTTGGATGATTTTGCAAAATGCAATGGCTGACAGAAATGATTGTGTGAGTATTGATGATTTTGAAACAATGGCTAATATGATGGTGTAAGAGAAAGAAGCATTGTAGGAAAATCAAAATAAGAATACTTGTGCTGGTGAATTTCATGGACTAGAAAAGTTTAAGAGGAACAATCTGCCTACTTTCAAGGAAAGGTACGACCCTGAGGGTGCTCAGACTTGGCTTTAGGATATTAAGAATATCTTCAGGGCTATGGCGTGTACTAATGCGCAGGAGGTGTTGTTTTGGACTCATATGCTATAGGAGGAAGCAAAATATTGGTGGAAAATACCCATTAGAGGATGGAAGCTGTTAATGTTGAGATTACTGGGAATATGTTTAAGAATGAGTTTTTAGAGAAGTACTTTCCAGCTGATGTTCGTAATAAGATATATGTTAAGTTCTTGCAGCTGAAATAAGGGAGTATGACTATTGCATATTATGGGGCTAAGTTTGAAGAGTTGGTAAGATTTTGTCCCCTACTATAATGGTGTGGAAGCTGAAGGCTCAAAGTGTGTGAAGATTGAGAGTGGCTTACATCCTAAGATCAAGAAATTCATTGGTTATCAGAAGATTCGTTGGTTCTCAGTGTTGGTGAATAAGTGTAGGATCTATGATGAAGATAACATGGCCTGATCTTCTCATTACAAGAGTACTAATAAGAAGAAAAAGGGGAATCAATATCATGGTAAACCTTATATCACTCCAGTTGATAAGGGAAAATAAAAGTACCATCAGAAGGCTACAGGTGGGAAAAAGAAAGTGGGGTAGGCACTCTTGCTCCTCTTAGATGTCTCACATGTGAAGGTGTAGGTCATCGCATTGCTGAGTGCAAGAACGCATGCTTGTAGTGTTTCAAGTGTGGGAAGCAAGGTCATCGTTCTACTGAGTGTAAGGGTAATGTTCTGACTTGCTACAAATGTGGTGAACTGAGTCATATTAGTACCCAGTGTCAAAAACCGAGAAAGGCGCCAGCTGTCGTGAAAGCAAGCGATTGAGTGATTGTTTTGAGTGGTGTGGATGTCTCGAAATCAAATAATTTGATTTGATGTACTTGTTTTATCCATGGTGTTTCTCTGATTGCTATGATTGATATTGGTGCGACATGTTCGTTTAAATCTCTTGATTGTGTCAAAAAGTTGAATCTTGAAGTGTTTTCTATAATTGGAAGTATGGTCATTGATACCCCAACTAATGATTCAATGACTGCTTCAATGGTGTGTTTGAATTTTCCTTTAACCATTTATGCTAAAGACTTTGGAGTTGACTTAATCTATTTGCCTTTTAGTCAACTCGGTGTGATTTTGGGTATGAATTGGCTAGAGTTCAACCATGTTTATATCAGCTATTTTGATAAGATTGTGTTGTGTCTCGAACCCGAAGTGAGTACGGATTAAAGATTCGTGTTTCCTGGTAGAGTTGATATGTCTTTGAGGGAGTACGATCAGGTGCTCGTGATGTTCACTTCTTTGAGAGTGGAGAGCGATGTTGTGGCGAGTACTATGCCTATGGTATGTAAGTTTCCTAACTGGCAATCTTCAATCGGTTGGTGTGCCAAATGGTCAGCCAAGATACTACCTTTGATCACTTTCTGAGATTGGTATTCAATATCATACTCTGATAATAACATCTGCCAACAGGCAATTCTCCTGGTTAAAGCAGGCTTCTCAAATATATATTTGATCGGATCCATTTTGGATATCAACCAAGTGGTATGATTCAACATGTACTAACGCACACGCTTAGCAGCCCAAGCCAATGCGCAACAAGTCTTCTCAAGCATAAAATACCGAGTCTCACAGTCGGTGAACTTCTTACTGAGGTAGTAAATTGCAAATTCTTTCTTTCTAATCTCATCTTGCTGACCAAGAACACAACCCATACTATCTTCAAGCACAATCAAATATATGATCAACGATCTTCTTTCAACGGGTGGAGACAAAATTGGAGGCTCAAACAGATATTCCTTGATACTGTCAAAAGCTTTCTGACAATCTTTGGTCCAATCACAAGACTGATATTTCCGAAGAAGCTTGAATATAGGCGCACATGTGGCAGTGATGTGTGAAATAAATCTGGAAATATAATTTAAGCGACCGAGAAAACCCCTGACTTGCTTCTCAGTTTTGGGCGCAAGCATCTCTTGTATTTCTTTGACCTTGGAAGGATCAACTTCAATACCCTTCTCGCTGACAATAAATCCCAACAACTTACCAGAACGAACACCAAAAGTACATTTATTGGGATTCAAGCGGAGTTTATACTTCCTCAAACGCTGGAATAGCTTCAACAAATGCTCAACATGTTCTTCTTCATCAATTGATTTAGCAATCATGTCATCGACATATACTTCAATCTCTTTGTGCATCATATCATGAAAAAGAGTAATCATTGCTCTTTGGTAAGTTGCACCAGCATTCTTTAAACCGAAAGGCATCACTCTATAACAGAATGTTCCCCAAGGTGTAATGAATATGGTCTTCTCCATATCTTCGGGTGCCATCTTGATCTAATTATATCCGGAAAATCCATCCATAAACGAAAAGACTTTGAATTTAGCAGTATTGTCTACCAACATGTCAATGTGTGGCAGAGGGAAATCATCTTTCAGATTGGCTTTATTCAAATCTCTATAGTTGACACACATGCAGACTTTTCCATCCTTCTTTGGCACAAGCACAATATTGGCCACCCATTACAACTACTCAGCGGTTACCACGAAACCGGCGTCAATCTGCTTCTGCACTTCTTCTTTGATCTTCACAGCCATATCAGGATGCTCCACAATCTCAGAATCCAAACCAGGCATGTCTTGATAGAACCAAGAAAACACATTTGAACACTCTCGAAGAAGATGAATCAACCCCTTCTTGACATCTGGACACAGGCGAGACCCAATCTTGACTTCCTTCACATCATCCTCGGAACCCAAGTTGACTAGCTCAATCTGCTCTTCGAACGACTGGATGGTCTTTTCATCTTGCTCAAGAAGGCGAGATAATTTATCACTCACTTCTTTATCACTTTCCTCCTCGGCCTCAAACACGGGGAATTCAAAATTTGGAGAAGGAGAAGGATCATTGTATTTAATGGGGTTAGAAACCAACCTGCATAATGATTTGATATTTTGATTTTAGAGAAGTGGATTTGTGACCAAATATTATGCAGATGGATAATTATATTGTTTATTTATGTTTTTTGTGATTACCATTTTCAGAATAAGAAAAAAGTAAAAACAAACATCATAGATGTGGATGAATAGAATTAATTTTATTAATGATCAATTTGAAAATTCCCGGACAATGTTCACTTCTCCCTTAGGCATAGGAGAAGGATTTTAAAACATATAAAAGCAATTACTTAGATCAATGCAAAATAACAGGAATATCAACAACAGCCCAATTGTTGCAAGCCTTTCCATGCGTCACAAAATTGGTGCAATCTTCCTCTTCGTCATCCTCTAGCACAACAACTAAGTGTTGTTCATTGCCATGAATGAACCCTCCGCTACGAAAGCTAAGTTGCATATCTTCAGACCTCGCAGTTAATGAACTTCGCTGGAATCCCAAACCAGTTCTAGCTTTGTTGTCGGAGACCTCTACCATGCGCCCCCACTGATCAACATTTCCTTCTTCCATAATCTTCTTTGCATCTTCAATGAGGACATAGGTGCCCCAACTCTCCTTTCAGCAGCAATAGATAAGGCTTGGAATGGAGTTCCAACCTCATCCTCAGTTTCAACGTAAGAGAAAGATAACAGGTGGCTAACCAACATCGCCTTCTCCCCGCCAACGATTACAAGCTTTCCATTCTTCACAAATTTGAGCTTTTGATGCAAAGTGGAGGTAATAGCTCCTACCTCATGGGTCCATGGCCTTCCCAACAAACAACTGTAGGTCGGGTGGATATCTATTACTTGAAAAGTAATTTGAAAATCATTTGGACCTATCTTAAGGGGGAGGTCTACTTCACCAATAATTGTTTTGCGCGAACCGTCAAAAGCTTTGACGATTACACCGCTATACCTCATGGGCGCTCCTTGATATGATAGCTTTGACAAAGTTGACTTTGGTAGCATATTCAACGAAGACCCGGTGTCAACTAGCACATTTGACAAAGTATCCTCCTTGTAGCGGGGTTTTCGTTACTTTTAGGTTTATTGACTAAACCAAAAGTCAACATACAATTCGAGTTGCCACCGCACTTTTATTTGTCCAAAGGAAAGGCTAAAAAGCGAACAAAAGCCAAGTAAGAAGTTTTTCAAATAAAAAACTACTAAAAATTTCAGAGGTCTAGATAAGGGGGTTGGTTATGAAATGGGAAGGTTTTACGCATCCAAAACATCCTTAGTACTCTAAGGGAACCTCTTTTTGCAAATATGTATTGTAAGTTGGTATTTGTGAAAAGATTTGTGCAAAATATTGGAGGGATGAGAAAAGAATAGATTATATTTACAAATTTTTTGTTTGAATGGATGAACCCATTGCCTACGTACTATCACAAAGGAGGATCAAAACCTCGTAGTTAGGGATAAAAATCTCAAAGATTGGTCAATTATTTTGATCAAAAGCCTTAAGGTCTTTTGTTATCAAAGGGAGAAAACTCAACATAAACCAACAATCCACCATGTGAGGAAGGCTTCAACATGCGAGTGGGGGGTTAACCCTATAATAATCATGGAAGGCTTATAATCCAACACTAAGGCTGAGGTGAGATTTACATCAACCACTATGATAACTCAAACCTATGACTAATGTTTATGAAAAAGTGTTAATAAGGTGGCCATAGGAACCACAAAAACAACTTGAAATGAGTTATATTTACAAGTTAAAGTTATTTACCAAATGAGGTCAAAGTTGGATTAACATTTATTCACAATGAGTATTGATGAAAAGGGTTTTGAAAAGTCAAAGGCTTAAGGCCTAGGTTTCTAATTTGAAACAAAGTCAAAGTTTGAAAATTATTTTTGGCTTGGTTAGAGTGGGGAGAAGAAGAGAAGGGTTATTCCTAAAACATACAAAGATAAGAGGGGAAAGATAAACCCTTGGAGTTCCTTTTCTTGAAGTCATATAGAGATGACTCAAGATGCTCATTTCCTTTGGACTTAGCACACAAACAATCAATCAACAAATTGAATTCAAGCTCCTAGGATCTCCATTTGGCTTGGCTCTTAACTTGGCCACTCATGACAATGGTCCTCTTTTCTCAATCTCAAGATAGGATCCCTATCACACAAAAGCAAACATCAAAAAGTTCACAACACAATAAGGGGAATGGACAAAGAACAAGTTTGGAGGAGAAGTCCTTTGAGATTAACTTTGAATTTTAGCATTCTAAAGGCATGAGGCCTAATTGCTCTTCAACAATTTTGCATTCTAAAGGCATGAGGCCTAGTTTCTCTTGAAATCCTTTAAGCATATGTAAGTCCTAATTCTAAGTCCTTTCTCCTTTTGCATTTGGTTTACACAAAACAATCACAAAGCAACACAAAATAGCAATATATTTATATTCAATTATGGGCTCAAATGAGCAAAAGAAAAATGACATAAACATAAAATATGTGCTCAACTGAGCAAAGATGAAAATCAATATGAATAATGAGCAAGAAATAAATGGCATTAAAAGTAGATGGCAAGAAATTAAAAGCTCAAATTAAAGTTAGTAATTAGTAAGGTTATGTTAGCTTGTCATAAGACAATGTAGCGCTATGTTAAGAAATTGTAAGTGGACTAATGTAGTAGTCACACCTATTTGAGGCCGGTCAATAAGAATATAGGCAAAGAACACAAGTTAGAGATCATGACTAGTAAGCCAAGCTCCATAAACTTGCCATGCCAAACAAAAGGGGAAAAGCCTTGTATTGACTTTTAGTTATTTGCTTGACCAAGAAGCAACCTATCTTGGACATAAAAAACTCACTTGATCATTGATCAAGTTGAGTTTGGTTTGGATCAAAGAAGGTTAAACTCTTCATTTGTTAAGACCAACTTCAAGACTTTAACTCATTGGCCATTGATGGAAAGAAAGAGATGAAGATGAAAGGGATGGGAAAAGAAGACAACAACCAAATCCAATTGATCAAAGTTGAATCAATTCAACTTCAATCAACACTAAACAGAAGAGAAATGAAGATAACAAGTCAATAAGTCAATGATATTTTTTTGGCATTTTTTGAATTAAAATAAAATACAAATAAAAAATAAACAAATAAGGTTGAACCTCAAATTCAATTCAAAGCAACTTCAACAAGTCCAATTAAATTCTCATAGGTTCAACATAGTCAAACATACTTTGACTAATTTTCTCACAATTTTTTGAAATCAGAAAGTAATTAAAAACAATTAAAAACAAATAAAAGATAGCATAATATGAATTAAAATCTCAAATAATCTCAAAACAATCAAGAAATTGTTGAGACTATTTTTCATTGACTTATCATGATCCATAAATGCTAAGAAAATATTTTTGGATTTTTTAAAAGTCAGAAATTGTTTTAAAATGAATTAAAACCAATAAAAAAAAAGTAATTCATAAAAAATATCAAATGAAGTCACAAAAATAATTAAAAATCATAATATGAAACTATATTTTTCAAGAAATTTTTTGGAGTTGGTCTCATATTTTTATGACTTCAAATGAATTTTTTATGAATTTTTGAAAATAAAAGGAATTAACAGAAAATAAAAAGAAAATGGACTAAACGAAAAATGCACAACCACATGATGCATTTCATTAATTGACGTGGCGCTTATGGATGGTCCGGATCTGAGGACACACACTGGGCTTGAGCCAAACGCGCAACAACATGTATTAAATGAAGTAATTGAAATGGACGTGTGAGATTAGATCCTGAACACAAGATCCAAAGGCCAGGAGGATGCACACGTGGTGGTGGTGGTGGAAACCACCATCTTCTCCGGCGAAACAACAACTTCCGGCCACCAGTTGTAGAGAAATAAATTTTAATGAAAATGGAAAACAAGGACATGGAAATGAAGCTCGTGTGATGGAGATCATCACTGTACCATTGGATTTTTCTCACTCTTCCTATATTGAGAGAAATGTGAAGGAGAAAATCATGGTATTCATACTGAATGTTCATGAAATGATGAATTGAAAGCACCAATGGCTTGCCTCAAGTATGAGGACTTCAGAAAACAACAGAAACACAAGAATGCTACATTGAATTAGGAGATTTAGATCCAAAAAGTTTGAGAATGAACCTTTGAATTGATACACTTCTGGCCACGAGTTCCTCAAGATCCTTGCTCCTCTTCGATCTGTGAATGTAATGGAAGTGATAGGCTAAGGAATTTGGCTTTAAAACTCAGCTAATGATGCTGAATTTCAAGCTCGAAAAATTGAAGAAAAGTGATTAATTCCTTTAGTGATGGCTATGGTTTCACTTCTGCAGCACTTGGGATCTCCAAAAGGTTGATGAATGAAGCTCATGGCGCTTCTATTTATAGCTGAATATGGCTGATTACACACTTCTCTCGTGTGCATGGAATTTGAATTTTGATGTGCATGGGCCTGTGTAAGCGTGTGGAAGGCCCAATGATGGCTGAAAGAGATTGCTGAGTTCAAGTGAAAAGCAATTGGACATGTACATTGGATGGAATGTGTTTGCAATTCAAGTTATAACATGAAAATACCAAAATGCACATAAATGGAAGCAAATTCGTAACTCACAAATGGCAACTCCAAAAGACTATTGTGAATAATTGTTGGAAAACTCTTGAAATAAGGAACAAAAGTCATGTTGGGCAAAAAATCATTTGGCATTTTCAAATTGATGAAAACTGGCTTGGAAAATCCAAGTACAAAACATATTTAAATCACTTTGAAAAATTTCACCAAAAGTAAGCTTAATCAAACCCCTCTTTTTTCATGATGAAAGCTTCAAGTGAAAAAAATATCCAAAATAAAAGTTGTATATCTTTTCAAGATGGTCAATATAGACTCAAAGTTTTCATCATTTGGATTTTCTATGACAGAGTTATGGGCATTTGAAGTTGGGTACTTTTTCAAATTCAATGAATTAGGTCCAAGATGACCTATAATGTTTTACAATGAATGATAACCTTCCAAGCTTTAAATGGATTTTTTATGAACATGAAAGTTGTTCATATAGTTCTTAAGAACATTTTTTCTCTTAGCACTATCTTCACTTAACAAACACATCAAAAGTTATATCTCATTGGACCTCAGTTTAGTCAGATGACTTGACTGGTCAACTTTTCAAGGCCAAACTTCCAATCTTGATGAATAAATGATTGAGGGGCCTCAAATAGGTTCATATATGCATAAAATGATGAATGAAAGAACTTACCTTTATTAAATTTGATCATAGGTTGAGGCTGCTTCATGGGCAAGGCACAGTCAAAGCATTGTGAAATTAGGGTTTCCTTGGGAAACAATCCTCAAGCCCTTTGGGATATCTTGATCAAATTGGAAAATTGAGATACTTGGGAGACATTTATGATGATTATGAGCTTTGTGGACCATTTTCATGCTTTTTATCATCTTCATCTAGCCATTTCATTGGGCTCATGAGCCTCCTAGGAGCATTGTGGAGCACATGATCACTTGAGCTTCAAAACAACAAGAGTTAGTGACATATTTTTGTGCTTTTGGTTAGTAATCAAATAAGAAAATAAACAATATACAATAAAGTGCATGCTTGGTGGTCTCAAAACACTCAAACAAGTCCCACCCCTAGGGTTAAGGAGCCAAACATGCTATGATCCTCGAGGCAATGCACCTGTGCAATAACATGATGCCATGAGGGATCTTAGGGTCAAAATTAGGGTCTTACAGATGCCCCTATTTAAGGTCGTTCTAGCCAGAGATATGAAGGTTAAAATCTTCATCTCGACGAGGTAGAATGAGCTTAAATAATAACAAAGAGACGAATTTGGGTCCCTAAGAGACCTCATGATACAAATGTATGCATGCAAAATAAAATCTTCATGGTGAATAATTGCCAGAAGGAAAAGAAATCAGGAGAGAATGACAAAATCCATAGGAGTAACACATAAACTAGGGAGGCAAAGACTCTAGGGGGAAATAAGGTAAAAATGCGTGAGCAGGTCACAACTTGAAAACTTGATGGGAGACACGAAGGGATTCCACGAAAATAAATCGATGGAAAGACTCAAGCTGATGCAAAGATGCATGTATTGGGGAATACACCAATACAACAAAACTATCCATAAAGTATACATCGGATAACATCCGGACTCAGACGGGGTTGTCCACATAGGACTCAACTGAGGAAGAAACGACGAGATATTACCGGCTACTGGATAATAAACTCAAAGAGAGACATGTCATCAAAACACCGGTTACTGGGTGAGAGAACAACACACTTAGGGGGAAAGAATATCTAAGCCCGGTATAAGGGTGAAAGATATCAATTATCCGAAATATCTGAGGAGGACCCAAAAGGCATATCTCAACTCAGGAAAATCTGACTCCACAGGGGACAAAAAGTCATAATAGGGAGCAGAAGGAAGGAACACCAGAGATACCAGTTATTGGGTATATAATAGGTGATCAACCAGGCGTGAATTGGGAACATATCCAAGACACTCATCATCCGAAAGGAGCGCTGAAAAAGCAAACTCGACTTACAGGATGGACATTCGATTCCACAAGGAAATACGAATCTTACTCGAATGGGGAAGAAAAAGACTTCGACTGAAGAGCGCATGAGATATATTATCTACTACCGTTATATGGGTAAAACACAGATAACATACTCGCACGGAAGATTATCCACAACCATTTACTAGGTTAATAAAGGATAAATCAACCAAAAATAAAGGACATCGGGATACCGGTTACTGGGTATAAAATGATGACCAATCAGAATGGAGAAACAATCATTACCAAACAAGGGTAAATGAAAGATGACTCGCTAGGGATAAATTGCCTAGCAAAAGCAATTATCCGAGAGATATATCACCGGTTACTGGGTGGTATACTCAAAATGAAGGAATATCAATACCGGTTACTGGGTAAAGATAACCAACAAAGAGGGGATTACATCTACCGGTTACTGGGTAGAAAACCACAGAAATAGGACTTACAACTACCGGTTACTGGGTAGAAGGCCGCAAGATCTGCTGGGGAAAAGATGAACAATTACTGGTTACTGAGTAACTAAACAGCCGAAACCACAGGGAACTGCAGGGGATAACAAGAAAGGAAATCCATCTAGGAATAAACTAGAAGGACACAATCAAACAAGACTCAACCCGACGAGGATATAACTCCGGGGAGTAATTCCATCCCGATACACAAATGGGGAGGAAACTGAAACAACAATCATCCACGAGGACATAACTCAGTGGGGAAGGAAGAAGAAAAGACAGACACTTTCTGCCTATGGGGGCTGACTCTATATGGAGAGATCAGGCACAAACATCTGCTTGGGGAAGAACATTTCACCAACAGCAGGAGATAACAAACAAAGATATATGGCAAAGAATGCAACATGAAGATCTGAATGATATGATTATGCATGTATATACATGATTTGCGTATGATTAATGCTGACAAACAGACATGTCTAACACAAACAAGTCCGAGAATCACGAACAGACACTCGACAAACATCTCGACAAGCGGGGCAAAACCTACGGGAGAACTCAGGTTGGGAATAACCTAAGAAGGATGAAAATAAATCATCGGGTATATCAAACCCTATCTCGAAGCTACACTCGTTGAGGATACAAAGAAGATGTATTCAGTAGCAACGAAAGAAGATAATCAAACAGAGAACTCAACTCTGATGGGGATTATCTCTGGAATAAGAGTAACAAAGGGAAAACTTTAACCATAGCTGGGAATAAGCAAAGTCAAAGCTTCCAATTGTGGGAGGTAACACTCTGCACAGAAGAAATATTCCAGGAACAGGCAATCCTGTCATAAGGAAGATCTGTCGGGGAGTTTCCATCAACTCTCATGGGGATAGGTGGTTAATAAGATCTGCCGGAGAAGAAACTCTACTGGGGAGGTTTATCAACTGGAGACTTCACTGGGGAAACAATTATCACATGCTCACTCCACCAGAGATTCTTACTCATGCTGGGAAGGACAACATTCCTCATGAGTAGATAGTGATACAAGGAAAGCATATCAACATTTATCAATCTATAAGGGATTTTAGGTCAGTCCACTTAAGGGATGACCACCATATAATTGATAAAACACAAATGTTAGCGCCAGACTCTCTGGGAAGTTGATGATGTATCATTCTTCTGTGCTCGCTGGGGAGACAACTTGAAAGTTGATGAAAAGGATATAAAATGCCAGAATATGAACAAATGTCTTACCTTTTGGTAATCATACTATCCTTGGGAAAGCACTGAGGACATCCCAATTATCCTTTCAGTCATTGTGAATGTTCACTTTGTTCAAAACAGTTTATTCATGAAAACTTTATTTGTTTAAAACAATGATATTCATTAATTAAAACATGCAAACGTTTGTTAAACAGAAACAAATAAGAGTGCAAAGAATTGGATAAAGGTTCAAATTTATTTAAGAGAATGGTAGTCCGTAAATGGCGAGACTTCATGGATCTTTTACAAATTTGAAATTGGTGATATACATGGAAAATGACTACATTGAACATAATGACCATTTCTCCACCAACTCTGAATCCACTGTATTCGAAACTTCAGTTGATGATGACTAAACGAGAGTCTTGTACGGATGACAGTTGTAGAACAAAGTCTTGTCAGGATGCAGTTACTTGCCAAATCCCTAATTTTTGCCTAGATTGCCCCAGGGTGAGGTACTCAATCTAGCGGGATATACATATTCATCATTTTTTTTCATTTCTCTAACTTTTGCCTGGACCGCCCTTTCAGGTTTTCAATCCACCGAGACGCTCATTTTTGCCTAAGCCGCCCTTTCGGGTTTTCAACTTAGCGAGTTATTCTGTTTTTATTTTTAGGCGAAGTATTTCTTGATTGTATCTGAATTCACAGGACGAGTGAAATCCTCCCCATCCATAGTTGTGAGCAATAGAGCACCGCCTGAAAAGGATCTCTTAATAACGTATGGACCTTCATAGTTTGGAGTCCACTTGCCCCTGGAATCGGGCGAGAAAGACAAGACTTTCTTGAGCATGAGGTCACCTTCTGGGAACACACGGGGCTTGACCTTCTTATTAAAGGCTTTCTTCATCCTTTGTTGATATAACTAACCATGGCACATGGCGGTTAATCTCTTCTCTTCAATCAAATTCAGTTGGTCATAACGACTTTGAACCCACTCAGCCTCAATCAACGTGGCTTCCATCAAGACTCTCATTGATGGGATCTCAACCTCTACGGGGAGCACAACCTCCATACCATATACAAGGGAGATAGGGGTTGCCCCTGTTGAAGTGCGGACAGATGTACGATAGCCATGCAAAGCAAATGGCAACATCTCATGCCAATATTTGTACGTAACAACCATCTTCTGAATAATCTTCTTGATGTTCTTGTTAGCAGCTTCAACAACCCCGTTCATCTTGGGTCTATAGGGAGAAGAATTATGATGTGCAATCTTGAACTCGCTACACAGCTCTTTCATCATCTTATTGTTCAAGTTAGATCCATTATCAATAATGATCTTGTCTGGCACACCATACCGGCGTATGAGTTGGTTCTTGAAAAACCTCACAACCACATGCCTGGTCACATTCGCATACGATGCTGCTTCAACCCACTTGGTGAAGTAATCAATGGCTACGAGAATAAAACGGTGACCGTTCGACGCCTTAGGCTCAACCATGCCAATTATGTCAATTCCCCACATGGAGAAAGGCCATGGTGAAGAAATAACATTCAGAAGTGTCGGGGGAACATGAATCTTATCGGCATAAATCTGACACTTATGGCATTTCTTCAAAATCTTGCAGCAGTCAGACTCCATTGTCAGCCAATAGTAGCCTGCTCTCAACATCTTCTTTGCCATGGCATGTCCATTGGAATGAGTACCAAATGAACCCTCATGGACTTCAGTCATCAACAGGTGTGCTTCGTGTCTATCCACGCATCTGAGCAGAACCATGTCAAAATTCCTCTTGTAAAGCACATCACTATTAAGGTAGGAACTACCAAATAATCTTCTCAAAGTCTTCTTATCTTTAACAGATGCCCCAGGCGGGTAAGTCTGACTTTGGAGAAAACACTTGATATCATAATACCATGGCTTATCATCTTTCACTTCCTCAACTGCAAACACGTGAGCTGGTCTATCCAAGCGCATCACGGTAATATTTGGGACTTCATTCCAATAATTGACAATAATCATTGAAGCAAGCGTAGCGAGAGCATTCGCCATCCGATTCTCATCTCGAGGAATATGATGAAAGTCAACTTTAGTAAAGAAAGTTGAAATCCTCCTCGCATAATCTCTATATGGGATGAGGCCAGGCTGATTCGTCTCCCATTCACCCTTAATCTGATTAACAACAAGGGCTGAATCGCCATAAACATCAAGATGTTTGATCCTAAGATCAATACATTCTTCCAAACCCATAATACAAGCCTCATACTCCTCCATATTATTCGTGCATTTGAAAGTTAGCCTTGCTGTAAAAGGAAAATGTGTGCCTTGAGGAGTAATAATCACTTCCCCAATACCATTTCCATACTGATTGACAACACCATCGAACACCATACCCCATCGGGAACCAGGCTCTGGCCCTTCATCGAGCGTAGGCTCATCACAATCTTTCATATTCAAATACAGAATCTCCTCATCAGGGAAGTCATATTGCACAGACTGATTATCTTCAATTGGTTGATGCGCCAAATGGCCAGCCAAGATACTACCTTTAATAGCTTTTTGAGCTCGATACTCAATATCATACTCAGATAACAACATCTGCCAATGGACAACTCTCCCAGTTAAAGCAGGCTTCTCAAAGATATACTTGATCGGGTCCGTTTTGGATATCAACCAAGTTGTATGATTCAACATATACTGGCGTAAGCGCTTAGCAGCCCAAGCCAAAGCACAACATGTCTTCTCAAGCATTGAGTACCGAGACTCACAGTCGGTGAACTTCTAACTCAAGTAGTAGATTGCATATTCTTTCTTTCCTGATTCATCTTGCTGACCAAGGACACAACCCATGGAGTCATCAAGCACGGTCAAATACATAATCATGGTCTCCCTTCAACAGGTGGAGATAGAATCAAAGGTTCGGATAGATACCCTTTGATACTGTCAAAGGCCTTTTGGCAATCCCCGGTCCAATTAAGACGCTGATCTTTCCGGAGGAGCTTGAATATAGGTGCACATGTGGCAATCATGTGGGATATAAATCTCGAAATGTAATTCAAGCGGCCAAGAAAACCTCGGACTTGCTTCTTAGTTTTGGGTGCAGACATTTCTTGTATTGCTTTGACCTTGGCGGGATCAACTTCAATACCTCTCTCGCTGACTATAAAGCCCAATAACTTGCCGGAACGGACTCCAAATGTACACTTGTTCGAATTCAAGCGGAGTTTGTACTTCCTCAAACGCTGGAAAAGCTTCAACAAGTGTTCTACATGTTCAACTTCCATTTTCGACTTTGCAATCATATCATCGACATACACCTCGATCTCCTTGTGCATCATATCATGAAACAAGGTAGTCATAGCACGTTGATACGTGGCTCTGGCATTCTTTAAACTGAAGAGCATCACTCGATAACAGAATGTTCCCCAAGGTGTGATGAATGTTGTCTTCTCCATATCCTCGGGTGCCATTTTGATCTGATTATAACCGGAAAATCCATCCATAAATGAAAAGAAATTGAATTTAGCCGTATTTTCTACCAACATATCAATGTGTGGTAGAGGAAAATCATCTTTTAGACTCGTTTTATTCAAGTCACGGTAATCCATGCACATTCGGAATTTTCCGTCTTTCTTAGGTACAGGCACAAGATTGGCCATCCATTGAGGATATGTAGAAGTCACCAGAAACCCCACATCAATTTGCTTATGAACTTCTTCTTTAATCTTCACTGCCATATCAGGATGAGTTCTTCTGAGCTTTTGCTTCACAGGCACACACTCAGGCTTCAACGACAAGAAATGTTGCACAATATCAGTATCTAGACCAGGCATGTCTTCATACGACCAGGCAAAGATGTCGACATATTTTCGTAGCAACTCAATCAACCTCTTCTTAACGGACTCTTCAAGGAGTGCCCCAATCTTCACTTCACGAATGCAGTCTTCAGACCCCAAGTTGATTGTTTCCAGATTCTCAAGATGTGACTGAATGATCTTCTCTTCATGCTCAAGCAGATGGGTAATCTCATCAGGAATCTCTTCAACATCATCTTTTTCTACCTCAAATACAGGGAACTCAAAGTTGGGAGATGGTGTTGGATCATTATGTTCAATGGGTTTGATCAACCTGCATAATGATTTTGAGTATAAAAGAGATTTCAAAATTCAAACAAGGCAAATCATTATGCAGATGAAAAGATTGATTTTATTCCTTTTTTAGGGTTTTATGGTCATCACCAATTTCATGCAAAAAAGCAAAAAATGAAAAATAATTTGGAAAACAAACATTTAACATGCGATTATTGAATGAATATCATTGTATTAATCACTTATGCCAACAATGTATTCACTTCTCCTTTTGGCATGGGAGAAGGGTTTTTAAACAAAATGAACACATTATGTTGACTTATGGATAACTGTTGGAACATCCACAACGACCCAATTATTGTAGATTCCGCCAGGTATGACAAAGTTGCCAAGGTCTTCCTCTTCATCTTCTTCAACGACGGCAACAACTTCCTGATCTTCAATGGTGTGGATGAAACCTCCACTCTGAAACAACCCAAGATCATTGGAAACACCGGAAGAATACCCTATACCAGCCCGAGATTTATTATCTTCCAACTTGATCATTTTCCCTAAGCCAGTAGTTGCACCATGCTCGATGGCCAACTTCGCGTCATTATAGGAGACAAATGAAGAAAGTCCTTTCCTAGAAGGCTCAACAATAGATAAGGCTTGGAACGGAGTTCCAACCTCATCCTCAGCATCAATGTAGGAAAAGGAAGATAAATGGCTGACCAAGAGAGCCTTCTCTCCCCCTATCACCACCAACTTCTTGTTCTTGATGAACTTCAACTTTTAGTGTAGGGTGGATGTCACGGCGCCTGCCTCGTGAATCCATGGTCTATCGAGTAAACAACTGTATGACGGATGTATATCCATAACCTGGAAAGTGATATGGAAATCACTAGGTCCAATCTTGATTGGGAGGTCTAATTCACCGATCACAGTCTTGCGCGATCCATCAAAAGCTTTTACAACCACTCCACTTTGCCTCATGGGAGGCCCTTGATACGAAAGTTTGGTGAGAGTGGATTTTGGCAATACATTAAGTGATGACCATGTGTCCACCAACACATTGGACAGGGCATCATCTTTACAGTTCATGGAGATATGTAAGGCCAAATTGTGGTCTTTTCCCTCCTCAGGAAGATCATCATCACAGAAACTCAAATTGTTGCAGGAAGTTATATTTGCAACAATGCTGTCAAACTGTTCAATCGTGACGTCGTGATCCACGTATGCCACGTCCAACACCCTTTGCAACGCTTCACGTTGTGGCTCTGAATTCATCAATAAAGATAGGACAGATATCTTCGATGGAGTTTGACGCAACTGCTCCACAACATTGTATTCACTCCTCTTGATGATCCTCAGCATCTCATTACCATCCTCTTTCAACATGCCAGACTGACCAACCAGGATAGGAGCTTTAACAGATTTGATAACAACAGGGTCAACACCCTTCACAACAGGAACAAACTGATTTGAAGAAGAAGTCCCCACAGGACCGGCAGGACTGACAATATCTTTCTTCACGACGTCTCCATGGGATTTCGGCTGAGCCGTGAAAACACGACCGCTACGGGTCACTCCAATAACGTCGGATATGCTTACCATAGAGGTTGAGGACAACGACACCTCCTTCCCATCTTCCAGCATAACAGCGTTATAACGGTACGTGACCGCTTTATCTGATACATACGGGACAGGGCCCGCTGGCTTAATCACAAGCGTTGGCACCACCTTCTTCTTGCTGCCATCATACTTAATGACAACAAGATTAGGAATCTTGAACACTGGAGTGATAACATCGACTTCATCCTCATTACGATTCTGAAGTATCTCGATCTTTCCTTGGTCTAGCATCTCTTGGATGTCCTTCCTCACCTTGCGGCATCCTCTTTCATTAACAGTGCACACATGGCACCTATCATGATCATGCCCATAATGACTGCGCTCACACAACAACTTATGCATTTCTAACAAAGACTTCCTTATGTCATTCACATAAAGGACTTTATATTTTCCAGGACAACCCTGAACCATATTGACAGCTGCCTTCCCATGCTCGGGCAATGGGTTCTCCTTCACATTCGGGCCTACATCCTCAAAGAATAGTATCCCACTCCTCACAAGGTCTTGCACCTTGGTCTTCAATGGAAAACAGTTCTCCACATTATGTCCGGGCGCACCGGAATGATACACACAGTGAAGTTCGGGCTTGTACCACCATTGAGGATTGGCTGGCACAACAGGAGACCCTCGTGGAGTTATCAACTTCCTATCAATTAAGGAAGGATACAACTCAGCATACGTAATAGGAATCGGGTCAAAGGTCACCCTCTTCCTCTCATAGTTGCCGGTGCTGGTGTTGTTATTATTGTGAGGCTGGTAAGCCTGTTGTTGACGATGTTGTTGTTGTGATTGTTGAGGTTCTCTGAAAGTAGGTGTTATATGAGCCACCTGATGTTGGTTAACAGTTGGTCATACTTCTTTCCTCCTCACAGAGGGTTTTCTCTTAATATGGGAAGAAACAAGATGAGTCTCCCATTCCTTCTTCCTGGAAAATCCTCCATATTTCTTTGTCGAATTATCGTCACGGGACAGACATCCTTCGCGGACTCCCTCTTCTAGCCTCATCCCCATATTTACCATTTCGATAAAGTTCGAGGGAGCACTAGCAATCATGCGCTCATAGTAGAAAGAGCTCAAAGTCTTCAGAAAGATCTTTGTCATCTCCTTCTCCTCCAAGGGTGGCACTATCTGAGCTGCCAATTCCCGCCACCTCTGGGCGTATTCCTTGAAGGTCTCCTTATCCTTCTGGGACATTGCCCTCAACTGATCTCTGTCTGAGCTATGTCCATGTTGTACTTATACTATTTTACGAAAGCCTCTCCTAGATCATTGAAAATGCGGATGCTTGCACTCTCTAGCCCCATATACCAACGGAGCGCAGCACCTGTCAGGCTGTCTTGAAAGTAGTGAATCAGCAGTTCATCATTATCTGTTTGGGTCGACATCTTGCGGGCATACATCACAAGATGACTGAGTGGACACATGTTTCCCTTGTACTTCTCAAAGTCAGGCACTTTGAATTTAACTGGGATTTTCACGTTGGGCACCAAGCACAGTTCAACAACACTCTTGCCAAATAGATCTTTGCCTCTCAGCGTTTTCAGTTCCTTGCGTAGCTCAAGGAATTGATCCTTCATCTCATCCATCTTTTCATAAACGTCCGAGCCCTCAGATGGCTCGGAGTGGTAGATGGTGTCTTCCACACGCGGCAAAGTGTGCACAATGGGAGGTGGCACAGACAGGACCGGGCTAGATGCCGACAAAGAAGCAAAGGTGGGAGTGAAACCCTCTGGCACGAAGTTAAATGGCATTCCCCACGGGAAACCAGCAGACATATTAGGAGCGAAGTGGGCGGTGGCAGCAGGCACTGTCGAGGTAACCACTTCGGAAATGACCGTCCTCGCGGGAGGAGTTGTAGGAGTTGGAGAAGCTTGACTTTGCGCAGCAAGAACTGACTCCATCATGGCAGTCGGTTTGGTAATCTCCTCTTTCAGATCTCTGTTCTCTTTTTCAAGGTGTTCCATGTTCTTCTGATGATTTTCTCGGGTGTTGTACCGGTGCGTCAGCTTGTCTTCAAAATAAATGAAGAGCAAAGAGTTAGACCACTGTATCAAGGAGCTCGGAACCAAAACCTGCTTATGCATATGATGCATGCTCGTGCATATGATTTGTTTTTATCAGGGGAACTTTATAAGGATCTATTTGCAAATGTTTTTAAAATACTGAACTTTTTAAGACATATGTCGAATACTCATAGCAATATAATATTTGGAAACTTAATACACCAAAGAAGTAGTACAATTTCGGTAACCAAATACAATACAAGAGAAAAGGAGAATAAAAATCCTATGGAGCCCTAGAAATAATCGTCTAAAGCCTTCGAGATCGGAAGATACATCGCACGAAGCCTCTTCACCTCTCTCTCATAAGCTGCTTCCATGTCGGCCTTCTCCTTGGCGAACTGATCATACCTCTTCTTCCAAAACCTATATGAGTGAGGTAGGAGAGAAGTAACCACATCATCGGGCTCATCAATAACCTGATGCTCTAGAAACTCGATCACTGCATCCTTATCCTTGAGTTGCTGAAGAAGCTCCTCACGCTCACGAACCCAAGCACGCGAACGGTCTTCATCTCTCAACTCCTCCACTCCTTGATTAGGGAGGGTTGAAGGCCCAACCATAATCATAGGGGTAGGTCCCGGATATTCGTACGGAATGCGGTACTCAAGAGCTCTCTTCCTCACCCAAGAGGTGTAAGGTTCCAAAGCAATACAGTTCTTCGGACCAAGCTCATTCCTCCCTTTCCTATGAACCTTGCGCCAGGCGCGGACCATCCTATCCTTCAATTTTTGGGGATCTTTACCCTCTTGAAAGAATAATCCTTCCAACGAAATGTTGTTAGGTTTATCCTTTAAGGGGAACCCAAGCTGACGGCGAGCCAAAGCAGGGTTGTAGTTAATTCCACCACATGTACCAAGAAGAGGTACATTGGAGAACTCACCACAAGAGTCAATAATCTGAACGCCATCATAAACACAATTATACCAAGAGATATCATCATTAGTGAGAGACATAAGTCTCGTGGACCACCGTAGACATCCCTTGTTCTCTTTGAAGGCAAGCGTCTGAGGCAAGTGCGAAATAAACCACTTGTACAACAGAGGCAGACAACACACAATGGAACCACCACCCTTTGCATTCCTCATATGCAAAGAGAAATAAGTGTTACCCAACAGAGTCGGAACGGGATTAAGAGAAGAGAAAATCCTAATAGCGTTCACATCCACAAAATTGTCGATGTTGGGAAATAACACTAGTCCATAGATGAGGAGTACAAATATGGCTTCAAAAGCTTCCTTACTCATGGTCTTCCCAAACAAAGTAGCCTGGGCAATCAGGAAATCAGACGGGGGACCTTGAATTCCACCTTTTGGTAGTCATATTGGCAACAATATCAGATACCTCCAAGTGGAGCATGTCAGCAATCTCCTGAGAAGACAAAATCTTCTCCAAACCACTGAACGACAACTGGTCAAGAATAGGTATACCCACATGATAAGCATACTCCTCTAATGTAGGAAAGAGCTGGAAATCCGAAAAAGTGAAGCGCCGATACAGAGGATCGTAGAACTGCACCAACACACTCATCAGACCCTCATCCACCTTGGTAGAAAGAATAGCTAGAAGCTTCCCATGGCGAGCTTTGAATTCCAAGGGTTCTAATACATAAGATGTTAGACACCTTAAGTCTTTCAAGTCGGGTTGTCTTAAACTGTACTTCTTCGTATTCCTTCTTTGCTTATCCATGTCTATAAATTTGCAAATAGATCTCTTACGTTCCTTGTAAAATTCTTTATTGTTGATGACATGAATGCGAATGAATGCATGGATGCAACAAACACACTTAAGGGTCAAGCAAGTCACACCACACAAAGGTCACGGGATGGCTCAAGTCATCGTCAATATCAATCATCCATTTTGGTGGATTATGGTTTAAACCTTATCAACACCCAAGTTCCATTGATATTGAGGATATATGAGAACGGATCGACCGCGAATCATAGGTTTGTTGTAAGTCACGAGCATGGAGTCTCAGTTAAGAACCACCCAACAGGAGTGTACTATGGTTTAAACCTGACAATCATGTTCTAAAAGGTTCCCATAGTCATCATCTCATCTTTCGGATATTATCGGATAAAACGACTACTCGTCCTCCAAAAATATTCTCAAGAGAGACTCTTATGAGTGTAGTATCGCATAACAATCGCATCAAGTCTTACACTTGAACGACCTTCGGACTACGTCCTAAAATAGGCCAAGATGGGCTAGGTATCTAAGGTCCTTGGCTTCTATGGTTACTATTGGAAAGAGTAATGCCTAACCACGACTAATCGTGTGACATTAGTGATCCCAATAAAAACCTCCACCAAGTGAATGGACTTGCAAGTTAACTTGTTAAGGAATAACTCCACACAAGTCAACAAGACTATGCCATTCTCCTATCATAAGTGCGCTCGAGTTCGGGTATAGAACTCATCTCACAAGAAACCACAAAGCATACAAGCAATTAATATATCAAGCAATTCATACATTACAAATAATACTTTCATCCCAAATTTGCACAAAAATATGCCACAAATAAATATAAACATACAACTCATACAAGCGAAAAGTAGGCTAAACCCACGGGGCTAGTCAGGTCCCCAGCAGAGTCGCCACTTTTCTGTAGCGGGGTTTTCGTTACTTTTAGGTTTATTGACTAAACTAAAAGTCAACATACAATTCGAGTTGCCACCGCACTTTTATTTGTCCAAAGGAAAGGCTAAAAAGCGAATAAAAGCCAAGTAAGAAGTTTTTCAAATAAAAAACTAATAAAAATGTCAGAGATCTAGGTAAGGGGGTTGGTTATGAAATGGGAAGGTTTTATGCACCCAAAACATCCTTAGTACTCTAAGGGAACCTCTTTTTGCAAATATGTGTTGTAGGTTGGTATTTGTGAAAAGATTTATGCAAAATATTGGAGGGATGAGAAAAGAATAGATTATATTTACAAATTTGTTGTTTGAATGGATGAACCCATTGCCTACGTACCATCACAAAGGAGGATCAAAACCTCGTAGTTCGGGATAAAAATCTCAAAGATTGGTGAATTGATTTGATCAAAAGCCTTAAGGTCTTTTCTTATCAAAGGGAGAAAACTCAACCTACACCAACAATCCACCATGTGAGGAAGGCTTCAACATGCTAGTGAGGGGTTAACCTTATAATAAGCATGGAAGGCTTATAATCCAACACTAAGGATGAGGTGAGATTTACATCAACCACTATGATAACTCAAACCTATGACTAATGTTTATGAAAAGGTTTTAACAAGGTGGCCATTGGAACCACAAAAACAACTTGAAATGAGTTATATTTACAAGTTAAAGTTATTTACCAAATGAGGTCAAAGTTGGATTAACATTTATTCACAATGAGTATTGATAAAAAGGGTTTTGAAAAGTCAAAGGCTTAAGGCCTAAGTTTCTAATTTGAAACAAAGTCAAAGTTTGAAAATGATTTTTGGCTTGGTTAGAGTGGGGAGAAGAAGAGAAGAGCTATTCCTAAAGCATACAAAGATAAGAGGGGAAAGATAAACCCTTGGAGTTCCTTTTCTTGAAGTCATATAGAGATGACTCAAGATGCTCCTTTCCATTGGACTTAGCACACAAACAAGCAATCAACAAATTGAATTCAAGCTCCTAGGATCTCCATTTGGCTTGGCTCTTAACTTGGCTACTCATGACAATTGTCCTCTTTTCTCAATCTCAAGATGGGATCCCTATCACACAAAAGCAAACATCAAAAAGTTCACAACACAATAAGGGGAATGGACGACAAAGTTTCGAGGAGAAGTCGTTTGAGATTAACTTTGAATTTTAGCATTCTAAAGGCATGAGGCCTAGTTTCTCTTCAACAATTTTGCATTTTAAAGGCATGAGGCCTAGTTGCTCTTGAACTTATTTAAGCATAGGTAAGTCCTAATTCTAAGTTCTTTCTCCTTTTGCATTTGGTTCACACAAAACAATCACAAAGCAACACAAAATAGCAATATATTTATATTCAATTATGGGCTCAAATGAGCAAAAGAAAAATGACATAAACATAAAATATGTGCTCAAGTGAGCAAAGATGAAAATCAATATGAATAATGAGCAAGAAATAAATGGCATTAAAAGTAAATGGCAAGAAATTAAAACCTCAAATTAAAGTTAGTAGTTAGTAAGGTTATGTTAACTTGTCATAAGACAATGTAGTGCCATGTTAAGCAATTGTAAGTGGACTAATGTAGTAGTCACAGCTATCTGAGGCCGGTCAATACGAATATAGGCAAAGAACACAAGTTAGAGATCATGACTAGTAAGCCAAGCTCCATAAACTTGCCATGCCAAACAAAAGGGGAAGAGCCTTGTATTGACTTTTAGTTATTTGCTTGACCAAGAAGCAACCTATCTTGGACACAAAACAACTCACTTGATCATGGATCAAGTTGAGTTTGGTTTGGATCCAAGAAGGTTAAACGTCTCATTTGTCAAGACCAACTTCAAGACTTTAACTCATTGACCATTGATGGAAAGAAAGGGATGAAGATGAAAGGGATGGGAAAAGAAGATGTCATACGGTGAACTGACTTGGGGTGTTTTGCTTTTTATCGCAATGTCGCGGATAGCAAGAGTCGCCACCGACTTTTCTTTTATCCAATAAGGAAAGGTGGAAAAGAACAGGAAAGACCTCGATAGATTTTGGGTTCGGGAGGTACATTATACAAAGGGAAGGTGTTAGCACCCTTTGTATCCATGGTTATCCATGGGCTCTTAATTGCTGGATCACTTATATTTTTGTCTGAAAAGTGTTCGTGAATTGTTTAAAAAAATGTTTCGAAAAGAGAGTTTAACTTTGTAATGATTAACGTATGAATGTATACAAAGTATTTATCTCGTTTGATTTTGAAAACGGTTTAGAAAAATGTAACTTGGTAATGATTCTAGTATGAATGTATACCAAGTGGTGATTTTCTAGGATTTGCAAAGTGTGAGGGGTGGGAAATGTTTTAGGTTATGATCCAGCAATTGAGAGTTATACCTTCCTGAGGTCGTTATGAACGTTTCCTATCCTTATGAGGGTAAAACTGTCCTTACTATTGAGAAGTAAGTAATTTTACCCTTTGGATGTTTAAGGGTCATCGTAGGGTCATCGATAGGTCATTGAAGGCAACAGTTGTAAGGATACCTTAGCATTCGAAGGGACGATCATCATTTAACCATAGGCTACACCGAAGGGTCATCGAGGGACGAAATCGTATATTCGAAGGCAACATCCAAGGGACTATGATTTATTTTATGATGATTTAATCGAAGGGCCATTGCTAAGTGTATCCCCACATTCGCGGGACATGACCGTGGTACCGTAATATCGTAAGGCAAAAGAGAGGTCCAAGATCACATATTTAGAGGCCGTATTTTACAATCGATTAGGTAATTAGGATGACTCTCCACATTAAAATTAATACATTAAAATTAATACATTAAAATTAATTAGGTAATTTAGGGTGAAACTCCACAAGGGTATCCCACAAATAAAGTGGAAGACCTAGACAACAATCTTTTCCTGGGAAAGGTGAACCTTTACAAAATTCAGCAAACGGGTTAGAGTACCAAGTCAGGATGCAATCAAGGATTGCACCGCAAAAGAAACCAGAACAGCAGTAGGGTCAGATAAACAATGCATGACTATGATAAAAACATGACAGGTTAGCAAAGGACAGAACAGAAAAATCAGCGACTGTCCCGGTCGCCGCTGCCTCGCCTAGCAAAGGCTTAGCGAATACTCGCTGCATGCTCGCTTAGCGATGTGCTAGCGAGCGGCTGCGGATTCTGGTTTTGATAACAGCATATTGTCAGCAAGCTTCACACCTTATAGCATCCATTACAGAGATTATGTGGTTAGACATTCAGATGTTCATGCATACTTAAATTCATATGTAAAACTTAAGATAGTTTCATAAATTCAACCAGGAGACCATATGCAAATTAAGAACATAAGGTAGTAATAGCAATGCCAACCTGTTTGTAATCGAATTGTAACCTTGAATTGGCCGATTAGATCGAATTGAGCGGAAGTGGCCTTGCTGCCGCCGGCTTTTCCTTTAGGGTTTCCTTTAGGGTTACTCGGAATTCTCAGGGTTAGCCTCCAGGGTTTTCCGTCTGTGAGCGCTAGGGTTTGCTGGCTAGGGTCCTCCTTTCGTCCTTTTTCGTCCTCCCCTTTTCTGACTGGAGTTGTGGTATTTATAATGCCTTTTTTTCATGACCTAATGGGCTCAGAGTGAAGCCCAGAATTTTCTGTTATCTGCCAGCTTCGCTAGGCGAGCGTGTAGCGAACGTTCGCTAGGCGAGCGTGCAGCGAACGTTCGCTAGGCGAAGGATTTGCTCGCCTAGCGAGCAGGCCAGTTTGGGCCATTTTCTGGATTGGGCCACTCGTGAGCTGGGCCTTTGTTCCTTTAAGATCAGTGTCATAAAAATGAGTCGGAGTGCCCTGAAAAATGTCTTGCAATATTAATGGGCAAATTTTGGGGTATGACAGAAGACAACAACCAAATCCAAATGATCAAAGTTGAATCAATTCAACTTCAATTAACACCAAACAGAAGAGAAATGAAGATAATAAGTCAACAAGTCAATGATATTTTTTTGGCATTTTTTGAATTAAAATAAAATACAAATAAAAAATAAACAAATATGGTTGAATCTCAAATTCAATTCAAAGCAACTTCAACAAGTCCAATTAAATTCTCATAGGTTCAACATAGTCAAACATACTTTGACTAATTTTCTCACAAATTTTTGAAATCAGAGAGTAATTAAAAATAATTAAAAACAAATAAAAAAAATAGCATAATATGAATTAAAATCTCAAATAATATCAAAACAATCAAGAAATTGTTGAGACTATTTTTCATTGACTTATCATGATCCATAAATGCCAAGATTTTTTTTTGGATTTTTAAAAGTCAGAAAGTATTTTAAAATGAATTAAAACCAATAAAAAAAAGTAATTCATAAAAAATATCAAATGAAGTCACAAAAATAATTAAAAATCATAATATGAAACTAGATTTTTCAAGAAATTTTTTGGAGTTGGTCTCATATTTTTATGACTTCAAATGAATTTTTTATGAATTTTTGAAAATAAAAGGAATTAATAGAAAATAAAAAGAAAATGGAGTAAACGAAAAATGCACAGCCACATGATGCGTTTCCTTAATTGACGTGGCGCTTATGGATGGTCCAGATCTGAGGACACACGTTAGGCTTGAGTCAAACACGCAACAACATGTATTAAATGAAGTAATTGAAACGGACGTGCGAGATTAGATCCTGAACACAAGATCCAAAGGCCAGGAGGATGCACACGTGGTGGTGGTGGTGGAAACCACCATCTTCTCCGGCGAAAGAATAACTTCCAGCCACCAGTTGCAGAGAAATAAATTTTAATGAAAATGGAAAACAAGGACATGGAAATGAAGCTCGTGTGATGGAGATCATCACTGTACCATTGGATTTTTCCTCACTCTTCCTATATTTAGAGAAATGTGAAGGAGAAAATCATGGTGTTCATACTGAATGAGGACTTCAGAAAACCATAGAAACACAAGAATGCTACATTGAATTAGGAGATTCAGATCCAAAAAGTTTGAGAATGAACCTTTGAATTGATGCACTTCTGGCCACGAATTCCTCAAGATCCTTTCTCCTCTTCGATCTGTGAATGTAATGGAAGTGATAGGTTAAGGAATTTGGCTTTAAAACTCAGCTAATGATGCTGAATTTCAAGCTCGAAAAATTGAAGAAAAAGTGATTAATTCCTTTAGTGATGGCTATGGTTTCACTTCTGCAGCACTTGGGATCTCCAAAAGGTTGATGAATGAAGCTCATGGCGCCTCTATTTATAGCTGAATGTGGCTGATCACACACTTCTCTCGTGTGCATGGAATTTGAATTTTGATGTGCATGAGCCTGTGTAAGCGTGTGGAAGGCCCAATGATGGATGAAAGAGATTGCTGAGTTCAAGTGAAAAGCAATTGGATGTGTACATTGGATGGAATGTGCTCGCAATTCAAGTTATAACATGAAAATACCAAAATGCACATAAATGGAAGCAAATTTGAAACTCACAAATGGTAACTCCAAAAGACTATTGTAATAATGGTTGGAAAGCTCTTGAAATAAGGAACAAAAGTTATGTTGGGCAAAAAATCATTTGGCATTTGCAAATTGATGAAAACTGGCTTGGAAAATCCAAGTACAAAACATATTTAAATCACTTTGAAAAATTTCACCAAAAGTAAGCTTAATCAAACCCCTCTGTTTTCATGATGCAAGCTTCAAATGGAAAAATCTCCAAAACAAACTTGTAGATATTTTCAATATATTCAATATAGACTCAAAGTTTGCATCATTTGGATTTTCTATGACAAAGTTATGGGCATTTGAAGTTGGGTACTTTTTCAAATTCAATGAATTAGGTCAAAGATGACCTATAATGTTTTGCATTATCACATGTATTTATTTTAGGATTATAAAATTTTGTACAACATAAAATTTGAAGTAGACATCACAATATTTCCAATGCATTTTGTCTCACCTCAAAATCATAAAATTTAACAAAGTTGTGCCCTTGGTAAGTTGACCCAAAATTAGGGTTTTAGTCAAAATGACCTATAATGTTTTGAAATGAATGATAACCTTCAAAGATTCAAATGGATTTTTTATGAACATGAAAGTTGTTCATATAGTTCTTAAGAACATTACTTCTCTTAGGCTCATCTTCATTTGACAAACACATCAAATGTTATATCTCATTGGACCTCAGTTTAGTCAGATGACTTAACTGGTCAACTTTTCAAGGCCAAACTTCCAATCTTGATGAATAAATGATTGAAGGGCCTCAAATAGGTTCATATATGCATAAAATGATGAATGAAATAAATTCCCTTGATTAAATTTGATCATAGGTTAAGGTTGCTTCATGGGCAAGGCACAATCAAAGCATAGTAAAATTAGGGTTTCCTTGGGAAACAATCCTCAAGCCCTTTGGGTTATCTTGATCAAAATGGAAAATTGAGATACTTGGGAGACATATATGATGATTAGGAGCTTTGTGGACCATTGTCATGCTTTTTCTCATCTTCATCTAGCCATTTCATTGGGCTCATGAGCCTCCTAGGAGCATTGTGGAGCACATGATCACTTAAGCTTCAAAACAACAAGAGTTAGTGACATATTTTTGTGCTTTTGGTTAGTTATCAAATAAGAAAAGCAACAATATATAATACAAGCATGCTTGGTGGTCTCAAAACACTCAAACAAGTCCCACCCATAGGGTTAAGGAGCCAAACATGCTATGATCCTTGAGGCAATGCACTTGTGCAATAAAATGATGCCATGAGGGATCTTAGGGTCAAAATTAGGGTCTTACACTCCTTGCAATTCATAGAAATATGCAAAGCCAAGTTACGATTTCTGCCCTCCTCATGGAGTTCTTCATCACAAAAGCTGACATTATTGCAAGAAGTGATGTTAGCCACAATGTGATCGAATTGATTCACTGTAACATCATGTTCCACAAACGCTTGCTCTAGAACTCTCTGCAATGCTTCTCTGTGCGTTTCAGAATTCATTAGCAGAGACAACACTGAGATCTTTGAGGGGGTTTGGAGCAGTTGCTCCTCCACATTGAACTCGCTTCTTTTAATCAATCGAAGTACCTCATCATCATCGTTAGCCTTCAAGTTGTTGGATTCACCAAACTTACCCTTTGAAGCACTAATCGGATCCACAACAGGCACTTTCACCTTCTTACTAACAACCGATTCTTCTTTATCCTTTGGGAACACCGGCCCAAACACATGACCATTGCGGGTCACCTTAGTAACATCAGCGATGCTCACCATAGAACTAGTCGTAGGCAACGGGACCTCTTGACCATCCTTCATCATTGTAGCATTATACTGATACGGGACAGCTTTATCAGATGAATACGGGACCGAGCCTACTAACCGTATAACCAAGATCAATACTGATCTATTGTTGACATTGTTACTGTTGTTGCTATCGTACTGAATTACCAATCTTTCTGGTTGCTTAAAATTGGGCACTATGACATTTACATCATCATCTACATGACGGGATTGAACAATCTGAATCATGCCTTCATCCATCAATCGCTGGATGTCCCTTTTCACAACTTCACAACCCCTTGAATTAACACTGCATACAGCACAACCATCGTGATCATGCTCACAATCACTCACCAAACAAATGTCTGCACCAAGGACCTCCGGATAAAGCGAACATCAAAAACCTTAAACTCGCTAGGACAACCATCCACCATATTCACATAAGAATTCCCATGAGCGGGTAGTGGATTTGATTTCACATTCGGCGCTCGGTCCTCAAAGGACACCATTCCACTCTTCATCAGCTTTTGAACCTCATACTTGAGTGGGTAGCAGCGAACGTTCGCTAGGCGAAGGATTTGCTTGCCTAGCGAGCAGGCCAGTTTGGGCCATTTTTTGGATTGGGCCACTCGTGAGCTGGGCCTTTGTTCCTTTAAGATCAGTGTCATAAAAATGAGTCGGAGTGCCCTGAAAAATGTCTTGAAATATTAATGGGCAAATTTTGGGGTATGACAGCTGCCCCTGTTCAATATTCTTGAACCGAGAGAGTCAGAATGGTATGTACGCCATTCGTGGTCTGGAGGTGGAAGATTATTGAACACTTAGGATGCCCCAAAAATTTGCACTTGTCAATTATTTAGTCTTGATGGAGATGGGTTTAAAGATGCCATCTAGGAAGTTTGATGATGAGAGCTTCAGAGTACGTCGTACGTTAGAAGATATCTGAAGTCATGGGTGTCACTGGGTCATACGCTAGACCGTATAGTGAGTCATTCATTAAGCCGTCGACTTCACTGGGGAGTTAGAATGGATCATACGCCGCTGGGGATAACAGATCAGAATGGATCATACGCTAGATCGTATCTGAGTTGCAGAATGGGCCGTCTGTTAGGCTGTATATGACGAAAAGTAGTCGTACGCTAGACTACACCTCGGGATGTACCGTACGCTAGGTAGTATCTGAGGAATGAAGATCCAAATGGGTCGTACGCTAGACCGTATTATTGGAGGAGTAATATGTTGTGCCGAATCAAAATGAGATAAGAATCCGAATGAGTCATACACTGCTGGGGATAAAGGATCAGAATGGATCGTACGCTAGATCGTATCTGAGTTGCGGAACGAGCCGTCCGTCAGGCTGTATCGTTACTGGGGGTGAAGGATCAGAATGGATCGTATGCTAGATCGTATCTGAGTTGTAGACTGAGCCGTCCGTTAGGCTGTACCTGATGATGAAGGGGGTAGTCATACGCCAGACTACACTTCAGAATGTACCGTACGCTAGGTAGCATTTGAGGGGATGAACATCCAGGAGGGTCGTAAGCTAGACCGTCTCTGAGTAGCAGAACGAGCCGTCCGTTAGGCTGCATCTGATAATAAAGGGGTAGTCATACGCCAGACTACACTTCAGAATGTACCGTACGCTAGGTAGCATCCGAGGCCTTGAAGGTCTAACTGGATCGTACATTAGACCGTATTGGAGTAGTTGAAGGTCAGAATGGATCGTCCGTTAGATCGTATCTGAGTGGAAGGAGTCATATGTTGAGCTGAATCAGAATGAACCGTACGTTAGACTGTATCTGATCGTATTTGTAGATGCTGTATTTGCAATAAATGGCCGGGATGGGCTTAAAGATACCATCCTTAGGAGGATAATTAACCTGAAAAATAAAGTTAGCTTCATGCCATGTCATGATGCATGAGATGTTTTATGCTTTTGACAATAAATGCGAACAATGTATGCATGCGTATGCTGTGAAATGATGTAATGAATGAATTATGCATCTGAAAAGTTCTTCCAGAGGACTCTACTGGGGAAAACAAAGCTCAATCTTCTGGTTGAAGATACTGGTATCGGTGATCCTTTCTTAGCTGGGGATACTTGATTCTTGTCTGATGGTGGGAATATCTACTGGGGATGGAAGAGATGATCCGTCTGTCTGGTGATGTCGACCTCTTCTGGGAAATAGCTGGTTTTTGTTGGGGAATAGAATTAGCAATCGGACTTGTTGGAAAGCATGGTTAGACCTTTTTCTCGATCCGGAAGTCTTTTAGTAATTGCTATTGCTATTTTATGTATGTATTTTTGGTAAACATTGATCATATTCAAATGCATATATTAATTCAAATTAAATCAATGGACGTTTACGCAAACAAAGCAGACAAAGTAAAAACAAAATCATCTTTTAGGAAATAAAATTGTATTGATTTTGAAAGAGGGCCTATACACAGGCACTTTGAATACAAAGAGACAGGAATCCTAGTAAGAGGAAATTGTCGAGAAAACAAAGAAAAAGCTATGAAGGAAAAGCCCTGTTGATTTTAATTCTGCTACTGTCATTATGTCTTCAAGTATCTCATCCCTAGCTGTCGGATGGAAGTGATTAGCTTGTTCGGTCCTTTGAACTGGGTTGAAGCTGACTGAGAACGGGACATAGTCTTACGCTTTAATCCCTAATTTTTGCCTGGACCGCCTTTTCAGGTTTTCAATCCACCAGGATACCCCTTTTTGCCCAAGCCGCCTTTTCAGGTTTTCGACTTGCCGGGTGCACATTTTTTATGTTTATCCCTAATTTTTGCCCGAACCTTTTTGGTTCGCCGGGATGCCCTTACTTTTGCCTAGGTACGTCGACCTAGCAGGTCTCTTTTATGCGTAGTATTTTTTGACTATGTCTGCGTTCACGGGATGCGGGAAGTCTTCGCCGTCCATTGTAGCTAGTATCATGGCTCCACCAGAGAATACCTTCTTAACTACAAACGGCCCTTCGTATGTGGGAATCCATTTGCCTCTGGGATCACCTTGTGGTAGAGTGATGCACTTTACCACCAAGTCGCCAATTTGATACACCTGTCTCTTGACTCTTTTGAATGCCTGGGTCATGCGCTTCTGATATATCTGTCCATGACAAACAGCCGCAAGTCTCTTCTCATCAATCAAGTTTATCTGATCGAGTCGAGTCTGAATCCATTCCTCTTCATCTAAGCCCGACTCTTTCATGATTCTTAGAGAGGGAATCTGAACTTCCACTGGTAAAACGGCTTCCATTCCGTAGACTAAAGAGAAAGGAGTTGCTCCTGTCGAAGTGCGTACTGAAGTGCGATAACCGTGAAGAGCAAACGGTAACATCTCATGCTAGTCTTTGTACGTCACCGTCATCTTTTGTATGATCTTCTTGATATTCTTATTAGCAGCTTCTACAACGCCATTCATCTTTGGTCGGTACGGAGAAGAGTTATGGTGCTTTACGTTGAACTGCGTGCAGAGTTCAGTAATCATCTTGTTGTTCAAATTAGTACCATTATCGGTGATAATCCTTTCAGGGATACCATACCGACAAATAAGACTATTCTTGATGAACCGTGCCACCACATTCTTGGTGACAGAAGCAAATGAGGCGGCCTCTACCCACTTTGTAAAGTAATCAATAGCGACAAGGATGAAGCGATGTCCATTAGAAGCAGTAGGTTTAATCTCCCCAATCATATCAATGCCCCACATTGCAAAGGGCCAAGGTGCGGTCAACACGTTCAATGGAGCAGGAGGTGCATGTACTTTATCCGCATATATCTGGCACTTGTGACAGGTTCTGGAGTGATGGTGGCAATCAGCTTCCATGGTAGACCAATAATACCCTGATCTCAGAATCTTCTTGGCCATCGTATGTCCACTAGAATGAGTCCCAAAAATACCGTCGTGCATATCTCCTATAATCTTTTCTGCTTCCTTTTTATCCACACAGCGAAGCAAGGTCGAATCGTGGTTATGTTTGTATAATACTCCATTACTCAAAAAGAATTTAGCAGAGAACTTCCTCAGGAATTTTCTATCATTGATAGATGCCCCCTCAGGGTACTCCTGAGTTTCTAAATATCTTTTTACTTCGTGGAACCAAGGTTTCTCTTCCACTTCATCAGTATTAAGCTCATAACAATGTGCTGGTTCATCCAATCGCTCAATGGTGATCATGGGAGCTTCATTGTCCCATCTGACTCTGAACATAGATGACATGGTAGCCAATGCGTCTGCCAACTGATTCTCTTCTCGTGGGATATGTTCGAATGTAATCTCTCCAAAGTATGGGATTAGTGACAACACCTTCTCTCGATAAGGGATGAGATTCGGATGTTTAGTGTCCCATTCTCCTTTGATCTGACTGATTACTAATGCTGAGTCTCCGTACACACTCAAAAACTTGATCCTTAGGTCTATGGCAGCTCTGAGTCCCAAAATACATGCTTCATACTCAGCCATATTATTGGTACAATCAAAACATAGTCTAGCAGTGAAAGGCGTATGGCAACCCCTGGGAGAAATAATTACGACACCAACACCGTTGCCCAACGCATTAGAAGATCCATCAAAAACCATAGTCCATCGGGATCCCGGTGCGGGTCCTTCATCCGGTCCATGTTCTTCATGATTGGTAACAAACATGACATCTTCATCTGGAAACTCAAAATTCATAGATTGGTAATCATCCACCGCTTGATGAGCCAAATGATCAGCTAGCACGCTTCCTTTGATTGCTTTCTGAGTAGTATACTGGATGTCATACTCTGTTAAGATCATCTGCCATCTTGCTATTCTTCCGGAGAGAGCGGGTTTCTCAAATATGTATTTGATAGGATCCATCTTAGAAATCAATAAAGTGGTGTGATTCAACATATACTGTCTCAGTCGGCGAGCAGCCCAGGCCAAAGCACAACAAGTTTTCTCGAGCAGTGAGTATCTTGTTTCACAGTCGGTAAACTTTTTGCTAAGGTAGTATATGGCATGCTCTTTTCGACCAGACTCGTCATGTTGTCCCAACACGCACCCCATTGAATTTTCTAACACGGTTAAATACATGATTAGAGGTCTTCCTTCAACTGGTGGCATCAGAATTGGAGGTTCTTGAAGATACTTCTTGATTTTGTCAAAAGCTTCTTGACATTCCTCATTCCATATCATCTCTTGATTTTTCCTCAGTAGCTTGAAGAGGGGTTTGCAGGTGGCGGTCAAATGGGAGATAAATCGGGCAATGTAATTCAAGCGTCCCAAGAAACCTCTGACTTCTTTATCTGTACTGGGAACTGGCATTTCTTGAATAGCTCTCACCTTGGCCGGGTCAACCTCAATCCCTTTACCACTGACAATAAAGCCCAGGAGTTTGCCGGACCTTACCCCAAAGGTGCATTTGTTCGGGTTCAACCTCAACTTGTATTTCTTCAACCTCTCGAACAGTTTGTATAAATGATCGAGATGTTCCTCCTCAGTATGAGATCTGGCTATCATGTCATCCACATATACTTCTATTTCATGATGGATCATATCATGGAACAAAACCACCATAGCATGCTGGTACGTTGCCCCTGCATTCTTTAAACCAAATGGCATTACTTTCTAACAGAACGTGCCCCATTGCGTCACAAACGTAGTTTTCTCCATGTCCTCAGGCGCCATCTTAATCTGGTTGTAACCTGAGAATCCATCCATGAATGAGAACACCTTGTGTTGAGCGGTGTTATCTACCAGAACATCAATGTGCGGGAGTGGAAAGTCATCCTTGGGACTCACTTTATTCAGGTCTCGGTAATCTACACACATTCGCACCTTACCATCCTTCTTTGGCACTGGTACCACATTAGCAACCCATTGAGGATAAGAAGTAACAGCCAGAAAACCTACATCAAATTGTTTCATCACGTCGGCTTTGATTTTCTCAGACATTTAAGGACGCATGCGACGAACCTTTTGCTTAACAGGACGACATTCTTCCCTCGTTGGCAGTCGATGCACTACTATATCGGTATCCAGTCCTGGCATGTCTTCATAAGACCAAGCAAAAATCTCTACATAGTCATGCAACATCTGAATCAACCTTCTCTTGACACTGTTTTCCAAGCCTGCTCCTATTTTGACTTCTTTCTTGTTTACTTCAGTACCCAGATTTACAGTCTCAACTGACTCCTCGTGTGGCTGTATAGTCCTTTCTTCCTGCAGTAACAGTCTGGCAAGTTCTCCAGGTACTTCACAATCTTCCTCACTTCCATCCTCGGCTTGGTAGATCGGATTTTCAAAGTCATAATGAACAGTAGTAGAACTATTGTCAACAGGATCCAGAGTGGGTATGGATCTGCAATTCGTTACGTGAGTGTGTGTAAGAAAACATAGCTTGTTTGGAAGATGACAGAAAAGACACAGAGCGCAATATTTGAATGCAAAAAGTCCATTGATTTATTGAATATGAATATGCTTATGAAGATGACAAAACCCTTAACAAATTAGCTATTGTGCCCCGGGCATAGACACAACGCTTGGAGAAGTTCAATTGTAAAAAAAAAAAACAAAAATTTGCAACACCAAAATAGACAATAACAATTACTCCTGACTAAAGGAAATCGGGATAGTGTCTCCAGCCTTCCAATTATTGAGTCCGTCGCCAATTGTTGGGAAAATCCAGCTATCCAGGTCGCAATCGCTGTCAGCGTCTTCTACAGCATTAATTTGACTCTTGGCTACCTTCTCAGAGCTAAACCCCAGGCCAAATTTGTCAGACTTGTACGGTACGTCGATCAGTTGACCCCAGCCAGTACAGCCACCATCTTCAACCACAGCTTGAGCGTCCTTCAGGGAAATCATAGCAGGAGGAGTCCGAATAACCTTGGGCACACCGGAAGTTGGCTTAAGGACAGGATTGGTCGGAGGAACTACTTCAAATGACTGACAAGGAGTCTCAATGAATTCACCATCCATCTCGACGTATCTGAAGGCATGCACACTACTGACAATGTACTCTTCTTCTCCACACACGGTGACAATTTTGCCCTCTGTGGGATACCTCAGCTTTTGATGGAGAGACGAAGCTACAGCACCTGACCCATGAATCCAAGGGCGTCCCAGTAAGCAGGAATAGGCAGGACGAATGTTCATTACATGGAAGGTAGTATTGATAGGGAGGACTACTTCGCCATGGACAACACTCTTCGCACCATCGTAAGCACGTACCACAATGTCACTAGGTTTCAGTTCGATGCTTTTACAGTCCAGCTTATCCAGCACAGCTGTTGGCAGCACATTCAAGGAAGAGCCATTATCGATCAACACATGAGACAAAGTGATTCCCCTACACTCAATGGAGATATGCAGGGCTTTATTGTGATTCTTTCCTGCTGGTGTCAGATCAGCGTCGGAAAAGCCTAGGCCATTGTCAACAGCCAAGTGAGCAACATAATGTTCGAACTGATCGACAGATGTCTCCTGAGGTACATGAGCGGTCTTCAAGAATTTTATCAATGCATTGGCATGAGATTCAGAAGATAACAGCAAGGATAACATCGAGATCTTAGACGGGGTATGCCCCAACTGTTCTACCACATCGAAATCACTCTTGCGGATGATTTTCAGCACTTCTTCCATTTCCTGTTTGGCAACATCTTCGGGAGTAACTTCGACCGGTGTCTCTGACTGAGGAGGATTGACTGGTTCCTTTCCTCGAGTTTCAAGGACAGGAGGTGAGATTTCTGGAGAGAAGATCCTTCCGCTTCGAGTAATTTTACTAGTCCCAACAATGCCACTAGTATTAGCAGCATTATCCACTTGCTTCACGCCATGGACGTAAACATCACCGCCATAATTCCACGGAATAGCTTTGCTTGAGGAATACGGGATCGGGCCAGGTGCAGTGATGATTAGGGGAGCAACCCTGGGCTCAGCAGTAATCTTCACAGGCGCCCTGGTAGCGGTAATCTTCACTGGAACTTTGGACCTAGCAATCACAGATATTTCTTCAATAGGGTTTTCCGCCTTAGGAATCCTTTCGAAGAGAACTGTACGATCGTCCATCAGCCGTTGAATACCATTCTTCAATTTCAAACAGTCCTCGGGCCGGAGTATGCAGAGATTGCAATCTTCAGCACAACCTGGAAATAAACCAGCTTGCAATAAATTCCTCTTTATGATCGGGAGAGGAGATGTTAAGTCCGCCACATTGGAAATGTGAGAATCGTCATCCGTAGCATTAACAGTCTTGTCATGGTTAGGCATAGGAGCAGTGATGACATTGGGGAGTCTCCGGAGGCTCAAACTCAATTTCTCCAGCTTCGATCATATCCTGAATCTTATTCTTCAATGACCAGCAATCGTTTGTATCATGCCCGGGGCTATCGGAGTGATATGCACACCTGGCATTGGGATTATAACGAGAAGAGGTAGTGTTGGGATTTGTAGGAGGATCTCTAAGGGTGATCAAATTTTCCTTTAGCATTCCGTGCAGTGCCTGTGCCAAGGTCATATTGATCCTGGTGAACTGCCTTCTTGGCCTGTCTTGTTTGGGCTGGAAGTTTTGAGATGGTGGTGCTGCAATCGTAACTACTCCAATGTCGTGGTCACGGTTTTTCTTGTTACGACCCTTTTGACCGTACACAGCATTTGATTCGTTCCTCCCCTGATAGGACCTTTTGGTGCTTACAGAGGTAGCCGCCTGTATCTTTCCACTGCGGATGCCGCTTTCAACACGTTCACCTGTTAATATAAGTTCAGTGAAACCTGATGAAGAACTTCCCAGTAGATGGCTGTAGAATGGGCCGATCAGTGTGCCCATGAACATGTCCACCAATTCTCTGTCAGTCATAGGGGGTTTGACTCTGCCAGCCAAATCTCTCCACTTTTGAGCATATTCTTTAAAGCTTTCTTTAGATCCCATAGTCATATTCTGCAACTGTAGCCGGGTAGGTGCTAGTTCAGAGTTATACTGGTACTGTTTATAGAAAGCTGTTGCTAAATCAGTCCAGGTGCGGATGTCAGAGCTCTCGAGCTGATAATACCATTCCAACTGTGTGCCAGACAGGCTCTCTTGGAAGAAATGGATCCATAGCTTCCTGTCAGTGGTATGCGGCTGAATCTTTCTCACATAAGCTCTCAGATGCATCTGAGGACAAGACGCACCATCGTACTTAGTGAAAGTGGGGATTTTGAATTTGCGAGGAATGGTCACATCGGAGACCAGACCCAAACTTTCGAAATCCAGACCGGGCGCCTTCTGACCCTCCATAGCTAGCATACGTTCTTCCAGCAACTTGTACTTATCATCTCTTGGAGAGTACTGTTCATTTTCATAATCTTCATCGTCATCCTCAGGGTTGGAGAAATCAGCATTCTCTTCCTCTGAATCATTCTCCGCCCCCTCTTCTGGACCATTCGGGATTCCAAACTTGACTCCTGCGGCCTGTCCTTTACGCCTTCTTCCCGGGTTAATGAAACTCACAACTTTCTTGTCTTTCTTCTTTTCGAGCAAAAGAGCCTTCAGTTCCTCCTGCCCCTTGGATAAGCTTAGCATCATCTCCTTGAATTGAGCATTCTGAGTCTGGAGATCTTTGACAGTTTGTTCGAGATCCATTTTTCTGTTTGTAATGAAGACCGTGAGAACATTGAACTTGTAGAATACCTGTTATGCAGTGTTATGTTATGTTATGCAATGCATGAAATGTTTTCAAGGACATTTGGAATTTAACTTTGCGTAAATCACCAACAAGAGAGAAATGTTTATTGCTAATTTCTTTGACCAATGTTCATTACAAAAGGAATAATAATAAAAATACAATGAAAGCTCAAGTCTCCCAGGGGCGGCTTCTTTTTGGGCGAAGATACGCATTGAGTCTTCGTTCCTCATTAAGCTGACTGGTAAGTTCTAACACTTTCTTCCTTTCTGCGACGAACTGAGTCTCGAAAGTATCCCTTTCTTCTCTCAACTGGATCCAGGATCTCTTTAGTTCCTCAACATTGGTAGGCATATCTGGATAAGGAATGATCTGAGGAGCACCTCCTTCAGCTTCAGGTTCGACAATCTGAGGTCCGATTGCAAGATATGGCATGACAAGTTCACGAGCTCTGGCGCGTACCCATCTGAGATAAGGTTCCATAGGAATAGAATTTTTCTGTCCTAACGTACCTCTCTTCACCATGCCCCAAGCTCGTACAAATCTTTGACGGAGGCCTTGGGAATCGTTGTCATAGTCGAACACAATGCCTTTGATGATCATTTCATGTGGACCATCTCTTCGAGCACAACCAAACTGTCGCAGAGCTAAAGCAGGATTATAAGTAATACCTCCTCTTATTCCTAGGAGTGGTACATTAGGGAACTCGCCACAACGGTCAATGATGGTAACATTTTCCTTGAACTGAGGACACCAACAGATGTCTGGGTGGGAGAGCGACATTATCCTTTGAGACCATTTCAAATTCTGCTCGTTCTTCAAGACTGATTGAGGAAGATGCGAAATAAACCACCTAGACAACAAAGGTATGCAGCACATGAGAGTCCCTTGCTTCTTCATGGTACGAGTATGGAGGGAATGCAAAATGTCTCCCAACAAGGTAGGTACAGGGTTATGAGTGAGAAATATCTTAATAGCATTCATGTCTATGAATTGGTCTGGATTAGGGAATAACACCAAGCCATAGATTAGCAATGCCAGGATGTCTTCGAAAGCACGGACATTCATAACTTTTAAGAATTCTCGGGCCTTATTTGTCAGGAATTTGGCAAGTAAACCCTTAACTCCACTCCTTGTTACCCAATTAGCTTCAATGTCGGACTTCGTCATGTGTAAAGCTGCGGCAACTTCTTCAGACTTCGGAACCTTTTCTAAACCACTGAAAGGTATTTGATCAAGGATAGGTATCCCAAGCAGTCTGGAGAATTCTTCCAGTGTAGGTACCAACTGATAATCTGGGAATGTGAAGCAATGATGTTTAGGGTCGAAGAACTGGAATAAAACTCTCATCATATCTTCTTTGAAACCAGTGGTAACCAAATTGAGGAGAGAACCGTGTTTCTTGATGAACTGGGCATGACCGGGGAGCTCTGGCACTAAATTCTTCAGTTGAGGAGAGATTGCTACAAAATTGATCCGGATGGTCTTCCTGGGAGCCATAGCCTTACAAAACAGAGCAAAGTTAAATCCCTAAGTCCTTGAAATGGTTAGTACAATGTTATGATGTCATGATGTTATGATGTTAAGATGTTATGATGTTATGAGGTTAAATAAATAACAAGCACAAGCAAGTCACACAACCATCATTCCTAGGTTTTAAGGCTTGCATGAGTTCCATAGGTAAGTACCCTCCCTACTGAAGTTTGGTTGGTTCAACCTGTCCTAGAATAGTAACCGGGTTCTAAAAGGATCTCCAATCATTGACCTTCCTTCAAGTCCACTTCAGTGCAACACCAAGTGGTTGACCGAAGCTTCCCTAAAGTCCAATCTCAAGGAGTGTAGTATCGAGTCTCAACCAACCCCAGTCGGAACCGAAGTCAGTTATCTCACTACTTTCTAATGGCCAGGATGAGTCAATTAGGGTTCTAAAGGTCTGGTTAATGCTTTAATGACACCACGCAGATGCCAAATTTTTCCTCAAGTAAACATGAGGAACATCAGGACATCCAAAGTGTCACATTAACCGTAGCCATCATTTTAACCATTCCAGTATACGCCGGATAGTCGCGATGATCTATTGCTACTTACCTAAGGTACACTAGATCCGGGTGTAGGATCTTTCACTCAAGAATACCCAAGCAATCCCTTAAAAGTAAATCAGACAATTTTAAATAAGTGATCTTGTTTTTTAAGGTAACCTCTCTTGTAATCGTCCCCAGCAGAGTCGCCAGTTCTGTCATACGGTGAACTGACTTGGGGTGTTTTGCTTTTTATCGCAATGTCGCGGATAGCAAGAGTCGCCACCGACTTTTCTTTTATCCAATAAGGAAAGGTGGAAAAGAACAGGAAAGACCTCGATAGATTTTGGGTTCGGGAGGTACATTATACAAAGGGAAGGTGTTAGCACCCTTTGTATCCATGGTTATCCATGGGCTCTTAATTGCTGGATCACTTATATTTTTGTCTGAAAAGTGTTCGTGAATTGTTTAAAAAAATGTTTCGAAAAGAGAGTTTAACTTTGTAATGATTCTCGTATGAATGTATACAAAGTATTTATCTCGTTTGATTTTGAAAACGGTTTAGAAAAATGTAACTTGGTAATGATTCTAGTATGAATGTATACCAAGTGGTGATTTTCTAGGATTTGCAAAGTGTGAGGGGTGGGAAATGTTTTAGGTTATGATCCAGCAATTGAGAGTTATACCTTCCTGAGGTCGTTATGAACGTTTCCTATCCTTATGAGGGTAAAACTGTCCTTACTATTGAGAAGTAAGTAATTTTACCCTTTGGATGTTTAAGGGTCATCGTAGGGTCATCGATAGGTCATTGAAGGCAACAGTTGTAAGGATACCTTAGCATTCGAAGGGACGATCATCATTTAACCGTAGGCTACACCGAAGGGTCATCGAGGGACGAAATCGTATATTTGAAGGCAACATCCGAGGGACTATGATTTATTTTATGATGATTTAATCGAAGGGCCATTGCTAAGTGTATCCCCACATTCGCGGGACATGACCGTGGTACCGTAATATCGTAAGGCAAAAGAGAGGTCCAAGATCACATATTTAAAGGCCGTATTTTACAATCGATTAGGTAATTAGGATGACTCTCCACATTAAAATTAATACATTAAAATTAATTAGGTAATTTAGGGTGAAACTCCACAAGGGTATCCCACAAATAAAGTGGAAGACCTAGACAACAATCTTTTCCTGGGAAAGGTGAACCTTTACAAAATTCAGCAAACGGGTTAGAGTACCAAGTCAGGATGCAATCAAGGATTGCACCGCAAAAGAAACCAGAACAGCAGTAGGGTCAGATAAACAATGCATGGCTATGATAAAAACATGACAGGTTAGCAAAGGACAGAACAGAAAAATCAGCGACTGTCCCGGTCGCCGCTGCCTCGCCTAGCGAAGGCTTAGCGAATACTCGCTGCATGCTCGCTTAGCGATGTGCTAGCGAGCGGCTGCGGATTCTGGTTTTGATAACAACATAATGTCAGCAAGCTTCACACCTTATAGCATCCATTACAGAGATTATGTGGTTAGACATTCAGATGTTCATGCATACTTAAATTCATATGTAAAACTTAAGATAGTTTCATAAATTCAACCAGGAGACCATATGCAAATTAAGAACATAAGGTAGTAATAGCAATGCCAACCTGTTTGTAATCGAATTGTAACCTTGAATTGGCCGATCGGATCGAATTGAGCGGAAGTGACCTTGCTGCCGCCGGCTTTTCCTTCAGGGTTTCCTTTAGGGTTACTCGGAATTCTCAGGGTTAGCCTTCAGGGTTTTCCGTCTGTGAGCGCTAGGGTTTGCTGGCTAGGGTCCTCCTTTCGTCCTTTTTCGTCCTCCCCTTTTCTGACTGGAGTTGTGGTATTTATAATGCCTTTTTTTCATGACCTAATGGGCTCAGAGTGAAGCCCAGAATTTTCTGTTATCTGCCAGCTTCACTAGGCGAGCGTGTAGCGAACGTTCGCTAGGCGAGCGTGCAGCGAACGTTCGCTAGGCGAAGGATTTGCTCGCCTAGCGAGCAGGCCAGTTTGGGCCATTTTCTGGATTGGGCCACTCGTGAGCTGGGCCTTTGTTCCTTTAAGATCAGTGTCATAAAAATGAGTCGGAGTGCCCTGAAAAATGTCTTGAAATATTAATGGGCAAATTTTGGGGTATGACAGAAGACAACAACCAAATCCAAATGATCAAAGTTGAATCAATTCAACTTCAATTAACACCAAACAGAAGAGAAATGAAGATAATAAGTCAACAAGTCAATGATATTTTTTTGGCATTTTTTGAATTAAAATAAAATACAAATAAAAAATAAACAAATATGGTTGAATCTCAAATTCAATTCAAAGCAACTTCAACAAGTCCAATTAAATTCTCATAGGTTCAACATAGTCAAACATACTTTGACTAATTTTCTCACAAATTTTTGAAATCAGAGAGTAATTAAAAATAATTAAAAACAAATAAAAAAAATAGCATAATATGAATTAAAATCTCAAATAATATCAAAACAATCAAGAAATTGTTGAGACTATTTTTCATTGACTTATCATGATCCATAAATGCCAAGATTTTTTTTTGGATTTTTTAAAAGTCAGAAAGTATTTTAAAATGAATTAAAATCAATAAAAAAAGTAATTCATAAAAAATATCAAATGAAGTCACAAAAATAATTAAAAATCATAATATGAAACTAGATTTTTCAAGAAATTTTTTGGAGTTGGTCTCATATTTTTATGACTTCAAATGAATTTTTTATGAATTTTTGAAAATAAAAGGAATTAATAGAAAATAAAAAGAAAATGGAATAAACGAAAAATGCACAGCCACATGATGCGTTTCCTTAATTGACGTGGCGCTTATGGATGGTCCAGATCTGAGGACACACGTTAGGCTTGAGTCAAACGCGCAACAACATGTATTAAATGAAGTAATTGAAACGGACGTGCGAGATTAGATCCTGAACACAAGATCCAAAGGCCAGGAGGATGCACACGTGGTGGTGGTGGTGGAAACCACCATCTTCTCCGGCGAAAGAATAACTTCCAGCCACCAGTTGCAGAGAAATAAATTTTAATGAAAATGGAAAACAAGGACATGGAAATGAAGCTCGTGTGATGGAGATCATCACTGTACCATTGGATTTTTCCTCACTCTTCCTATATTTAGAGAAATGTGAAGGAGAAAATCATGGTGTTCATACTGAATGTTCATGAAATCATGAATTGGAAGCACCAATGGCTTGCCTCAAGTATGAGGACTTCAGAAAACCATAGAAACACAAGAATGCTACATTGAATTAGGAGATTCAGATCCAAAAAGTTTGAGAATGAACCTTTGAATTGATGCACTTCTGGCCACGAATTCCTCAAGATCCTTTTTCCTCTTCGATCTGTGAATGTAATGGAAGTGATAGGTTAAGGAATTTGGCTTTAAAACTCAGCTAATGATGCTGAATTTCAAGCTCGAAAAATTGAAGAAAAAGTGATTAATTCCTTTAGTGATGGCTATGGTTTCACTTCTGCAGCACTTGGGATCTCCAAAAGGTTGATGAATGAAGCTCATGGCGCCTCTATTTATAGCTGAATGTGGCTGATCACACACTTCTCTCGTGTGCATGGAATTTGAATTTTGATGTGCATGAGCCTGTGTAAGCATGTGGAAGGCCCAATGATGGATGAAAGAGATTGCTGAGTTCAAGTGAAAAGCAATTGGATGTGTACATTGGATGGAATGTGCTCGCAATTCAAGTTATAACATGAAAATACCAAAATGCACATAAATGGAAGCAAATTTGAAACTCACAAATGGTAACTCCAAAAGACTATTGTAATAATGGTTGGAAAGCTCTTGAAATAAGGAACAAAAGTTATGTTGGGCAAAAAATCATTTGGCATTTGCAAATTGATGAAAACTGGCTTGGAAAATCCAAGTACAAAACATATTTAAATCACTTTGAAAAATTTCACCAAAAGTAAGCTTAATCAAACCCCTCTGTTTTCATGATGCAAGCTTCAAATGGAAAAATCTCTAAAACAAACTTGTAGATATTTTCAATATATTCAATATAGACTCAAAGTTTGCATCATTTGGATTTTCTATGACAAAGTTATGGGCATTTGAAGTTGGGTACTTTTTCAAATTCAATGAATTAGGTCAAAGATGACCTATAATGTTTTGCATTATCACATGTATTTATTTTAGGATTATGAAATTTTGTACAACATAAAATTTGAAGTAGACATCACAATATTTCCAATGCATTTTGTCTCACCTCAAAATCATAAAATTTAACAAAGTTGTGCCCTTGGTAAGTTGACCCAAAATTAGGGTTTTAGTCAAAATGACCTATAATGTTTTGAAATGAATGATAACCTTCAAAGATTCAAATGGATTTTTTATGAACATGAAAGTTGTTCATATAGTTCTTAAGAACATTACTTCTCTTAGGCTCATCTTCATTTGACAAACACATCAAATGTTATATCTCATTGGACCTCAGTTTAGTCAGATGACTTGACTGGTCAACTTTTCAAGGCCAAACTTCCAATCTTGATGAATAAATGATTGAAGGGCCTCAAATAGGTTCATATATGCATAAAATGATGAATGAAAGAAATTCCCTTGATTAAATTTGATCATAGGTTAAGGTTGCTTCATGGGCAAGGCACAGTCAAAGCATAGTAAAATTAGGGTTTCCTTGGGAAACAATCCTCAAGCCCTTTGGGTTATCTTGATCAAAATGGAAAATTGAGATACTTGGGAGACATATATGATGATTAGGAGCTTTGTGGACCATTGTCATGCTTTTTCTCATCTTCATCTAGCCATTTCATTGGGCTCATGAGCCTCCTAGGAGCATTGTGGAGCACATGATCACTTAAGCTTCAAAACAACAAGAGTTAGTGACATATTTTTGTGCTTTTGGTTAGTTATCAAATAAGAAAAGCAACAATATATAATACAAGCATGCTTGGTGGTCTCAAAACACTCAAACAAGTCCCACCCATAGGGTTAAGGAGCCAAACATGCTATGATCCTTGAGGCAATGCACTTGTGCAATAAAATGATGCCATGAGGGATCTTAGGGTCAAAATTAGGGTCTTACACTCCTTGCAATTCATAGAAATATGCAAAGCCAAGTTACGATTTCTGCCCTCCTCATGGAGTTCTTCATCACAAAAGCTGACATTATTGCAAGAAGTGATGTTAGCCACAATGTGATCAAATTGATTCACTGTAACATCATGTTCCACAAACGCTTGCTCTAGAACTCTCTGCAATGCTTCTCTGTGCGTTTCAGAATTCATTAGCAGAGACAACACTGAGATCTTTGAGGGGGTTTGGAGCAGTTGCTCCTCCACATTGAACTCGCTTCTTTTAATCAATCGAAGTACCTCATCATCATCGTTAGCCTTCAAGTTGTTGGATTCACCAAACTTACCCTTTGAAGCACTAATCGGATCCACAACAGGCACTTTCACCTTCTTACTAACAACCGATTCTTCTTTATCCTTTGGGAACACCGGCCCAAACACATGACCATTGCGGGTCACCTTAGTAACATCAGCGATGCTCACCATAGAACTAGTCGTAGGCAACGGGACCTCTTGACCATCCTTCATCATTGTAGCATTATACTGATACGGGACAGCTTTATCAGATGAATACGGGACCGAGCCTACTAACCGTATAACCAACATCAATACTGATCTATTGTTGACATTGTTACTGTTGTTGCTATCGTACTGAATTACCAATCTTTCTGGTTGCTTAAAAATGGGCACTATGACATTTACATCATCATCTACATGACGGGATTGAACAATCTGAATCATGCCTTCATCCATCAATCGCTGGATGTCCCTTTTCACAACTTCACAACCCCTTGAATTAACACTGCAAACAGCACAACCATCGTGATCATGCTCACAATCACTCACCAAACAAATGTCTGCACCAAGGACCTCCGGATTAAGCGAACATCAAAAACCTTAAACTCGCTAGGACAACCATCCACCATATTCACATAAGAATTCCCATGAGCGGGTAGTGGATTTGATTTCACATTCGGCGCTCGGTCCTCAAAGGACACCATTCCACTCTTCATCAGCTTTTGAACCTCATACTTGAGTGGGTAGCAGTTGTCTATATCATGTCTGGGTGCCCTTTGATGAAAAGCACAACGGAGTTCAGGTTTATACCACCACGGAAGTGGTTCTGGAATTTGCGGCGGGTTTCTTGGTTGGATCAGGTTCTTGAGAACCAGAGATGGGTAAAGCTCAACATAAGACATAGGAATCGGGTCGAAAGAGACCTTCTTCCTCTCAATGTTTTGTTGATGATGATTGTTGTTATTGGTATTGCTGTTATTGTAGGTGTTTGTTCATTGTTGCGGTTGTTGTTGTTGACGTTGTTGTTGAACTGGTGTTGATTGATTATTAGAGAAAACTGGAATGACTGAAGATACTTGATGATTGTGTTGATGGGGTGGTTGATTTCTTCTGATCTGAGGCCTCCTCTGCCTCCCACTGATTACCGCATTAGCTTCATTGTCCTTCTTCTTTCCAAAACTACTGCCATATGTCTTACTTGACGATGCTTCATTTTTGACAATCGTCCTTCTCAGACTCCTTCCTCAAGCCTCATCCCCATGTTTACCATTTCAGTAAAGTCACTAGGGGCACTAGCAATCATACGTTCATAATAAATTGAACTCAGAGTCTTTAAAAAGATCTTTGTCATCTCTTTTTCCTCCAAGGGAGGAGTGATATGAGAAGCCAATTCCCTCCATCTTTGCGCGTACTCTTTAAATGTCTCCTTATCCTTCTGAGACATAGACCTCAGTTGGTCTCTATCAGGCGCCATATCCACGTTGTACTTATACTGCTTGACAAAAGCCTCTCCCAAGTCATTGAAAGTGCGAATGCTTGCACTGTCCAACCCCATATACCATCTGAGCGCAACACCGGCCAGACTGTCTTGGAAGTAGTGGATTAGCAATTGATCATTATCAGTCTGGGTAGATATCTTGCGAGCATACATCACTAGATAACTGAGTGGACATGTGTTCCCTTTATACTTTTCAAAGTCAGGCACTTTGAACTTCACCGGGATCTTCACATTTGGCACTAAACACAACTCAGCAACACTTTTCCCAAACAAATCCTTACCCCTCAGTGTCTTAAATTCCTTACGCGGCTCAAGAAATTGATCCTTCTTTTCATCCATTTTCTCGTAAACATCCGGACCCTCAAACGGCTCAGAGTGATAAATGGTGTCCTCTACACGAGGTAAGGTGTGCACAACGGGAGGTGGCACAAACATGACCGGGCTAGATGCCATCATGGAAGCAAAAGTAGGCGCAAAGCCTTCAGGCATAAAGTTTGACGGCATTCCCTACGGGAATCCGGCAGACATAGTAGGCGCGAAGTGAGCGGCAATAACATGCATGGTAGAGGTAGCCACCTCTGAAATAACTGTCCTTTGAGGAGGAGTTGCTGGTGTTGGAGAAGCTTGGCTCTAAGAAGCTAGTACCGACTCCATCATGGCAGTGAGTCGGGCGATCTCATCCTTCAGTTCTCAGTTCTCTTGCTCCAAATGTTCCATGATTCTCAGATGATTGGCGCGAGTGTTGTACCGATGAGTTAGCTTGGTGGAAGCACAAAAGAAACACTAATGAGACATCTGGCGAAAGAGAAACCTGCTTATGCAAATGATGCATGAAATGCAATGCTTGTTTTTATTTTTCTCTTTAAGGAACTTACTTTATTATTTGCAAATATATATATATATATATATATATATATATATATATATATATATATATATATATATATATATATATATATATATATATATATATATATATATATACTTAACAATAATTGCAACAATTTGATATGACCAAAAATATCTTTTCATTTATATAATTTGAAGGATTACACTGGGCACAATTTCAGAAAACAAATAAAAAAGAAGAGAAAAGGAGACTAGTCATCCTAAGGATCCCTAACAACAATGTCAGAAGATCTGGCTGCAGGCGCGTACTTCCTCCGAATGCGTCAAAACTCAATCTCAAAAGAAGCCTTCATCTGAGTCTTCTCGAGGACAAGCTGATCAACAATCTTCTTCCAAGCGATGAAAGGCTGAGGCATGCTAGAAGATGAAATCTTCGGCTCTCTCTGTGTCTTTGTCACTCGGTCTTCAAGTAGCTAGATAAGTGCATCTTTGTCCTTAGACTCCAAGTGAAACTCTTCATGCTTCTTGCTCAAAGCATGAAAACACTCTTCCCACATATCCTTCTCTTGCTTCATCTTGGCGAGCGCGTCTTCCAACTCCTCTACATCTTGGTTAGGGAGAGTTAATGGCTCAACCACAACCATAGATATAGGTCTCTCACAGGGATAAGGCATCTTCAACTCCAAAGCTCTCTTCTTCACCCAAAGAGTGTATGCTTCCAAAGCTACACAATTGCACACACCAAGCTCGAATCTTCCCTTCCTATGCATATTATGCGAAGCATGCACAATCTTTTGCTTCAAATGTTGGGGATCTTTACCCTCTTGATAGAAAAGACCTTCTAACAAAGTGTTATTAGGTTTGTCTCTCAAGGGGAACCCAAGTTGACGACGAGCCAAAGCAGGGTTATAGTTGATTCCTCCTTGTGTACCAATGTGAGACACATTAGAGAATTCACCATAACAATCAATAATATCCAAACTGCTCAAAGACAGATCATACCAAACTATATCATCATTAGTGAGAGACATAAGTCTCTGAGACCATCATAGACATTGTTTGTTCTCCACAAAAGCAGGTGTCTGAGGCAAGTGCGAAATAAACCACTTGTATAGAAGAGGAATGCAACAGAAAATAGTTCCACCACCTTTAGAATTCCTTAGATGCAAAGAGAAATACATATCACCCAATAAAGTAGGCACATGATTCCCAATCAAGAAAAGTCTAATGGCTTTAACATCAACAAAACCGTCAATGTTAAGGAACAAAGCTAATCCATAGATGAGCAATACAAAGATAACTTCAAAAGCATCCACACTACCGGCTTGAGCAAAAACAATAGCTTCCTTGATGAGGAAATCAGATGGCAATCCAAATAATCCTCCTTTCTTCACCCAATGAGCCTCTATCTCAGACTTCTTAAAGTGAAGAGCTTCAGCAATAAGATTAGATCGGGGAATCTCCTCCAATCCACTAAAAGGTACTCTACTAGAAACAGGTATCCCCAAAAGATGAGAATACTCCTCCAAGGTAGGCACAAGCTGAAAATCTAGGAAAGTGAAGCAACGGTAGAGAGGATCATAGAAATGCACCAATACACTCAAAAGTCTTTCAACCACATAACAGACAAGATAGATAGAATCTTCCCATGGCGTTGTTTGAAGCCCAAGGGATCTAATACAAAAGATGCTAGCTTACTTAACTCTTTCAATTTGGGACATCTAAAACTGTACTTCTTAGTGTTCCTCCGTCCACAATCCATGGTCTGAAAATATTTGCAAACGATACCTCGGTTCCTTGAAATTTTTTGTGTGATGAATGTTATGATGCGCATGAATGCATGAATGCAACAATCACAGATAAGGAACACACACAAGGCAAACAAACAAAGTTCAAGGGATGAATCAAGCCATTGTCAAGATCAATCATCCATTTTGGTGGATTACGATTTACACCTTATCAACACCCAAGTTCCATTTATATTGACAAGACTTGATTGGATCAACCAAGAATCAAGGGTTTATTGTGAGTCACGAGCATGGAGTCTGGGTAAGAACCATCCCAAAGGAGTGAACTAAGGATAAAAACCTGTAGATCAAGTTCTAAAGAGTTCCCAGAGTCTTAATTCCATCTATCGGATATTACAGGTAAGATGACTAACTCATCGATCCATAATATTCTCAAGAGAAACTTGTCTGAGTGTAGTACCGCGTAACAACTATTATCAAGTCTACACTTGAACAGTTTTTGCACTACGTCCTAAATAGGCCAAGAGGGGGTAAATGTTCTACGATCCTCAGCTTCTCGGACCCAAATTAGAGATAGTAATGCCTAACTACAAATACTTGTGTGACATTTCCAAATCTAAAAGAGTCTCCACTGAGCAGATGGGTCTCAAGCCAACTTGTTAAGGACTACTCCACACAAGTCGAACATCACTATACCATCCTCCTATCTTAATTGCACTCAAGTTCGGGTTAGAACTTATCTCACCACTTAGAGATCACCAAGCACAACAAGAAGATTATATCATACAAACAAATATACAAACATCACATAGATACAATTATATACACACAAAATTAGGCTAAACCCACTGGACACTACTCCCCAGCAGAGTCGCCACTTAATTTATGTAGCGGTAAATTCATGATCATCAAGCTATTGACAAGCTAGAGATTAATAAAACCAGAGTCGCCACCGCGCTTTTATTATTTCCAAGGGAAAAGGGAAAAAGTACGAACAAAACCTAAAAGTAAGAAGTTTTCAAATAGAAACTAATAAAATGTCAGAGATTTCAGGTAAGGGGGTTGGTTACACAGAGGGAAGGTGTTAGCATCCAAAGTGTCCTAGGTACTCCTAGGGAGCCCTTTTTTGTGCGCGTATGTATTTTGTACAAAGTGATGTTTACAAACAAATAGAATGGGGGAATGAGAAAAGAATTCATTAATTATATTTTTGTGTTTGACAAGACCTTCAGACTTGTACCTACGTACTAACATAAAGTGAGGGATCAAAACCTCGTAGTTCGTGATACAAATTTCAAAGTGGTTGCATTGATTTTAACAAAATTTAAGTTTGAAAGGCACAAAGGCCTAAAAATGGTTTTAATGAGTTAGTTATTTTTTGGCTTTTTTAAAAGTTTAAGTCAAGTATAATTAAATTTGTTTACAAGTTTGATTAAGAAAAGAGGTTTGAAAATGCAATGGCATAAGGCCAAAGTTTCTAGTTTGCAAAGTGGTCAAAGTTTGGAACAAAATAAGTTCAATCAAATAAGATTTTAAAAAGGGAGGGAGAGATTTTGAAATTAAAGAAATTGGGAGAAGATGAAGAGACTAATCCTATGCACCAAATTAAAAGTTAAGGGCTGGAAAGATCTGACCAATGGGTAGCAATCCAATAGACAAGAATGTCAATAGAAACCCAAATTCCCTTGGACATTTAGAATAAAGCAACACACAAATGCAAAATTATATCAATCTTGAAGAGCAAGGTGTAAGACCCCAATTTTGGGCCCTAAGATCCCTCATGGCCCATATCATATCATACCATGGCCTCAAGGATCATTGCATGCCTTAGCTTCCCTCCTAGTGGGTGGGTTATCTTGTGAGTTTGATTCTTGATCACCAAGCATGTCTTGCATTTGTATATCTTTGCTTTTCATATGTTTATCATTCAAAAAGTACAAAAATATTGCCATCTAACCTTGTTACTTGCAGCTGAAGCAATCATCAGCCAATTAGGTCAAAGACAGTCAACAGTCAGTCAAAGCAATGGATGGTGGCCATTCTTGCAGAATTTGGGCACCATGATCAATAATCAAGAGTTCACATGACTTGGGACATCACTTGGAATCAAGTTCTCAAGGAATTAGGGTTTGGAATTCATCAGAAGTGGTTCAATCATGCAAAACCCTAGAAAAGTCAACAGAAAGTCAAACTTGGTCAACTGTGGATTTAATCAGTGATTTGATGGATGGAATTGATTTGAAGGAGCTCATTCATGTCCATACAAGCCTCATATATCATGCCAAACCTCATCATGGAAGAATTTGAAGTAAAATCAGAAATTTCCCAAAATAGAAAGTGGACCTGTAATTTCAACTGCCAAAAATGGAAACTTCTTGATCTTAAACTTACATCATGATAAAAGCTTCAAATGAATTTTTGCCCAACATGAAAGTTGAAGATCTTGTTCTCCCATTTCCAAAAAGTCCAAGAACTCTCAATTCCCATGTATGGTTGTCAAGATATGATCAATTCATTTTCATAAATTCATGAACTTCAAAGAGCCATATCTCATGAACCACAAGGCCAATTTTAGTGGGGTTTTTTCCTACAAGCTCTATTTGTCCCCCTCTTTCCAAAAACGCATTCATCTTTCACCAAAACTTCACCATGCAAAATGCCATTTTTGGACTTGACTTTATTAATTTCAAGTGGTGCAAAAGTTGACTTTTTGATTTAGCAATTTTTAAACAATCTGGCCATTTCAGATCTGTTTTAGATGGTATTTGGAGCATGCTCAAGGCCCAAACTCGGCCAGACCTCACACCCTCCATGTGCATTGGTTCAAATTAGCAAAATGTGCAAATGGTTCCATTTGAGTTAACCAAGCTTAACACTTCATTAACTAATGTTAAACAGCAGATATATAGTTCATTTTCTGTGAATTAGAACCCTAGCTGCAGCCTGAAAACGCACAGAAAATTCTCATTCTCTCATTTTTGCATTTTGCTCACCTTGCTTTTTTCTGCCAAAATCTTCGAAGCACCACGAGTTCTCTTGGTTGTTTCATGACCTGGACATCATTGGGAGACCATTCCAAGCTCCATTATTCTACTGTAAAGCATTCCATGTCCTGTTTTTCTCCAAAGCACAATAATGGCCAATCGAGATTTGAAGGATTCTAAGCCTTGCTGAGCCAAAGAGCTTCAAGTATTCATCATTTCAAAGCATTGTGGACCTCTGTTTGAGCTGGAAGCATCCAAACAACACTGTTCCATTGAGTTCTTCAAATCAAGTGAGTTTTTCGACTTCTTTATTTTTCCAAATCTTGCTATACATCATGTAGGTCTTACTTAGCTGGTTGATTTAAGCTTTGAATCATGTCAAATGGTTGGCTATTTAGGAAGATATGCTGTTTGTAAGTTTGGTGTATGAACTTGTTTTTGCTCGATTTGCCTTGCTTGAAGTGATTTAGTGAAATTTGATGCTACATTCTTGTTGTATGATGTTTGCTGACTCTATTGGCATGGTCAATTTCGAATTCTGGGCGATTTGTTTTTTTCTCATGTTTGAATGATGAAGATGATTACTGCAGTTTTGAAACCTTAGACTCTGCCCAGAAAGTTCACATGAAATGTGTTTGGATTATGGTGGTTTGATGTTGCATTGAATGTTAATGTTTCAGTGCCTTGCTGTTTTTGAAGTTTGTTTGAATTCGTTTTATGATGTTTTGAATGAACAAGTTGAAGTTGCTGTGTTAAAACCCTAAGAAGAATCCAGAAAATTCGCATGAAATGTGTTTGGTTTGTTGTTGTATGATGCTGCATGAACATTACTGTTTCACTGCCATGCTGTTTGTGTAATGTTGTGTGAAATTCGTTTGATGTTGATGAACATGAAGATGATGCAGCTGCTGTAACAAGCCCTAGGGTTTCTTTTTTCAAAACGCGTTTAGTTACTTCTGTGTATGTTACTGTTCCATTGAGAACCAGCCAATCAAAACATTCTATTTCGTGGCCCTAAACGGTGCGTTTGGATTAGTGTGTGTGGTATTCACAAAATTGCCATCGGTCAACCACCTTTGACTTGCTAAATCATGTTATGTTGCTCATGTTATTCCAAATTGTTACTCAACTTCTAAAAATCATTTCTCACTCGTTTCAACTCCAAAATTCATGAAATTTTTTCCATCATATTCACATGAATGTCTATTATTTTATCATGATTTTTTCTGAATTTTTGGTTGGCTGGATTTTAAATGGTATTAGGTTTCTTAACATGTATGCACATTTTGTACCTTTTGCCAATTCTTTTGTGAAATTGTGATGATGTATCCAATGACCCTGAAATTTTTTGTGCTTAATCTACACTCATTCATGTTTATTTTGATATAGAGTTCTTGAATTTATATTATATGGTCATGGAGATATGAATTTTTGAAGTAGGGTGTGACAATTTGTGTCACACCAATGATATGCAATTTCATGATTTTTGATGACATGCTTCCTGACTCCCAATTAATGTGAAATTTTGCATGAACCTTCTCTTATGTGTCTAGTTGACTTGTGATTTTTCCTGGAATTAATTATGCCATTTCCTAATTGTTTGAGATTTTATCCCCTGTTTGACCAAAATGTTGACTTGTGTGATACATCTTGCCATTTCCTTTGTGAAATTCTCATACCTTATTGGATGATCATGAAATTTTACATGTGCATACTAGACATCTTAAGCTTTGCATTGGTGTTGATCCCATTAATTTCTCATCTGTTGGCATTGAGTTATGATTTTTTGAAGTTGATACATGTATGTTTGACTTCTTTGTGCATACTTGAAATTGTTTTGACTTCCTGATTTTTATTGACCATCCTCCCATGATCCAATTGAGCTGAAATTTCATATGCATGCTATGTATTGGCTTGTGATTGAGTATGAATTATTTGATGATTTTTGGAATTGATTATGTTTGGTTTTGAGCTAAGTCTTGCTGTTGACTTCTTTGTGCATGCTTGAAATTTGCTTTGACTTCATGATTTTCATTGACTGCCTTCCACTTGTCCAATTGTGATGAAATTTTACATGCTTACCATGCTAAGTGTTAGGATTGATCATGAATTATTTGGTGATTTTTGAAAATGTTTGAGTTGACTTTTGATGCAAGTCTTGTTGTTGACTTCTATAAGCCCTCATTTGCCATGCTTTGACTTCTTTTATTTATAAAATGATGATGATGCATGATATGAATTTGGGACCAATTGAGTTTGCTTCTTAAATGTTTGAACTTGATTTTGGTTGACTATCCCTTGCTGTTTTGACTTTCTCATCTCATTTTGACCCTAGGCTTGTCCTAGTGGTCCTGTTGCTTATGTTTGAGTTCATGTTTCAGGTTAAACTACAAATGCTTCAAAGAGAACAATCAAATTTGATTAAGCTTGATTGTTTATCATGAGCTAACCTCTTGGTTTTGTAGGTGGCTTGACTCATGTGATTTGAGTCTTGTGCTTTGCACATTTGCCTGTCTGTTTTGACTGTTGGTTTCTACTTCCTTCTGATTTAAACTGTTTGAACTGTGTACTAATTTGTTTGACTATTTCAGGTACCATTAGTTGCTTAAGTTCTTTGAACTTGCTTTGCTTTGCTATTTAGCAATTTGCTTTGAGGTATAATTCCTTGTTCTTCATGTAGTCTGGAAGACCTGGCCTGTTATTTGGCCAGGCAACTGTCTGAAGTCCTCCTTAAGAGGCAATGCTTGTGTGTGTTTAATTTTGTCCCAAGCAGGAAAAGTCCTTCAAGTAAGGCAATTGGTAGATCAAAGGGATAAGCAACCTATCCCCTACTATTCAGTGAGTCTTCTCCTTGCTCCCATTACATGGTTGTAGCATTGAGATCAAAACCCAAGATCTATTAAGTCAATAATGTGGATAGAGTTCCTACTTTCTGAACTCCCACACTTTCTGATATTTAAATGCTCTCCCTGATCAGGGATAAGAGCAATGAGGCACACCCCTCATCTCCTTTCATCTGCTTCACCTTAGCCTCTCAATGGCAAGGTTAAGAGCAACTTTTTACCCTATTCCAGTTGGCCTCAGTGCCTAACCCTCTTGTGTGAGCCTTCTTGTTTGGCTATAGAGTGTGCTGTTTGATATTCATTGATTGATTGATTGCTTCATGTGCACATGTTTGCTTGTATGCTGTATGCATTTATCATCATTAATTGCTCCTCAATACATAATCATCTCATTTGCCTTTGTGACATTATCATTGTTGTTTGCCCATTGAGGACAATTGTAAGACCATTCATTGGCCATTGCTCCTATGATATGGAAGTGAGTATAAGACCATCACCTTGGCCACTCATTTTATCTTTGCCTGATGCATTTGTTGATCGAATGTGAGGTTGCAATTATAAGTCCCTGTAAGTTGGCATTTGCTTTCCTATGATCATGTTGTTGCTTTTGTTCTTGTATGTGAGGATCCATTGTAAGTCCCTGTAATGTGGCATTGGTTTTCCTGTGATCATATGTGGAGTTAACCTAAGTCCAGATAGATTGGCAGTTGACTTCCATTTCTCATCTTTGTTTTCTTTTGAGGAGATTAGTGTAAGACCATTGAGTGGCTTCTGATATCCGTTTCTGTTTTAGGAGATTGGTGTAAATCCATCTATTGGTATCCGGTATCCGTTTTCTGTTTGTGAGATTGGAGTAAGACCATTGAGTGGCATCCGGTATCATTTGTTTGTTTATGTTATTATTTCTTATTTCCATTCCAAAGGACACACTTGAATCATCTCTCATATGATTTCAAGAAGTGAATCCTTCTAAGAAGTTTTACAATCCATCTTCATCCATTCATCCCCATTGTGTCCTAAACCTTTTCACACATTACTTTCAAACTTGACATAGATATTGTGCAAACATCTTCATGTTTTCTAACTAAAAACCTGGACCCCAAGTCCTTGACTTTTTTTAAACTCCATTTTCATAATACTTCTTTCAAATCAATCTTAATCATACTTTGACTTCACTTTCATAATCACAATCAATTAACTTCACTCATTCACTTGTTTTGGCTTTGTCCATTGTTAATCTTTTCATGCATTAGCCATAGGTTTCAATTATCTTTGTGGTTGATGTAAATCTTGCCTATCCTTAGTGAGTCGACTATAAGACTTCCGTACTGAAAACAGGGTTAACCCCTCTAGTGCGTCGAAGCTATCCTCACATGGTGGATGTTGGTCTTGGTCGAGTTTTCTCCCATTGATAATGAAAAGCCTCAGTGCTTGTGTTTAAAATTGAATCCACCAACTTTTGGAAATCTTTTAGCCGAACTACGGCGTTTTGATCCTTACCTTTGATGGAAGGTACGTAGGCAGCGGGTTCATCCGTTCAAACCCAATAAAAAATTGTATATTCTTTTCTCATCATCCCAATCATGTTTGCACAATGTTTATGTCATAACAAATAACAATCTTTTACAACAAGTGTGAAAAGGGCTCCCTAGGAGTACCTAGGACGTAGTGGGTGCCTAACACCTTCCCATTGCGTAATTTACCCCTTACCCGGACTCTCTGATCTTTTTATTAGTTTTCTACGTGTAAAACTTCTTAGGCTTTTGTTCGCTTTTTAGCCAGTCCTTTGGATAAATAAAAGTGCGGTGGCGACTCGAAAATCATTGTATCTCTTGCTTATGATTTAATCAATAAATCATATAGCGACGAATACACCGCTACAGAAAAGTGGCGACTCTGCTGGGGAACAAACGATCCTTGGTGGTATTGCCTACTTTTCACCCTTGTTGTGCTATATTATTATTTGTTATATGACATATTTTTGTACAATTTGGGATAACTGTATTGATTGTAATGTTTGAATTGCTTGATATACAATTGCTGTTTGCTTTGGTGATCTGTGAGATGAGTTCTATACCCGAACTCGAGTGCACTCTAGGATAGGAGAATGGCATATTCTTGTTGACTGGTGTGGAGTATTCCTTAGCCAGTTGACTCGCGAGTCCATTCACTTGGTGGAGGTCATGTTGAATTAATAATGTCACACAAGTTATTTGTGGTTAGGCATTATTCTTTCAATCATGTGCCGCAGAAGCCAAGGACCGTAGTTTACCAAACCCATCTTGGCCTATTTTTAGGACCGTAGTGCGGAGGTCGTTCAGATGTCAGTTTTGATACGATTGTTACGCGATACTACACTCATAAGAGTTTCTCTTGAGAATATTCTTGGAATACGAGTATTCGTTCCTCCGATAATATTCGAAAGATGGAACGATGATTATGGGAACCTCTGATAGAACATGTCTGGCAGGTTTAAACCCTAGTACACTCCCTTTGGGTGGTTCTTAACCGAGACTCCATGCTCGTGACTCTCAACAAACCCGTGATTCGTGGTTGAGTCGTTCAAACATTGTTAATATCAATGGATCCCGGATCAGGTGTAAAACCTAAAATCCACCAAAGCGGCTGGTTGATATTAAGAATGTTCGAGCCGGTTCATGTACCGTTAATATCAATGGAACTTGGGTGTCGATAAGGTGAAAACCTAAATCCACCAAAATGGATGATTGATATTAGGGATACATAGAGCTTTCCCACGACCTTTGTTTGGTGTGCCTGGCTTGATCCTTGAGTGTGTTTGTTGCATTCATAATTCACGCATTCATCCGCATTCATGTCATCAAAAAATTTTCAAGGAACTTAAAGGGTTTATTTGCAAAATTTTCAGACATGGAAAGACCAAAAAGGCATACCAAGAAGTACAGCTTCAAACAGCCCGATGTAAAAGAGTTAAGGAATCTGACATCATATGTATTAGATCCCTTGGGTTTCAAAGCTCGCTATGGGAAGCTTCTGCCTCTGCTCACCACTCAGGTTGACGAAGGGTTGATGAGTACCTTGGCTCAGTTCTACGATCCCTTGCATCATTGCTTCTTATTTCCGGACTTCCAGTTATTGCCAACTTTGGAAGAATACTCTCATCTTATTGGGATTCCGATTCTGGATCAAGTGCCGTTCAGTGGCCTAGAGAGTATTCCATCTGCTCGAGAGATTTCCAGTCTGTTGCACATAGATGAAGATCTGATTAGAGCTAATCTGACTACCAAAGGCGGAATTCAGGGTTTTCCTTCCGAGTTCCTCATTGCCCAAGCTACCTTTTATGGGAAGGCCATGAGTGAGGATGCCTTTGAGGCTCTATTTGTGTTACTCATCTATGGATTGGTGCTATTTCCCAACTTCGACAAGTTCGTGGACATGAACGCTATTAGGATCTTCTTAGTCCTTAATCCAGTTCCGACTTTGTTGGGTGATGCTTATTTCTCTTTGCACCTAAGGAATATGAAGGGTGGAGGAGTTATTGTCTGCTGTTTACCCCTGCTGTACAAGTGGTTTATTTTGCACTTGCCGCAGACAGTTGCTTTCAAGGAGAACAAGGGATGTCTACGGTGGTCCCAGAGACTCATGTCTCTCACCAATGATGATATCACCTGGTATGATCGCGTGTATGATACCGTTCAGATCATTGACTATTGTGGTGAATTCCCTAATGTGCCTCTTCTTGGCACATGTGGTGGGATTACCTACAATCCTATTCTCGCACGACATCAGCTTGGGTTCCCCCTAAAGGATAAACCTAATAGCATTCTGTTAGAAGGTGTGTTCTTTCAGGAGGGTAAAGATCCCCAAGGCCTGAAAGCCAATTTTGTCCGTGCATGGCGCAGTATTCACAAGAAGAGTAGGAACGAGTTGGGTCCAAAGAACTGCATTGCTTTGGAGCCATACACCTCTTGGGTCAGACAGAGAGCTGCCACTTACCTGATGCCGTATGATCATCCAAGACCTACACTGTTGGATGTGGCTGGGCCTTCAACCCTCCCTACCCAACGTGTAGAGGAGTTGAGAGAAGAAGACCTTTCGCGTGCCTGGATCCGTGAAAGGGAGGAATTGCTGCAGCAGCTCAAGGAGAAGGATGCTATGATTGAATTTCTCGAGCACCGAGTGATCGACGATCCGAACGACACTTGGACTTCTCTGCTTCCTCAGTCATCCAAATTCTGGAAAAGGAGGTGTGATCGACTTGCTAAAGAGAAAGCTGATATGGAGGCTGCCTATGAGAGAGAGATCAAGAAGTTGTGCACTTCTCGTCTTCCAGCATCCCGAGCTAATAGGGATCCATAGGATGTCATTTACCTTTTCTCTTTGTAATAATTAAAAAATGCTGTATTTCTTTGTCTCAATATATTGAATGAAATATTTTCCATGAGCGAGTAAAATGTTTAAATATTCACAATATTGCAAATAATACCCTAAGGGTTCCTTGAAAACAAAGCATTTGCACAAGCATTCCATGCATCATTCTCGCATAAACAGGTACCCTTTGTTTCTGGTCTTCTGGTTCTAACCTTTGCTCTTCATTTATTTTGAAGACAAGCTGACTCACCGGTATTATACAAGGGTCAACTCTGCCAGAATCATGGAACAGTTGGAGCAAGAGAACCGAGATCTAAGAGAAGAGGTCGCCAGACTTGGCGCTTTGATGGAGCAACTCCTTGCTGCTCAGAACCAGCCTGCTCAACAGCCAGCAACTCCTGTTCAGAGGACGGTTATTTCAGAAGTAGCTACTTCAACGGTGCCAGTCAGTGCCCATCAGCCCAATGCCATGCCTCCCGGTTTTCCTTGGGGGATGCCTCCAGGCTTCATGCCTGATCTGCCAGCTCCTACATTTGTTCAAATGCCGGCATCTAGCCCGGTCCCTGTTCCCGCTCCTCCTGTCGTGCATACCATGCCTAGGGTAGACGACACCATCTATCACTCTGAGGCTTCCGAGGGCTCAGATGTTCATGAAAAGATGGACGCAATGAACGATCAATTCCTTGAGCTGAGAAAGGAATTGAGGACTCTTCGAGGCAAAGATCTCTTCGGCAAGTCTGCAGCCGAATTGTGCCTAGTTCCCGGTGTCAAGATACCGATCAAGTTCAAGGTCCCAGACTTTGAAAAATATAAGGGGAACACCTGTCCACTCGCTCACCTGGTCATGTACGCCAGGAAGATGTCAACACAGACTGATAATGATCAACTCTTGATCCATTATTTTCAAGACAGTCTGTCTGGTGCCGCGCTCAGATGGTACATGAGCCTGGACAGTATCAACATCCGATCTTTCAATGACCTTGGCGAAGCTTTCGTCAAGCAATATAAGTACAACGTCGATATGGCGCCTGACCGAGATCAACTCAGGTCCATGTCACAGAAAGATAAGGAATCGTTCAAGGAGTACGCCCAGAGATGGCGTGAGCTGGCAACTCAAATCACTCCACCGCTGGAAGAGAAAGAAATGACCAAGATTTTCCTAAAGACTCTTGGCTCATTTTATTACGAGCGGATGGTAGCAAGCGCTCCCTCTGATTTCACCGAGATGGTGAACATGGGGATGCGTCTTGAAGAAGGTGTCCGTGAAGGACGGTTGGCTAAAGATGATGGTTCTTCCTCTAAGCGATATGGAGCGTTTAAGAGGAAAGAAGGTGAAGCACATGCTGTGCAATCTCAGCCAAAGCATAGAAAACCCTCTGTTCAGAGGAAGTCTGCACGACATTCCAGTCATCAACACCAGGTGGCTAATGTAGCACCTGTATTCAAAGATAATGCTCAGCAGTATCAATATCAACAGTATCAGCATCAGCAACAATATCAACAGCCGCAATACCAACAACAACAGCAGCGTCCACAGCAACAGGCTTACCAGCCTCGTGGAAGTACAACCAATCAAGCTAACATGAATTATGATAGGAAGAAGATCAGCTTCGATCCAATTCCTATGACATATGCAGAGCTTTATCCTTCCCTGTTGGAAAGGAAATTGGTTTCTCCTAAGGATCCTCCTGCCATTCCTGCAAATCCACAATGGTGGTACAGACCAGACCAGCATTGTGTCTACCATTCCGGTGCTCCGGGCCACAATGTAGAAAACTGCTTTCCATTGAAGAATAAGGTGCAAGACCTTATGAGAAGTGGAACCCTGAGTTTCGAGGACTCAAGCCCGAACGTCACCAAGAACCCATTGCCTGCGCATGGGAAGTCTGTGAACATGATTCAGGAATGCCTTGGGAAGTACAAGGTTAGATATGTGAGCCATATCAGGCAGTCGTTGGTTGATTTACATAAGATGCTGTGTCAGTACAGTTACTTGGAGCATAACCACGACAAGTGCCGCGTCTGTTCGGTTAACCGCTTGGGTTGCAACCAGGTCCGCCGTGAGCTTCAGAAGATGTTGGATGAGGGTACCATTGAGATTCTCCAGAATCGCAATGTTGATGAAGCCGAACCTGAGGTGAATGTCATATCTCCAGTGTTCAAGCTGCCCGAGCCAGTTGTTATTCGCTACAATAGCAACAAGCCGAAGGCTTCCCCTTCTTTGATTATTAAACCTGCAGGCCCTGTGCCTTACTCGTCTGATCGAGCTGTGCCATTCCGGTATAATCCTGTTGCTGTCCAGGATGGGGTCGAAGTGCCTTTGCCTTCAACTTCTGTAACCACTATTGCTGATGTTAGTGGGTTGACCCGAAGCGGTCGTGTATTTTCTGCGCCTCCGAAGACTACTGCTTCTGATACTGTTGAGCGCCCTGTGGGGACCGCTGTGAATGTTCAGAATCCGGCACTTGATGTTGCCAAACCCTCCTCGTCCGTACAAAAGACTCCCGTTTCTTCAGTTGGCCCAAGTGGCATTGTTGATGAAGAATCTGATGAGATACTGAGGCTCATCAGAAAGAGTGAGTACAACATTGTAGACCAGCTTCTACACACGCCCTCCAAGATTTCCATTCTTTCTTTGCTGCTGAATTGAGAACCCCATAGGGAGTCTCTGCAAAAAGTCTTGGACCTGGCGTATGTTGATCACGACGTCACCCTTGAGCAGTTTGATAGCATCGTTGCGAACATTACCGCTTGCAACACTTTGAGCTTTTGTGACGCTGATCTCCCTGAGGAGGGAAGAGACCACAACATGGCTTTACATATCTCCATGAACTGCAAATCAGATGCGATGTCCAATGTGCTGGTGGACACTGGGTCATCCCTTAATGTATTGCCAAAATCCACACTCTCTCGATTGTCATATCAAGGTCCTCCTATGAGGCAGAGTGGGGTTGTTGTGAAAGCATTTGATGGGTCGCGCAAGACCGTGATTGGGGAAGTTGATCTCCCAATCAAGATAGGACCAAGTGATTTCCAGGTTACTTTTCAAGTAATGGATATCCACCCATCATACAGCTGTCTCTTAGGCAGACCATGGATTCACGAGGCAGGCGCCGTGACATCCACCCTACACCAGAAGCTGAAGTTTGTCAAGAACAAGAAACTAGTTGTAGTAGGGGGAGAAAAGGCTCTCCTGGTTAGCCATCTGTCTTCTTTCTCGTACATTGACGTAGAGGATGAAGTTGGGACTCAGTTCCAAGCTTTATCTATTGATGAACCAATCGAGAAGAAGTCTCCTTCATTCACTTCCTACCGAGATGCGAAGCTGGCCATTGAATGTGGTGCAGTTGCTGGATTAGGGAAAGTGCTTGAACTTGAAGACAACAGATCCCGGGCTGGCATTGGCTATGGTTCTGGGGCATGTAATGAGCAGGGTTTGTTCACAAGTGGAGGATTCATCCATGCCGATCAACCTGCAGAAGAGGAAGCTGCTGCTATCATTGAAGAAGAAGATGCAGAGGACGTGAACAATTTTGTTATTCCTGGTGGTGTCTGCCACAATTGGGTCGCTGTAGATGTTCCTACAGTCATCCATAGATCAAAGTAATTGTTCATTTTGTTTAAAACCCTTCTCCCATGCCAAAAGGAGAAGTGATGACATTGTTGGCAAAGCATATATACAATGATGTTTTCATTCAATTTTCGCATTGTTAAACATTTGTTTTTCCTTTGTTTTCACTTTTTGCTTTTCTGCATGAAATCAGTGATCACAAAAAACCATAAAAACAAAAACAAAAATAAAAGCAAACATTTTTCATCTGCATAATGATTTGTTTGTCTAAATTCTGAAGTTTTTCTTAACTAAAATCATTATGCAGGTTGATCCTAAAACCCATTGAACATAATGATCCAACGCCATCTCCCAATTTTGAATTCCCTGTATTTGAGGTAGAGGAAGACGACGTTGAAGAGATTCCTGATGAGATCACCCGTCTCCTTGAGCACGAAGAGAAGATCATTCAGCCGCATCTCGAAGACTTGGAAACAGTCAACTTGGGGTCTGAGGATTGTGTTCGTCTGGTGAAGATTGGGGCACTTCTTGAAGAGTCTGTTAAAGAAGATTTGATCAGCTTGCTACGAGAATATTCAGATATCTTTGCTTGGTCATATGAAGACATGCCGGGTTTAGATACAGATATTGTGCAACACTTCCTGCCTTTGAAGCCTGAGTGCGTGCCTATGAAGCAGAAGCTCAGAAGAACTCATCCAGATATGGCAGTGAAGATCAAAGAGGAAGTTCAGAAGCAAATTGATGCGGGGTTTCTGGTGACTTCGACATATCCTCAATGGGTGGCCAACATTGTGCCTGTTCCTAAGAAGGACGGAAAAGTCCGTATGTGCGTTGATTATAGAGATTTGAATAAGGCTAGTCCAAAAGACGATTTTCCTCTACCACACATTGACATGTTGGTAGACAATACAGCCAAATTCAAAGTCTTTTCCTTTATGGACGGATTTTCCGGATATAATCAAATCAAGATGGCACCAGAGGATATGGAGAAGACAACATTCATCACACCTTGGGGAACATTCTGTTATCGAGTGATGCCCTTCGGTTTGAAGAACGCCGGAGCCACGTATCAACGAGCTATGACTACCTTGTTTCATGATATGATGCACAAGGAGATAGAAGTCTATGTTGATGATATGATTGCTAAGTCCCGAACGGAAGTTGAGCATATTGAGCATTTGTTGAAGCTTTTTCAGCGTTTGAGGAAGTTCAAACTTCGCCTGAATCCGAACAAATGTACCTTTGGAGTCCGTTCCGGCAAGTTGTTGGGTTTTGTGGTAAGTGAAAGAGGTATTGAGGTTGATCCTGCAAAGGTCAAAGCAATACAAGAGATGCCCGCACCCAAAACTGAGAAGCAAGTCCGAGGTTTTCTTGGCCGCTTGAATTACATTTCCAGGTTTATATCCCACATGACTGCCACATGTGCGCCGATATTCAAGCTCCTCCGGAAAGATCAGTCTCATGATTGGACCGAGGATTGCCAGAAAGCTTTCGACAGTATCAAAGATTATTTGTCTGAACCTCCGATTTTGTCTCCGCCTGTGGAAGGAAGACCTCTGATTATGTACTTGACAGTTCTTGAAGAATCGATGAGTTGTGTACTCGGTCAACAAGATGAATCAGGGAAGAAGGAGTTTGCTATATACTACCTCAGTAAGAAGTTTACTGATTGTGAGTCTCGGTACTCTACGCTTGAGAAGACGTGCTGTGCTTTAGCTTGGGCTGCTAAGCGTTTGCGCTAGTACATGATTAATCATACAACTTGGTTGATATCCAGAATGGATCCAATTAAGTATATCTTCGAGAAGCCTGCTTTAACTGGGAGGATTGCCCGTTGGCAGATGTTGTTATCTGAGTATGATATTGAGTATCGAGCTCAGAAAGCTATCAAAGGTAGTATCTTGGCTGACCATCTAGCGCACCAGCCGATTGAAGATCATCAGTCTGTTCAGTTTGACTTCCCGGACGAGGAAATTCTGTATTTGAAGATGAAAGATTGCGATGAGCCTACACTTGATGAAGGTCCGGAACCTGGTTCCAGATGGACGATGGTGTTTGATGGCGCTGTTAATCAATATGGAAATGGAATTGGGGCAGTGATCATTACTCCTCAAGGTTCACACATTCCATTTACAGCAAGGCTAACTTTCAAATGCACGAATAACATGGCGGAGTACGAAGCCTGTATTATGGGACTTGAAGAATGCATTGACTTGAGGATCAAGTATCTTGATGTCTATGGTGATTCGGCCCTGGTTGTCAATCAGATCAAGGGTGAATGGGAGACGAATCAGCCAGGTCTCATCCCATACAGAGATTATGCAAGGAGAATTTCAACTTTCTTCACAGAAGTTGAATTTTATCATATTCCTCGAGAGGATAATCGGATGGCAGATGCTCTTGCAACGCTTGCTTCCATGATTGTTGTCAGATGGTGGAATGATGTCCCCAATATTACTGTGATGCGCTTGGACAGACCCGCTCACATATTTGCAATCGAAGACGTGAAAGATGACAAGCCTTGGTATTTTGATATCAAGAATTTCCTCCAGAACCAGGTCTACCCGCCTGGGGCATCTGTGAAAGATAGGAAAACTCTGAGAAGGTTGTCAGGCAGTTTCTACCTCAGTGGTGAAGTGCTGTACAAGAGAAATTTTGATATGGTTTTGCTCAAATGCGTGGATAGACACGAAGCAAACCTGTTGATGACTGAGATCCATGAGGGTTCATTTGGTACTCATTCCAATGGACATGCCATGGCTAAGAAAATGTTGAGAGCAGGCTACTATTGGCTGACAATGGAGTTTGACTGTTGCAAGTATGTGAAGAAATGTCACAAGTGTCAAGTTTATGCGGATAAGATTCATATTCCTCCGACACTCCTGAATGTGATTTCATCACCATGGCCTTTCTCTATGTGGGGAATCGACATGATCGGCATGATTGAGCCGAAAGCATCCAACGGACATCGGTTTATTCTCGTAGCAATTGATTACTTCACCAAATGGGTTGAAGCCGCGTCGTACGCGAACGTAACCAGACAGGTGGTTGTGAAGTTTATCAAGAACCAGCTGATTTGCCGTTATGGTGTGCCAGAGAGGATCATTACTGATAATGGATCCAATCTGAATAACAAGATGATGGATGAGTTGTGCGCTGAATTCAAGATTGCGCACCATAATTCCTCTCCCTACAGACCTAAGATGAATGGGGCTGTTGAAGCTGCTAACAAAAATATCAAGAGGATTATCCAGAAGATGACTGTCACGTACAAAGACTGGCATGAGATGCTGCCATTTGCTTTGCATGGATATCGTACGTCTGTACGTACTTCAACAGGGGCAACCCCTTTCTCTCTTGTTTATGGCATGGAAGCCGTTCTCCCAGTAGAGGTGGAGATCCCATCAATGCGAGTCTTGATGGAAGCCAAGTTGACTGATGCTGAATGGATTCAGAGTCGTTATGACCAACTGAACTTGATCGAAGAGAAGAGATTGACTGCCATGTGTCATGGTCAGTTATATCAACAGAGAATGAAGAAAGCATTCGATAAGAAGGTCAAGCCTCGTGTGTTCCGAGAAGGTGACCTCGTGCTCAAGAAAGTGTTGTCTTTCGCGCCCGATTCCAGGGGCAAGTGGACTCCAAACTACGAGGGTCCATATGTTGTTAAGAGAGCCTTTTCAGGCGGAGCTTTGATGCTTACAACAATGGATGGGGAGGATTTCACTCGTCCTGTGAATTCAGATGCAGTCAAGAGATACTTTGCCTAAAAAAAAAAGTATATGCAAATGAAAAAAACAGAATTGCTCGCTAAGTTGAAAACCCGAAAGGGCGGCTTAGGCAAAAATGAGCGTCTCGGTGGAGAACCCGCAAGGGTAATCCAGGCAAAAATTAGAGACTTGAAAAAAGAATATTTGCATCCCGCTAGATTGAGTACCTCACCCTGGGGCAATCTAGGCAAAAATTAGGGATTTGGCAAGTAACTGCATCCTGACAAGACTTTCTGGTTTATCAGTCGTCATTTCGTCAGAAGATTCTCGATTCGTCGTCAACTGAAGCTTCGGATACATCGAGATTCAAATTGGTAGAGAAAGGATCATTATGTTCAATGTAGCCCTCTTCCAATATATATCACTGATTTCAAATTTGTACAGATCTATGGAGTCTTGCCATTTGCAGGCTACCATTCCATCAAATCAATTTGAGCTTTTTATCCAATTATTTGCACTCTTATTTGTTTCAATTCAACAAATGTTTTGCATGTTTTAAATTGATAAAATATCATTGTTTTAAACAAATCAAATTTTTTCAAAATTCGTTGTTTTAAACAAAGTGAACATTCACAATATTGAAAGGATACTCAAGAATATCTCAGTGCTCTCCCGAGGGTGGCATGATTTCCAACAGGTAAGACATTGGTTCATATTCCTGGTTTGGTTGTATCTTCTTTCTTCAGATCTTTGTTGGGGTTGTCCCTCAAACAGAGTTGTTGGTGGGGTTGTTCCCCAGTATAGCCGCAAGCAGAGTGTTGTTGAAGACTTCGTTTTCTCCAGCAGCAGTTTTCCCAGCACGGGTGTTTTCTTGTGAAGTTTCGGCGGTTGATGGTTTATCATCTTGGTGCCCCGTCACTTTCTCCAGTGGGTCGTATGCCCCAGACTTTATTTGTCTCCTCAGCACAGTCATGAGTAGAGCTGTTATTGATATCCCCATCGGATTTGCAAACAGAGTTGTTATCACTCTTCCCAGTGCAGTTGCCAGCGGAACTGTCTGTTTCCTCAGCACGATCGCTTTCTTTCTAAAGACTCGGTAAGTCAGTGGTTTGATACCCGGTACTTTACCTCTTCCCCGGCGAAGTCGTCTGCGGATTTGTTGCTATCTCTCCATCAGAGTTATTCTCTTCAGCAGAGCAGGATTTATTTTCCTACTCGGTGGTTGATTTGGGTTGACATCCCAGTATTGCATTCATCTTTTCCTCAGCTCAGTCTGCAGGATGTTTGTTGTGGCAGTTTTGCCTGTTTAATACTCCTTCAATCCCCAGTATGGTCGGATGATGGCTCTAGCATCCAGAGAACGGATTGATTTCCTGACTGTTTGTGATCCCCAGTAGAGTGGCTTATATTGCAGAATCTACTTGTTGTGATCAGTTTGCTGTGTATTCTCCCCAAGTGGAGTGGTTCGTTGCAGAATCTATTTGTTTGATCTGTCCTCCCTCAGTGGTCTTGTTCCCCAAGAGAGTAGCCGACAGTTTTCCCCAATAGAGTTGCTTATGCAGTTAGATTCTATTTGGATGATACCATTCTCCCTCAGTGGGTTATTCCCCAGTGGAATTATGTGGAGTTGCTTCTACAGCAGTTTGTGCTTGTACAATGCGTCTTTTGTTTCTCAGTTGACACTGGGATCCCCTGCAGATACTTTGGGACTTCTCTTGTTCCCCGACATATTTGTCTCGGTGGCTGTTTTGCCCGTTGTGACTTTCTGTACCCTGATTGGGTTGTTTCCTGATATCTCCGATCCTCTGCTTCTTCAGCAGTACCCGCAGATCTTTGCTTTACAGCATATAGATCTCCGCAGATTGGCTCTCCAGCTGGTTTTTCCCCTGGAAGTATAATACCGGGCGTTTAGTTCCTGGACCTGTTCGTGTTAGAATTGTCTGTTTTGTCAGCATTCATCAAACATAAATTACGCATATTCATGCATATTCATAAACATTCAAATATTCATGTTGCATTTCTTGCCATATATCTTTTGTTTGTCGTGTCTCCTGCTATGGTGATATAGATCTCCTTACAGATCTCCCCAAGCAGATGTCGGGTGTTTAAAATCTCTCCATATAGAGTCAGCCCATAAGCAGAAAATGTTGTCTTTCTTTCTGCAGTTCCCCGCTGAGATATACCCTCGTGGATGACGGTTTCTTCCGTTTCCTCCCAACACATATATTGGGATGGATTTTCCTATTTGAGTTATATCCTCATTAGGACATGTCTTGATTCAGTCCGTCTTTTCGGATCATTCCCGAATTGGCTATTTGTCAAATGTCTTGTGCTTCCCAGTGGGTTGTTCCCCAGCGGAATTTTCGGGCCTCTACCCTCATACCGGTAGTTATAAGTCCTATTTCTCCTGGCCTTCTTGACAGAATTTGTGGTTATACACCTTTTATTCTCCAGCCAGAGTTTTGGTTTTCTACCTACTACCCGGTAGTTGTAAATCCTATTTTTTCTGCTCTTCAGCAGTTTGTGGTTTGTTGTAAACCCTATCTTGGTTTCCCGTGCGGATTTGTGATTTATTCTATCCCCACACGGAGTTTTGGTCTTCTACCCCGTATTCGGTAGATGTAAACCCTAATTTTGTGGTTATCCCCACCAGATTTTGGCCCTCTGCCTACAAACCAGCAGTCGTAAGTCCTATCTTTGCGGTTTTTCTACAAATCGGTAGTTATAAACCCCGTTCTCTCCACTTGCAGAGTTAACTTTGTTGTTCATCCCAACCGATGACAATTTCCCCCTTGTGGTTATCTTTATCTAGTTCTTGATGTTGATTTTCCTTTTCTTGGATAAGTTGCTCAGATCAGCACTTATATCCCTAGCAAGTTTTTTGTGGATAATTGCCGTATGCTAGCAATTTTATCCCCAGCGGGTCCTTTCACCTTGTGTCAGTGATTGTGTTCCCCGGATCATTGATTCTCATCAGTGCATCCTCAGCAAGTCGCCTTTCATTTACCCTCTTGTCGGTAATGTCTGTTGCTCCCTTTGACTGGTCATCATTATATACCTAGTTTGGTATCCCGATGCCTTTCTTTTCGGTTGATTTATCCTTTATTAACCCAGTAACCGGTTGTGGATAATCTTCCATGCGAGTGTATTATTCACGGTCTGCCGGTAATGAATAATATATCTCATGCACTCTTCAGTCGAAGCCTTTTGCGTTTCCCCAGTCGAGTAAGATTCGTTATTTCCCTTTGCGGAATCGAATATTTCTTGTTGTTGGATAATTGCCGGATGCTTGCAATTTATCCCTTTGAGTTGTCTTTCGTTTACCCGTATGCTTGGTATCGATTGTGTCTCTTTTTGGTTAGTCACCTATTATATACTTCGGTATCTCTGGTGTCTTTTCCTTTCGAGTATATTATTCACGGTCTGCCGGTAATGAATAATATATCTCATGCGCTCTTTAGTTGGAATCCTTTGTTGATTTTCCCCAGCTGAGCAAGATTCGTATTCTTTGTAGAATCGAATATCCATCCTTTAACCAGTTTGTGTTTTGGATGATGAGTGTTTTGGAAGTGAAATCCAATTCACGTTTTCGGTAGATCACCTATTATATACCCAGTAACCGGTATCTCTGGTGTTTCTTACCATGCGAGTTTATTATCTACGTTCTGACGGTAATAGATAATACATCTCATGCGAGTTTCTTATCCACGGTCTGCCGGTAATGGATATTGTATCTCATGCACTCTTTGGGTTTGTGTCCCCAGTTGAGTAAGATTCGTTTTCCCGTTGTGGATTCGAATGCCCATCCTGTAAGTCGATTTGCTTTTTCAAGCCCTCCTTTCGGATGATGAGTGTTTTGGAAGTGAAATCCAATTCACGACTTCGGATTTTATCCTATAGACAACCCAGTAACCGGTACAGGATAATTTTCCTTTCGAGTATATTATTCACGGTCTGCCAGTAATGAATAATATGTCTCATGCGCTCTTTGGTTGGAGTCCTTTGTTGATCTTCCCCAGTCGAGTAAGATTCGTATTCCTTGTGGAATCGAATGTCCATCCTACAAACAAGTCTGCTGTTCTAGCTTTCTTCAGGGTGATGAGTGTTTTGGAACACACACCAATTCACATTTTTTTGTCCATCCTACAAACAAGTTTGCTTTCGCTCTCTTCAGGATGATGAGTGTTTTGGAACACACACCAATTCACGTCTTTGGTCGGTCACCTGTTACATACCTACAACCCGGTATCCTTGGTGTTCCTTCCTGAGTTTGTTACCCTTATACCGGTGACATCTCATTTCTTTGGTGCCTCCTCAGTGAAGTTTTTCCTGTTGCTTCTCCCCACGAGTCAGCTTGTGTCTCTCCAATGGATTTATTTTCCTTTGGAATTCTTTTCCCAGTGTGAGTCCTTCACTCCCCAGTGAGTTCTCCAGTCTGTTTTCTGTTATTTCCCTAATCAGAGTCGTGTCTTGTTCACGTTGTGTCAGTTTTGTTTATCCCCAACTAGAGTCTTGTTAGAGTCTCTGTTCCTGGTGAGTGTATTACTCCGACGGATCGTCTTTTCTTCTGTGTGAATCGTATATTCCCCACAGAGTTTGTCTTTTGCATGCATACATCTGCATCATGAGGTCTCTTAGGGACCAAAATTTGTCTCATTTACTGTTATTTAAGCCCATTCTACCGCGTCGAGATGAAGATTTCTAAACTTCGCTTCTCCGGCTAGAACGACCTTAAATAGGGGCATCTGTAAGACCCCAATTTTGGGCCCTAAGATCCCTCATGGCCCATATCATATCATACCATGGCCTCAAGGATCATTGCATGCCTTAGCTTCCCTCCTAGTGGGTGGGTTATCTTGTGAGTTTGATTCTTGATCACCAAGCATGTCTTGCATTTGTATATCTTTGCTTTTCATATGTTTATCATTCAAAAAGTACAAAAATATTGCCATCTAACCTTGTTACTTGCAGCTGAAGCAATCATCAGCCAATTAGGTCAAAGACAGTCAACAGTCAGTCAAAGCAATGGATGGTGGCCATTCTTGCAGAATTTGGGCACCATGATCAATAATCAAGAGTTCACATGACTTGGGACATCACTTGGAATCAAGTTCTCAAGGAATTAGGGTTTGGAATTCATCAGAAGTGGTTCAATCATGCAAAACCCTAGAAAAGTCAACAGAAAGTCAAACTTGGTCAACTGTGGATTTAATCAGTGATTTGATGGATGGAATTGATTTGAAGGAGCTCATTCATGTCCATACAAGCCTCATATATCATGCCAAACCTCATCATGGAAGAATTTGAAGTAAAATCAGAAATTTCCCAAAATAGAAAGTGGACCTGTAATTTCAACTGCCAAAAATGGAAACTTCTTGATCTTAAACTTACATCATGATACAAGCTTCAAATGAATTTTTGCCCAACATGAAAGTTGAAGATCTTGTTCTCCCATTTCCAAAAAGTCCAAGAACTCTCAATTCCCATGTATGGTTGTCAAGATATGATCAATTCATTTTCACAAATTCATGAACTTCAAAGAGCCATATCTCATGAACCACAAGGCCAATTTTAGTGGGGTTTTTTCCTACAAGCTCTATTTGTCCCCCTCTTTCCAAAAATGCATTCATCTTTCACCAAAACTTCACCATGCAAAATGCCATTTTTGGACTTGACTTTATTAATTTCAAGTGGTGCAAAAGTTGACTTTTTGATTTAGCAATTTTTAAACAATCTGGCCATTTGGGATCTGTTTTAGATGGTATTTGGAGCATGCTCAAGGCCCAAACTCGGCCAGACCTCACACCCTCCATGTGCATTGGTTCAAATTAGCAAAATGTGCAAATGGTTCCATTTGAGTTAACCAAGCTTAACACTTCATTAACTAATGTTAAACAGCAGATATATAGTTCATTTTCTGTGAATTAGAACCCTAGCTGCAGCCTGAAAACGCACAGAAAATTCTCATTCTCTCATTTTTGCATTTTGCTCACCTTGCTTTTTTCTGCCAAAATCTTCGAAGCACCACGAGTTCTCTTGGTTGTTTCATGACCTGGACATCATTGGGAGACCATTCCAAGCTCCATTATTCTACTGTAAAGCATTCCATGTCCTGTTTTTCTCCAAAGCACAATAATGGCCAATCGAGATTTGAAGGATTCTAAGCCTTGCTGAGCCAAATAGCTTCAAGTATTCATCATTTCAAAGCATTGTGGACCTCTGTTTGAGCTGGAAGCATCCAAACAACACTGTTCCATTGAGTTCTTCAAATCAAGTGAGTTTTTCGACTTCTTTATTTTTCCAAATCTTGCTATACATCATGTAGGTCTTACTTAGCTGGTTGATTTAAGCTTTGAATCATGTCAAATGGTTGGCTATTTAGGAAGATATGCTGTTTGTAAGTTTGGTGTATGAACTTGTTTTTGCTCGATTTGCCTTGCTTGAAGTGATTTAGTGAAATTTGATGCTACATTCTTGTTGTATGATGTTTGCTGACTCTATTGGCATGGTCAATTTCGAATTCTGGGCGATTTGTTTTTTTCTCATGTTTGAATGATGAAGATGATTACTGCAGTTTTGAAACCTTAGACTCTGCCCAGAAAGTTCACATGAAATGTGTTTGGATTATGGTGGTTTGATGTTGCATTGAATGTTAATGTTTCAGTGCCTTGCTGTTTTTGAAGTTTGTTTGAATTCGTTTTATGATGTTTTGAATGAACAAGTTGAAGTTGCTGTGTTAAAACCCTAAGAAGAATCCAGAAAATTCGCATGAAATGTGTTTGGTTTGTTGTTGTATGATGCTGCATGAACATTACTGTTTCACTGCCATGCTGTTTGTGTAATGTTGTGTGAAATTCGTTTGATGTTGATGAACATGAAGATGATGCAGCTGCTGTAACAAGCCCTAGGGTTTCTTTTTTCAAAACGCGTTTAGTTACTTCTGTGTATGTTACTGTTCCATTGAGAACCAGCCAATCAAAACATTCTATTTCGTGGCCCTAAACGGTGCGTTTGGATTAGTGTGTGTGGTATTCACAAAATTGCCATCGGTCAACCACCTTTGACTTGCTAAATCATGTTATGTTGCTCATGTTATTCCAAATTGTTACTCAACTTCTAAAAATCATTTCTCACTCGTTTCAACTCCAAAATTCATGAAATTTTTTCCATCATATTCACATGAATGTCTATTATTTTATCATGATTTTTGCTGAATTTTTGGTTGGCTGGATTTTAAATGGTATTAGGTTTCTTAACATGTATGCACATTTTGTACCTTTTGCCAATTCTTTTGTGAAATTGTGATGATGTATCCAATGACCCTGAAATTTTTTGTGCTTAATCTACACTCATTCATGTTTATTTTGATATAGAGTTCTTGAATTTATATTATATGGTCATGGAGATATGAATTTTTGAAGTAGGGTGTGACAATTTGTGTCACACCAATGATATGCAATTTCATGATTTTTGATGACATGCTTCCTGACTCCCAATTAATGTGAAATTTTGCATGAACCTTCTCTTATGTGTCTAGTTGACTTGTGATTTTTCCTGGAATTAATTATGCCATTTCCTAATTGTTTGAGATTTTATCCCCTGTTTGACCAAAATGTTGACTTGTGTGATACATCTTGCCATTTCCTTTGTGAAATTCTCATACCTTATTGGATGATCATGAAATTTTACATGTGCATACTAGACATCTTAAGCTTTGCATTGGTGTTGATCCCATTAATTTCTCATCTGTTGGCATTGAGTTATGATTTTTTGAAGTTGATACATGTATGTTTGACTTCTTTGTGCATACTTGAAATTGTTTTGACTTCCTGATTTTTATTGACCATCCTCCCATGATCCAATTGAGCTGAAATTTCATATGCATGCTATGTATTGGCTTGTGATTGAGTATGAATTATTTGATGATTTTTGGAATTGATTATGTTTGGTTTTGAGCTAAGTCTTGCTGTTGACTTCTTTGTGCATGCTTGAAATTTGCTTTGACTTCATGATTTTCATTGACTGCCTTCCACTTGTCCAATTGTGATGAAATTTTACATGCTTACCATGCTAAGTGTTAGGATTGATCATGAATTATTTGGTGATTTTTGAAAATGTTTGAGTTGACTTTTGATGCAAGTCTTGCTGTTGACTTCTATAAGCCCTCATTTGCCATGCTTTGACTTCTTTTATCTATAAAATGATGATGATGCATGATATGAATTTGGGACCAATTGAGTTTGCTTCTTAAATGTTTGAACTTGATTTTGGTTGACTATCCCTTGCTGTTTTGACTTTCTCATCTCATTTTGACCCTAGGCTTGTCCTAGTGGTCCTGTTGCTTATGTTTGAGTTCATGTTTCAGGTTAAACTACAAATGCTTCAAAGAGAACAATCAAATTTGATTAAGCTTGATTGTTTATCATGAGCTAACCTCTTGGTTTTGTAGGTGGCTTGACTCATGTGATTTGAGTCTTGTGCTTTGCACATTTGCCTGTCTGTTTTGACTGTTGGTTTCTACTTCCTTCTGATTTAAACTGTTTGAACTGTGTACTAATTTGTTTGACTATTTCAGGTACCATTAGTTGCTTAAGTTCTTTGAACTTGTTTTGCTTTGAGGTATAATTCCTTGTTCTTCATGTAGTCTGGAAGACCTGGCCTGTTATTTGGCCAGGCAACTGTCTGAAGTCCTCCTTAAGAGGCAATGCTTGTGTGTGTTTAATTTTGTCCCAAGCAGGAAAAGTCCTTCAAGTAAGGCAATTGGTAGATCAAAGGGATAAGCAACCTATCCCCTACTATTCAGTGAGTCTTCTCCTTGCTCCCATTACATGGTTGTAGCATTGAGATCAAAACCCAAGATCTATCGAGTCAATAATGTGGATAGAGTTCCTACTTTCTGAACTCCCACACTTTCTGATATTTAAATGCTCTCCCTGATCAGGGATAAGAGCAATGAGGCACACCCCTCATCTCCTTTCATCTGCTTCACCTTAGCCTCTCAATGGCAAGGTTAAGAGCAACTTTTTACCCTATTCCAGTTGGCCTCAATGCCTAACCCTCTTGTGTGAGCCTTCTTGTTTGGCTATAGAGTGTGTTGTTTGATATTCATTGATTGATTGATTGCTTCATGTGCACATGTTTGCTTGTATGCTGTATGCATTTATCATCATTAATTGCTCCTCAATACATAATCATCTCATTTGCCTTTGTGACATTATCATTGTTGTTTGCCCATTGAGGACAATTGTAAGACCATTCATTGGCCATTGCTCCTATGATATGGAAGTGAGTATAAGACCATCACCTTGGCCACTCATTTTATCTTTGCCTGATGCATTTGTTGATCGAATGTGAGGTTGCAATTATAAGTCCCTGTAAGTTGGCATTTGCTTTCCTATGATCATGTTGTTGCTTTTGTTCTTGTATGTGAGGATCCATTGTAAGTCCCTGTAATGTGGCATTGGTTTTCCTGTGATCATATGTGGAGTTAACCTAAGTCCAGATAGATTGGCAGTTGACTTCCATTTCTCATCTTTGTTTTCTTTTGAGGAGATTAGTGTAAGACCATTGAGTGGCTTCTGATATCCGTTTCTGTTTTAGGAGATTGGTGTAAATCCATCTATTGGTATCCGGTATCCGTTTTCTGTTTGTGAGATTGGAGTAAGACCATTGAGTGGCATCCGGTATCATTTGTTTGTTTATGTTATTATTTCTTATTTCCATTCCAAAGGACACACTTGAATCATCTCTCATATGATTTCAAGAAGTGAATCCTTCTAAGAAGTTTTACAATCCATCTTCATCCATTCATCCCCATTGTGTCCTAAACCTTTTCACACATTACTTTCAAACTTGACATAGATATTGTGCAAACATCTTCATGTTTTCTAACTAAAAACCTGGACCCCAAGTCCTTGACTTTTTTTAAACTCCATTTTCATAATACTTCTTTCAAATCAATCTTAATCATACTTTGACTTCACTTTCATAATCACAATCAATTAACTTCACTCATTCACTTGTTTTGGCTTTGTCCATTGTTAATCTTTTCATGCATTAGCCATAGGTTTCAATTATCTTTGTGGTTGATGTAAATCTTGCCTATCCTTAGTGAGTCGACTATAAGACTTCCGTACTGAAAACAGGGTTAACCCCTCTAGTGCGTCGAAGCTATCCTCACATGGTGGATGTTGGTCTTGGTCGAGTTTTCTCCCATTGATAATGAAAAGCCTCAGTGCTTGTGTTTAAAATTGAATCCACCAACTTTTGGAAATCTTTTAGCCGAACTACGGCGTTTTGATCCTTACCTTTGATGGAAGGTACGTAGGCAGCGGGTTCATCCGTTCAAACCCAATAAAAAATTGTATATTCTTTTCTCATCATCCCAATCATGTTTGCACAATGTTTATGTCATAACAAATAACAATCTTTTACAACAAGTGTGAAAAGGGCTCCCTAGGAGTACCTAGGACGTAGTGGGTGCCTAACACCTTCCCATTGCGTAATTTACCCCTTACCCAGACTCTCTGATCTTTTTATTAGTTTTCTACGTGTAAAACTTCTTAGGCTTTTGTTCGCTTTTTAGCCAGTCCTTTGGATAAATAAAAGTGCGGTGGCGACTCGAAAATCATTGTATCTCTTGCTTATGATTTAATCAATAAATCATATAGCGACGAATACACCGCTACACAAGGCATCAAATAAAGATAGCCACATCCAAGCTTATCCACTCCATGATCTTTTTCAAATTAACCCATGTAACAGATGAAGTCCACAAGTCACAGGTTCAAAGTAACAATTTCACAATGATCATGTTGCAGATGAACTCAAAGGGATCTTGAATGATGTGTCAGATGAAGTTCCAAATTGCAAGTACTTGGTTTCATAAAAGTTGGCATTGGCCAAGTCCTTTAGCATAGGGAGGTTGCCTATATTCTAAGTCCAATTGGTCCAAGATCAAGTCAACAGTCCACACAAGAGTCTTTTAGGGTTTTTGTTGTTATTATGTACATTAATGGTCAAAGACCACACAAACAAACCAAATATACACAAACTAGATATATTACACAATATGGTCCAAATGGACAAAGTGAAAATTGCATTAACATAAACAATTAGAATGGTATGAATAATGGCAAATGAATAACGACTAAAATTAAATTGCATTAAGGTAAATGGCTTGAAATTAAATGTTAATTGTTAGTGAGTTAGAAGTTAGTATTGTTTTGCTTTTGCTTTTTATTTGAAGTCATTCTTTGGAGAACACTCAACCCACTTATCACAAGCATGGATCCTTGAACCAAGACATCTTCCAAAGAAAGGAAAAAAGGCCAAGTTTCCATACAATACCATGAAAGAGGGGAGACTTACAATCTTACTAACTAGAATGCTATGCCTTTTGTGTCAAAATTTAGCGCTATGTTAAGCAATCGTAATTGGACTTATGTAGAAGTCACAACTATTTGAGGTCGGGCAATAGAATTTTGGTGTTAATGCATGTTAGAGACATAGTATAATGGACTATACTCATGAAACATACCACACACAAAAAGAATATGCAAAAGAGATGGCATAATCTCATCCATACTTATGTTGATTTTGCAATCAACTAGCCTTAGGACTTAGAGATATCATACACCAAATGAGATGAATGCATAAAGAATGGGAATGAGATGAAGAGGGAGGGGAATGGATCAAAACTCAAATTGGTCAAAGGAGGACTTTTACCAAATTAATATCATCCATTCACTTTGGGAGATGGAATGTACATTCCATCAATCCCCTATATCCAATGATATTAATTTGACAAAGTCAAATCAACCTTAACCAAGGCCCAACAACAAGAGTCAAACTCATACAAGTCATCACAATAGGTCAACACAATTAATTGGCATTTATTCAAATTAAAAATACTAAAATAATACATTTAAATTAAATATGGTTTGTCAAATTCCTAAAACCTTATCAAAACACAAAAGAAATGGCCATGAGATTTATCATAGGTCAAACAAGGTCAAAGGACCTTGGAGAAAAAATTTCAGAATTTTTAGACTTAAAAGTATTTTTAAACAATTAAAAACAAACACAAAATCAATTAAATCATAAAAAATATTAATAATGATCCAAAAAATGATTTTAATGAATATCAAAGGAAATTATTTGAATTTTTTTGGTGAAACTCCCATATTTTTTGGATCAATATTAAAATTAATATGAATTAATGAATATCAAAGGAATAAAAGTAAAAATAAAAAAATCAAAAAAACGTGAGCCACTTGATGTCCCTCATTAATTGAGGTGGCAGATCAAGTGGCCTGAAATGCGCGTTCCACCGAACACACGAGTCAGCGTGCTGTACCAAAGGTAATCACAAAGAGCGCTCAAGATTAAAACAAATTGAGTGGATCCTATGGTTGGGAGACGTGCCAGCGCACCGTCGGAGATGTAACTTCGGTCTTCTTCTCTGGTGGACCTCACCGGACTGGTCCATCCTCAACCATCATCAAAATGAAAAAGGAGGACAAGATCTGAAAGAAAAAATGGTGTAGATCACGAATATCACCTCAATTTTAACTATCTCCAAATTTATAGAGAGATATATGGAGTTGAATTTTGAGGTGCATCAACTAAGTTGCTTCGATTTGACCTCTAAGCAACTCAATCTTATTGCTTACATTGGTAGGACTTCAGACAACCAAAGATCCAAGAGAATTGATTAGAATTGAGTGAGAATAGAAGAGATGAAGTTTTCTGAAAATTACCTTTAATGTTGTGCAGAACTGGATCTTTCTTGCTTCAAACACGATCAGATCACACTTGAGAAGCTTGCAGGAAGTGATTAGCAAGGGTGCAAGGCTTTGGATCCTGGAGTTTTTGAATCTCCAACAGTTGAGATTCAAACTCAATTTTCAAATTGAAAATTCTCAGGTTTTCCTTTAGAATGTGAGCGTTTGAATTGGGGGGAAAAGTTGGCGTACAAGGTGTGTTTGAAGTGAGCATTGAGGTCATGTATTTATAGCATGAGGGAGTGATATTTGCACCCTTGAAATTTTGTCCAAATTTAGCAATGTGAATGGCACGAGGGCATGGGCATGTACAAGCCCATGATACAATGCATTTAGTTCCAAAACTAATCATGTTGAAGTCTAAATGAAGCTTCAATGGCAAGGCAATGTGAAATGAAGTTTGTACATTTGATTTCTTCCAATGATGCAGCTCTGTTAAATCCATCTGTAACCCTAGCAAACCTCATCCAAAATGCATGAACTTGGGTTCTTTGGAAAGCTTGGATCCAGGGGAACAAGTTTGAAGTTCAACACTTTTTCATTTGGAGCTTGGATCATGGTGAATTTTGAGGTGGAAGTTTGGAAATTCCAACATGTTGAAAATTTTTCTAAGTGTAAAGTCATATATCTCAATATTCCACCTTACTTAACTTTTTATGTGAGCTTCAAATGGGAAACGTGTCTTCATCAAAGTTGTATATATTTAAAATACATTCAAAATGGTCACCAATTTCATGTCATTTGGATTAAGAATGATAGAGTTATGCAATTTTGAAGTTGAGGAAAATCACTTGTTCAATGGTATAGGTTAAAAATGACCTATAATGTTTCAACATATCACATGCTCATAAAAGTTGAATTTGCTTTCACTCTAAACATCAAATTTGAATTATACATCTTGAATTTTATTGTTCAACTTGGAAATCTTTCATATCATAAAAATTGAGCAAGTTATGGCCTTGGATAGTTGACTTTCAAATTAGGGTTTAGACAAAATGACCTATAATGTTTCAACATAGAAAATGATTTTCCAAGAAAAACTAGCTCTAGGTCTCAACATCAAAGTTGTTTGGAATGTAATTTAAAGTAACTTTTCTCTTGGAATCATTTTCATATGGTGAAAATTGTAGGAGATAGGGTCTAGGGAGACCCAGTTTTGATCAGATGAATTCATCTGGCCAACCACCATCAACCAACTTGCTAACCTTCAATTATTTGGACTTTCTTGGCTCATGGTAGATAGTATATACATAAGATGATGAATTTTGAAGTGTCCCTTGATTAATTTAATCAATTGGTGAGATATCTTGTTGGAGAAGTTAATCAAGATACCCATTCAAACTAGGGTTTCCAAGACAAATCACCCTCAAACTCTTGAAGAATACTTGATCAATATAACATGTAGGAATCATTGGGACTCATATATGATGCTTATAAACATTCTTGGATAAATTCATGGTTGTGACCTTTGTCATGGGGGTCTCAAACCCTAGATATGATCTTGATAAATCAGTGGGATAATGCCTTACCTACAAAAGAGTTAGGCAAATACAAAGACATATTTTTGGTATTTTGGTTAGTAAAATGATAATATACAAGTATGATACAATCACATGGTGCTTGGTGATCTCTCCCAAAACAAACCCAATGAAAGAGGGGTAAGGAGGATTCCAAGGTGTGATCCCAATGCTAATGCATATGATGAAGTTGCATGAGGGATCTTAGGGTCAAAATTGGGGTCTTACAGTATGTAGGTCAGGCTATGACTTAAAAATTGCTGGAGACACGAGGGGTTTTCCATGAAAATAAATCAATGGAAGGACTCGGTCCAGGGATAAGGGACATTTGCAGGGGAAACTGGTGAATCAGAACAAAGATGAAATACCTGAATCAAACACACCTGGGGAAGAATAAAATTTAACACATGAGTACCAGAAATATGTTATCTATTACCGGTTACTGAGCAGGGAGATAATATACTCTAATAGAGGGACACCCATTACCGGTTAGGGTAAACATATCAAGGATGACTCGCTGAGGAGAAACATGTGTATTTGTTACTTGTAACTGGGAAAAATTAACCTGCTGAAAAAAGATCAAATAGGATTTACAACTACCAGTTACTGGGTAGAAGACCAAAAGGAGAGAATATTCATCACCAGCTAAAGTGAACATATCAAGGATAACTCAAGGGAAGAATATATGTCATCGGTTAGGATGAACATATCAAGGATAGATTGTCGGGGAAAAATAGGAATTATATCTATCAGTTACTGGATAGAATACCAAAGAAAGAATTTCGGTCACCGGTTAGGGTTAACATATCAAGGATAAACTCAAAGGAGAAAGTAGGATTTATATCTACCGGTTACTGGACAGAAGACCGCAAAGAAGGGAAAATCTGTCATTAGTTAAGATGAACATATCAAGGATTAACTCTATGAGGAATAAAAGTAGGGATTACAACTACCTTTTTGCTGGGTAGAAAACCACAAAGGAAGAATATTCGTCATCGGTTATGATGAACATATCAAGGATAGACTGCCTGGGGGAAACGTGAAAACGAATCCCCTAGGGAAAACAAAGGAAGTAAATTACATTCACTGGGTATTGGGCAAAAGTAAAGTACTAAAAAATTAAGAAGAATATTACCAATTACTGGGTAATAGACTCCCGAGGGACCAAAATATCTATCTAGGTAATAGCTAGAAAGAAACGTCAAACAAAGACTCGACCCAATGAGGATGTATCTCAAGGGGAGTAGTTCCATCCAGATAATTATCTAGGGAGGAAATTGAAACAATAATCATCCACGAGGAAGTAACTCAGTGGGGAAATGAGAAAGGTTAAACTCTTTCTGCTTAAAGGGGTTGACACTCTATAATTGAAGCAGGACAAACGCATCAAATCTGTATAGGTAAATGATATCACCAAAACATGGGATCAGAATAACGATATCAAATGCAATAAAAATACACAATGAAATATCTAATGCTGATTTTTATGCATGAATGTGTATGTATATGATTTATTATTATACTGACAAAACAACACAAATGATATAAATATCAAATATTTGAATCACTGCTGCAACACTCGGCTAATCTCAACCAGATGGAAACACCAACTGGAGAAAATGCTAGGGATGAAAATAAATCATCTAGCTCTGCACAAATCAACTATGGCTGGGAAATCATGGAGAACCTGATTCCAATCAATCACGGCAAACTCCACGGGGAGAAAGAAAACCACTTAAGGATAAACAAACATGCCAAGGATAGAGAAATGATCTGCTGAGGATCCCAATTGTCAACTCTGCGGGTGATTTTTAGGTCAACAACATATCAAATGTGTAGATGTTTTTTATTGGCTGCATTTTGTGTTAAAACACTAACTGTACTCTGATGTCTTAATTGATGTCATGACATGCTTTAGTAGTATGCTGCAGGATTAGCTAATACATGATTTACTGAATGTCAAACTGAATGTTATGACATTCATCACTGACAGCAGATACTGAATTATAGGCCAGTTAGTTTTTCTGGTATAGTTCAGTATTTGTCACAGGCTGCTGTTTCAGGAAACAAACAGCTGAGCTAGAATTAAAGATGTTTAGCATATGGCCTATGTTCTGGATGTCAAACTGAATGTTATGACATTCATTCCTGACAGCATATGCTAAAGTGTAGGCTAGTTAGTTTTTCTGTTTTAGTATTTATCTCAGGCTATTTTTCAGGAATCTAACAGCTGATCTAAAATCCAGGAAACTAACAACTGAGCTACAAATAAGAGGCCTAGCATATAGCCTATTTGTTAGCACCCTAATATGTGGAAATTAGGTTAACTTGCTTAACCTTAATTTTAGGAAATTCAAGTACAAGGCCCAAGTGCTGCATTATAAAAGGATGGCAATCCTACTTTTAGCAGCTCAAGGGTTTCGAAGTGTGAAGCATTGAATATATCATTGTATTTCATAGCTGTAGTTTTTATTGTGTCTTGTTTTAGGTTTTACTTTGAGCCAAGCAATTATCACCTAGATGATTGCATTGGACTAGGGTGTTCATTGAGTTGTAAGTGTTGTGTCACTCTAAGCTTTTAAGCGTGAGTGCTGTGTTTCTTGATTAAAGCTGTTAAGCACAATCAAGAGTTGTTTGAAGTATAACTTCGCCATTGACTTTAAACTAATTAAAGGTTGTAATCACTGTGGTGATTTAGGGGGAGTGAGTAGGAACTCTGGTCTTAGTTTAGATTGAAATTTCATTGGGTAGGTCTTAAGTGATAGGATTAAACAGTAGGTTTAAGTCCTGAATTAATACTACTTATAGTGGATTTCCTCCCTGGCTTGGTAGCCCCCAGACGTAGGTGTGTTTGTCACCGAACTGGGTAAACAATTCTCTGTGTTATTTACTGCACTTTACATTTACCTTCTGCATACATTACATGTCCGTGCAGAATTGGATGTCATAACATCCAGTGTGACATCGCTAGTCTGTTACTAGAATTTCAATTGGCATCAGAGCAGACACCCTACTGTTAATTTCTGGGTGAGATCTAGGGACGTTACTTTCTAGTACCATGGACAAGGATGTAGGATTCTCAAATAGACCACCCATGCTGGATGGTACTAACTATGATGACTGGAAACCTCGTATGATAGCCTTCTTGAGGTCTCTGGATAACAAGGTATGGAGAGCTGTCAACAAAGGATGGGAACATCCAACAAAGAAAGGTAAAGATGGAATCATTATGCAAATTCCTGAAGAAGAGTGGGACAAGGAGCAAGAGGCATTAGCCCTTGGAAACTCTAAGGCCTTGAATGCACTGTTCAATGGGATAAATAAGAACATCTTCAGACTGGTGCATCACTGTGAGCTGGCTAAAGAAGTTTGGGATACTCTCAAAACAACTCATGAAGGTACCTCCAAGGTAAGGATGTCTAAACTTCAGATGCTGACTACTAAGTTTGAAAATCTGAGGATGAAAGAGGATGAGACTATTCATGACTTCCACATGAATGTTCTTGAAATTGCCAACACTTCTGGAGGCTTAGGAGAGAAAATGTCTGAAGAAAAACTTGTAAGAAAGATTCTCAGATCATTGCCCAAGAGATTTGCCATGAAGGTTACTGCTATAGAAGAGGCTCAAGATATCTGCAATATGAAGGTTGATGAGCTTATTGGTTCTCTCCAAACTTTTGAAATGGGCTTGTGTGAGAATGTTGAAAAGAAAAACAAAAGCATAGCTTTTGTATCAAATACTGAAGAGGATTCAGAAGAAGGAAATATGGGAGGTGATGAAAGCATATCAGAAGCTATAGCCATGCTTGGAAGACAGTTCAACAAGTTCATAAAGAAGGTTGATCAAAAGGGCAGACCAAATGTCAAGAACTCTTACTCTGACATCAGTAGAAGATCAAAATCTGAAGAAAAGTTCAATCAAGGCAAGGGAATCCAGTGTCATGGATGTGAAGGCTTTGGACACATTAGAGCTGAATGTCCTACCTTCTTCAAGATGCAAAAGAAGGGACTATCTGTCACCTGGTCTGAGGGAGACTCAGAGAGTGAATCTGAAGTAGAATCTGCTAAACATGTCACTGCACTAACTAGTGTATGTGCCTCTAATGATGACTCAAGTGGAGATGAACTTACATTTGATGAACTTGCCGCTTCATATAAAGAGCTATGTGTCAAAAGTGCAGAAGAGTGTATACAAGGAGAAAAGCAGAAGAAACTCATCAAGGAGCTGGAAGATGAGAAGAAGAAGCATCTGACAGTCATAGATGGTCTAAATGGTGAGATAACCTTGCTGACCTCTAAGCTAGATCAAATGACAAAATCCATCAGAATGCTGAATAAAGGAACTAACACTTTTGAAGAGATTCTAAAGGTGGGACACAAATCAGGAACCATGTCTGGTTTAGGCTTTGCTAAGAAATCCTCAACTGAACTCAAAAGCTCAAAGGCTGAAGTTCAGAAAATCAAGCAGAAGTCACAACCAATGTCATAACATCAGGGAAACAGGAAGAGTAACCATCAGAAGAAGAAATTTCAAAGATGGAGATGTCACTACTGTGGTAGATTTGGTCACATAAAACCCTTCTATTACAGGTTGCATGGTTATCCTAACCAGACCCCTCAAGTCAGACCTAAGCAGAAGGGATCTAAGCATAATGCCCCCATCAAGAAACAACAATGGGCTGCTAGATTAGCTCACACATCTCTAAGGGCATCTACCAGAGAAGACTGGTATCTTGACAGTGGTTGCTCAAGACATATGACTGGGATGGATAACTTATTGGTGGATAGAAAACCTCATGCTACCAGTTATGTGACCTTTGGTGATGGAGCTAAAGGAAAAACCAAAGGTGTTGGTAAGCTGAACAGTCCTGGAATTCCAGAACTAAAAAATATGTTGTTAGTAAAAGGACTAACTGCTAATCTCATCAGCATAAGCCAACTATGTGATCAAGGCTTCAATGTACAGTTCACTAAGGAAGAATGTGTTATGATGAATGGAGAAAATAAGGAAGTTATGAGAGGAACCAGATCCAAAGACAACTGCTATCTATGGGAACCTGAAGTCTCAAACTATTCCTCAATGTGTTTCCTAGCCAAGGAAGAAAAGGAAGTGAGACTGGGGCATAGAACACTTGGACATCTACATTTAAGAGGAATGAAGAAGATCATATCCAAGGAAGCAGTTAGAGGAATTCCCAAGATGATTATGGATGAAGGAAAAGTCAGTGGAGAATGTCAGGTAGGCAAGCTAGCCAAGATATCACATCCTAAGCTTGGACATCGTAAAACATCCAAAATTCTGGAACTTTTGCACATGGACTTAATGGGACCTATGCAGGTTGAAAGTCATGAGTTGTCCTCACCTATTATTCCTCATCAAAATGGTGTAGGTGAAAGGAAGAAACCGAGTTGTGTATCATTATCCACTGCAGCAGCTGAGTGCATAGCCTCTGGTAGTGTCGCATCCGCGAAAAACAACCGGCGGGCTAAAACAAAACAACACAGAGCCGCCACCGCGCGTTATTTATCCTAAAGAGGGAAAGGAAACGCTCAGAGTAAACCTGGGAAAAGCATGGTCTCGCGACCAAAGAGAAAGGGTACGGGAGTCGGTTACGCAAGGGGAAGGTATTAGCACCCCTCACGTCCGTCGTACTCGACGGGATCCACGCTCTAAAGAAAGAAAAGGTTGCTAAACAAACATCACACACACACACCGAAGACAACACAGGTGGGGGAAAAGAAGAGAGGGCTCGCTAGGACATCACATCCTATGCCTACGTATCTCGTCTGGAACGAGAATCAGAGCTGCCGTAGTTCGGCTCACGCACGCCAAGCAAGACACACACAAACACAGGCAAACCTGGAACCCGAATGCCAATCGCTGGACTTACATCGGCTTCCGAACCAAACAAACACACTCAGGCTACGGACAGCCAATCGCTGGGCTTACATCCATATCCTGACACACAAGAGGGTTAACAAGCAAACACACACAAAAAGGAAAAAAGGTGCCCGGAGAGACCTCGCACGGTCTCCTGCCTACGCACCTCATCTGGTATGAGGATCAGGGCGACGTAGTTCCCCTGAACGGGAAAGAAATTCTAGCCAGAAACCAAGGGGAGACACACTACTAGGGAGTTGTACTCGAGCCTAGTGTTATCATGCATCATTTGCCCTATGTTATGGTTTCTATCCTAACTTGCTCAACAGCAAGCTAATCCTAACCAGGAAACACAAAACACACATGCTCAATCAAAATAAAGCAAACATTCACATAGCACACACTATATCCAGTCAAGTGAGGCTCAAACAAGGGTGGACTGCCGAGGCAAGTCAACTGTACAGGGTAGTGTTCACTCTTAACCCTGACATTGAGAGTCAGGGTGAAGCAGATGAAAGGTGAGTGAAGATGAGACTTCACAGCTCTTATCCCTGGCCAGGGAGAGCTTCAGACAAAGGAGCGTGGGTTCAGAATGGAGGAACCCTTCTACACTCAAGACTCTGACTCAACTGTACAAATGTACAAGATCTTGGGTTAATGTCCCAATGCATCAACACAGTGGTGTGAGCAGAGGGACGACTCAACAGAATAGCGGGGGATGGATTGCACATCCCTTGGGTTCCGCCAATTGCCTCATAGAGGTCTTTACCTGCTTGGGGACAAAGTTAAACAATCACAAACATCGCCTCTTAAGGAGGACTTCAGACAGTTGCCTGGCCAAGTAACAGGCCAGGTCTTCCAGACTACATGGAGACAAGAGAGTCTACCTCAATTGGTTTATACAACCAAGCAGCAGCACAGCAAGTTCTTGAAGAACTAAAGCGACTATGGTACCTGGAATCAATCAAGCACAGTCAGTATACCAATCACACAGTCAAAACAGACAGCATAAGAATCAACAGTCAATGTAATCAAGCAATGCAATGTGCAAAGCACAACCAACTCAAGTGAGCCAAGCATCCTACAAAACACACAAGTTAGTTTACAACAAGCAACCAAACTCAATTTAATCAACTTGCATTTTTCCTTTAAGGCATTTGCATCTCAACCTGAAACACAATTCAAAAGTGAGAAACAAGACCACTAGGACAAGCCTAGGGTCCAAAGGAGGTGAAAAATTCAAAACAGCAAGTGAAAATTAATCAAAACCAAGATTTATCAAGCAAAAAGAGAATCCAATTGGTCTCACACCAAAACTATGCACCAAATCCATTTCACATACAAATTAAGTCCAAGTGTGCAATTGTGAACCACATATGAGCAAACAGAATGATCACACTCAAAAAAATACCAAAACAGCTCAATAAATTCCACAAAAAATCCAACCTAAACAGAACACATTCAATGAGTAGCATATCAAATTTCATGCTATTTGGACCAGTGGAAGTATGGAAACTAAATTCATAAAGTTCAGACAAGTCCAAGCAAGCCAACACAAGGCATCAAAACAATCATCAACTTCCAATAATCATAAAACAGTGACAATACATGATAAATGAATGGGATCAAAACCACAATGACCTATAATGTGTCTAAAATGCTCATACAAAATTTCACACTCATCCAATTAATGACCAGAATTTCACAAAGCAAATGCCAACATGTGTCACAAAATATCAACAAATGACCAAGCAGAGGGAAAAAATCCAATCAAATAGGAAACGTCATCAATAAATCCAGAAAAATTCACATGTATTCTCAACATCCATATGCACAATCATGCAAAAATTTAGCTCAATCCAATGTCCACAAGAACCTCAAATAAAATCATGAAATTCACAATGCTTGGTGTGACACAAATTGTCACACCTCTTAATCAAAAATTCATATCTCATCAACCAGGGATCCAACAATTGCAAACAATACATCAAAATCACGAGAAAAGAGTCCAGAATATGCACACAAAATTTCATGAATTTCTATGGAAGCATCATCATTTTATGAATGAAATGGCAAAGCATATACAAATTGAGCACATCCAAACAAACCCTAAGCATTTTATTTTTTCACACGTGCACAAAAATATTAAAATTCATCATAAAAAACTACATATCATAAGGAGAATCATGCAAAAAACCTCACAAAATTTGGACAAATAATGAATCTCCTGTGAATTTTTGAAGTTGTGTGATGAAAATGAAATGAAGAAATGAAAAAGAAAATGAAATAATGATTTAAATGATGGAAAATGGCAAAGTCGTAATTACTGCGTTCAGTAACCAAAACGCACCGTATCACTAAAAGTGCTGGCGCTACGTGATAGGCTAATGGTGGCGGGAAACAGCAATTTGAATGGAAAAGCAAGGAAACAAAATCAAACACATGCGTTCTTCATCGTCTTCAGTGTTCATCAACAGCAACAATTCCAGAAAATAAAAAATGACCAAATCTCAACCAAAACGAGCAAATCATATATCAACGTGTTCGTCTTTCAACCTAGCTTAAGGATATGGAAAGCATATGTCCTAATTCTAACTGTATCGACGGGATCGATCGAAAATAGGTTTCCACATCAAATGTTCAAATCACGATAACTAGAGCAATTCTCAATGGAAATCAATTTTACAAGTTGCAGTATGCTCAGCAATGAATGAACTATCAAAGACACATCATGATTTTGAGAATCATCGAGATCGAGTTCTAACCTTGTGGTGATGGCAGATGTTGAATCGCGCTCTTCAAGGTCCATATTGTGAAAACAGATGAAGTTCAATGTTATGGAAGGTGATTGCAACAAGTAGTTTAGCTCAACACAGCTTCAACTTCGAGAATCATCAAAATGCCATGGATGTGTGAGTTTCCAACAGTCCAAATCCTCCAATGTTCTTGCCTTGATTTTGCAAAACAGTCGTGCACAAGCCTTGGTGTGTGATGGATCCAACAAGAATCAGCAAGATTGATGAAGATTTCAATGTGAAATGATGAAAAAAGTGTGAAGAAATTTTGGAGAATTGAGAGGTTTAGGATGAAAAAGTTTGTTAGATCTTGAGAAATGTGAATGTGGTTACCAATTTCTGTTACAATTACTGTTATATACCAATGCCTTAATCCATTCCTTAATCACAATTAGCAAAATTGGATTGGATTAGTGTAATGCATTTTCAAGTGAAAGTCCAAAATAGCCTTTTTGCAATTTAGGCCAATGTAACAGTAAATGACAGCTCAAGCAAGTTCTAATTATCATTTGGGATGTGTTGGAATAGGCCTTGTGTTCAAAAACCATGTAATTCTCAAAATCACCATTTCACACCAAAAATGCTAAATAGTCCACTTGAAAAATGCCATTTTGCCATGACCATTTTTGATGAAATTTGACCATGCATCATGAAAGTACATGTGAAATGTGGTTTGCTCAAAGAAAGATCACCCAATTTGGCCATTCCATGTGAAAGTTATGCCACTTTGAATTTAGGCATTTTTGGAAAGTGATTTGATCATAACTTGCCAACCATACATGAGAAATTCAAGTTCTTGGACTTTTTGGAAAGGTGAGAGCAAGATCTACAACTTTCATGTTGAACAAAATTTCATTTGAAGCATTTTTGGACATGTAGTTTTGAGGTGAAAAACTTTCCATTTTTGGAAAGTTTTCTCCTGACTTTATTTTCTTCATTCTTGATGTTTGAAATGTCAAATGAAACTTGTTTCAACATGAATGAAGTATATCCAACCCTCTCCCACCTCCAAATCCAACAATTCTGGCACAGTTGACCACAATTGACTTTTCTGATTGATAGATGAATTTGGCTATGCACTGATCAAGTTGAGCCTCAAACTCCTGATGAAATGGCTCAATGATGAAACCCTAGCTTCCATTAGCTCAATATAATCACATGATGATCCCCATATCCATTATAGACCCCATCTCCATGCCATGCCCTGATTGGCCCAATACAGATGATTCAACTGATTAGGATTGATTAGGGTTGACCAGTGGTCAAAACCCTAATCTCAAAGTATCTGATCAAGAATGATGAACCCCTTTGATGATAACAAGACCATGATGATGATGATGTACCATTTCACCCAAGATCAAGATCAATCTCCTTAAAGAACATGAAACCCTAATTTGTACCACACATCCTCAGATGGTTAATAATCCATTCAACCAATGAAACCCTCAGCTTGCATCTCAACCTCTCTTATCTTCTGACCAAGACTTAGGAGGATGACTTGCACAAGGTTGCCACATGATATGCAATATGCAATGTCTAATGACCTAAAAAATGCAATGCAATATGTTAAGCTAGTCCCAAGAGAGGAGGGCAAATTTTGAGGTGTTACAGCTGCCCCTATTCAATCCATTGTGAACCTGTCGATATGAATAGCCTCGGCTTTCAGATGATCAGGATGAAGAGTGATTGAATACCAAGAACAGACGAACAATTTGCACTTTGATGGGAAAATAATTAACAATGCCTATCAGAATCGGCAAAGAAACAATCTCTGAAAGTAACATCCGTCTGGTACGGAGAAAGTCGGCCTGAATACCGAAACAGCAATGTCGATCTGGATACCAAAATAAATGGTAACGCAGGGATAACCATGGCCTGAACACCACACATCCGCTGGGGATTATTATCTCTTGTTTTTTTTACTTTTCTTGAACCCCGAAATTTTCTCATGATTTCTCATTTTCTATTTTCTTGAACCCCGAAATTTTCTTCGCACAAATGATCCCGAATCATTGCATTTGAACCCTGACATCTTGCTTGCCAACATAATGAACCCCATTCTCCATTTGAACCCCAGTCGCCTGACGATAACTCGCGATCGCCATTGTGAACCCCATTCTCCAGAAAACACCTCATGTCTCCTTTTCTCCATTTGAACCCCGCTCTCCAGAAAATGCCTCAACATTTCCCTTTCTCCATTTGAACCCCGATCTCCAGAAAATGCCTCAACATTTCCCTTTCTCCATTTGAACCCCGATAGTCGCGCTGATCGCGTATCGTCCTTTGATTTCATTTCCATCTCCGTCCGACGGAAAAAATTCCTCCAGTATCGCACTACTGGGGAACATTGCTGATCTGACATCATGATGCTAGACTCCTCAGAGTAACACCTTCACCATCCGGCGAAACTGAATCTCAAACGGTAACCACGGCTTGAGTCGCGCTGATCGCGTAACATTCCCATCTCTGTCCGACGGAAAAGTTTCCTCCAGTATCGCACTACTGGGGAAGTACGGTTGATAAAAAACGGTGCCAAACTCCTCGGAGCAACACCTTCACCCTCAGGCAGCCACTTCTCAAACGGTAACCACGGTCTGAGACTAGCTCATGCTTGCAATATGATGCATGATTGATTTTTCTGCGTAATGCTCCATAATTATGGAAATGCTACGCGATTTATTATGCAATATGCTATGCTATTTACATGATGCATGTATAAAAAGGCATCCCCCTCAAGGGACTCTTCTGAGGAGCTCGAGACACTCTGCTGAGAACTCGCCATCACTCCAACTCCACCCTGCTGGGGAATATCGCTGCTGCTGGGTAAAAGGCAACCCTTGCTGGGGAAAACCTCCTTTGCACCCAATCCGCTTGGGAAACTGCTGGGGAAGTAACCACCAACGCTCTGTGGGGATACACCAGTCTTGATTAGCTAGGGATATCAATCCTGACTCTGCTCGGGAAACCACCGCACACAGATACTTCTGCTGGGGAAATTGCAACCTTCAGGCCTGGCGACTGGGGAAACATCAATCTGAAACCTGCCGGGTTTAACCATTCTGACCCTGCTAGGGAAACCACAGACCTTGAATCTGCTGGGGATTGGTCGTCACGACTCTGCTTGGGGATATACATCCCGACTCGTCTGGACCTTTTCTGCTCCACCATCTTGTATTCCCAACCGCTCCGTACCCGACGGAGAGCGAACTCCTGGGACTATACAAACTTTTCAATCTTCCGACTTTGAAGAGTCTTCTTGATTAATTCCAAGGATCGTCGTACGTCCTCGCCTTCTTTTCACCGCTCTTCTGTTCATTCGACCCTGATTGGACTCCATGGGGATTTGTTTCGTCAAAAGCTTCCACATCACAACCTGCAAGTGAGTGAAAATATCTAACAGTTCCTGCAAAAGAGATCGTTAGATAAAACTGTGCCCCAGGCGTGTCAAGATTTCAACACTTGGGTCACTCAACCTTCCGAATAAGATACCAAGTTTTCAATCTTATAAACATGCATTGGAAGGGACCTGTATGTCCTAAAATGCAAGATTCTTTTATCAAAAATAATTGGATGTTTTTGCAATCAAAGCGGTAATGAAAGACAAAAACAAAAATTATTTGATTGAATATGCATTTTATTGATTGAAAAAGTGTGGCTCAAATTGAGCAATACAAAGGAAGCAATTCCTGAAAAGAGGTAATTGCGCACAAAAGGAAAAATCTATCCTAATGGCAATGTGAAACCCGTGATCTCATCGAGTTCCAACTCAGTTACACCCCATATGTCCTCAGACTCTCCGCGCTTTCTGCCTTCTGAACAAGACGTTTCTGATTGATCCTTACCGGGTATTATCCATGATGCCTTAACCAAAGCGAAAACGATCATGCTGGACGTAGTTGTTCGTTTCAATCCCTCTTTTGCCTAGACCGCCCTTTCGGATTTTCAGTCCACCGGGATACCCTTTTTTGCCCAAGTCGCCTTTTCAGGTTTTCGACTTGCCGGGTGTACATTTTTCCTTTTTATCCCTAATTTTTGCCCGAACCTTTCTTTCTGTTTTTTTTTTTTTTTTTTTTGTTCGCCGGGATGCCCATTTTTGCCTGGACTATTTTGTTCTTTTCGTCCAGCGGGTCTCTTTATACGAAGTATTTTTTAACTGCGTCCGCATTCACAGGGGATGGAAAGTCTTCACCATCCATGGTCGTTAGCAACAAGGCTCCGCCAGAGAAAACCTTCTTGACCACGAATGGACCTTCATAATTAGGTGTCCATTTGCCCCTTCGATCGTTTTGAGGAGGAAGGATCCTTTTCAGCACCATATCACCTACGTGATATACCCGAGGTCGCACCTTTCTGTCAAAAGCACGTTTCATCCTTTGTTGATATAACTGCCCATGACAGATGGCTGCCAGCCTCTTCTCTTCAATCAGGCTTAACTCTTCATACCGGGTCCTTACCCATTCAGCCTCTTGCAATTTCACGTCCATCAGGACTCTCAAAGAGGGAATCTGAACCTCAACCGGTAGCACGGCTTCCATTCCATATACTAATGAGAAAGGAGTTGCCCCAGTAGATGTGCGCACCGACGTTCGATACCCATGCAATGCAAACGGCAACATCTCATGCCAGTCTTTATAGGTTACCACCATTTTCTGCACAATCTTCTTTATGTTCTTATTGGCTGCCTCAACCGCCCCATTCATCTTCGGACGATAGGGAGAAGAATTGTGATGTTCAATCTTGAATTCCCGGCACAGTTCTGCCATCATCTTATTGTTCAAATTAGAACCATTATCAGTAATGATTCTCTCGGGAACCCCATATTGGCAAATGATGCCTCTCTTGAGAAACCTGGCAACGACCTGCTTCGTCAAGTTCGTATAAGAGGCTGCTTCTACCCACTTGGTGAAGTAATCAATAGCCACTAATATGAGTCTGTGCCCATTCGAAGCTGTAGGCTCAATCTTCCCGATCATATCAATGCCCCACATAGTGAACGGCCATGGAGACGACATCAAACTCAACGGGTTAGGAGGCACGTGCACCTTGTCAGCATAAATCTGGCATTTATGACACTTCCGCACGAAATTGAAACATTGGGCCTCCATTGTCATCCAATAATAACCTGCCCTCAGCAGCTTCTTTACCATCGCATTCCCACTGGCATGGGTACCGAACGATCCTTCGTGAACCTCTTTCATCAATTGGCTTGCTTCTCTATCATCAACACATCTGAGCAAGACCCAATCAAAATTTCTCTTATACAAAACCCCATCTTTATTCAGGTAGAACACCATGGCCAACCTCCGCAGAGTCTTTCGGTCCTTCTTAGATGCTCCCTCAGGATATTCTTGAGTCTCCAGATAGCGCTTGATATCGTAATACCACGGCTTCTCATCATCAGGTGTTGTATCAACAGCAAACACATAAGCCGGTCTATCCAGACGACCTACTTCAACACTAGGGAACTGATTCCACCTCTGCACCTTAATCAAGGCAGCCAGAGTAGCCAAAGCATCTGCCAAAGGATTCTCCTCTCTAGGCACATGATGCATCTTCACCTTGGTGAAAAATGTCAACAATCTCCTCGTGTAATCTCGATACGGCACTAAATGAGACTGATGCGTATACCATTTTCCGTTAACCTGATTTACAACCAGAGCTGAATCTCCATATATGACAAGGTTCTTGATTCTCAAATCAATCGCCTCTTCAATCCCCAATATACAAGCTTCGTATTCAGCCACGTTGTTGGTGCACTCAAATGTTAGTCGGGCAGCAAAAGGAATGTGGGATCCTTTCGGCGTAACCAAAACAGCACCAACACCGCTACCATTCACGTTAACGGCCCCATCAAACATCAGAATCCATTCGGATTCAGGGTCAGGCCCCTCCTCCGGGATTGGTTCCTCGCAATCTTTCGATTTGAGAAACATGATGTCCTCATCAGGGAATTCAAACTTCATCGGTTGATAATCATCAATGGGTTGCTGGGCGAGGTAATCAGACAATACACTCCCCTTTATTGCCTTCTGAGAGGTATACTGTATATCATATTCAGTCAAAATCATTTGCCACCTCGCAACCCGTCCGGTCAATGCTGGCTTCTCAAAAATGTACTTGATTGGATCCATCTTGGAAATCAACAAAGTGGTATGAACCAGCATATACTGCCTTAGTCGGCGAGCAACCCAGACCAAAGCACAGCAAGTTTTCTCGAGCAGTGAATATCTTGTTTCACAGTCGGTAAACTTTTTGCTAAGGTAGTATATGGCATGCTCTTTTCGACCAGACTCGTCATGCTGCCCCAATACGCACCCCATAGACCCCTCGAGGACTGTCAGGTACAGAATTAACGGTCTTCCCTCCACAGGAGGCATCAGAATCGGAGGCTCCTGCAAATATTCTTTTATTTTTTCAAATGCCACTTGGCAATCCTTATTCCACCCGACCGTTTGATCTTTTCTCAACAACTTGAATATCGGTTTGCACGTGGCTGTTAGGTGAGATATGAACCGTGAAATGTAGTTCAATCTACCTAAGAAACCACGAACCTCCTTCTCCGTTCTCGGTTCAGGCATTTCTCTTATTGCTTTTACTTTCGCAGGATCAACCTCGATTCCTTTCCCGCTTACAATGAACCCCAGCAATTTACCGGACCGCACCCCGAACGTGCACTTGTTCGGATTCAACCTCAGTCTGAACTGTCTCAGCCGGTCGAACAACTTGGCCAGATCTACCAAATGCCCCTCTTCTGTTTGGGACTTTGCTATCATGTCATCAACATAGCATTCAATTTCATGATGAATCATATCATGAAACAAAGTCACCATGGCCCTCTGATAAGTAGCACCGGCGTTCTTGAGACCGAATGGCATCACCTTGTAACAAAAGGTACCCCACGGTGTAATGAACGTTGTTTTCTCCATATCATCTGGCGACATTTTGATTTGATTATAGCCAGAAAAGCCATCCATGAAGGAAAACACCGAGAATTGAGCTGTATTATCTACCAACACGTCAATGTGAGGTAGCGGGAAATCATCTTTCGGACTAGCTCTATTCAGATCTCGGTAGTCCACACACATTCTCACCTTGCCATCTTTCTTCGGGACTGGCACAATATTCGCAACCCATGGCGGATAATTAGTGACAGCAAGGAAACCAGCATCCCACTGCTTCTGCACTTCCTCTTTAATTTTCATTGCCATGTCAGGTCGAGTTCTGCGCAATTTCTGCTTCACTGGAGGACAATCTGTTCTCAATGGTAGCTTGTGCACAACGATATCGGTATCCAACCCTGACATATCTTGATAAGACCAGGCAAAGATGTCGACATACTCTTTCAACAATACTACCAACCTACTCTTGACACTTTCCTCCAAAGCAGCCCCGATTTTCACCTCTTTCTTGACCTCGTCGGTACCCAGATACACTGTTTCAATCTGCTCTTCATGCGGCTGAATCACCTTCTCCTCTTGTTTCAACAACCTGGCTAATTCCCCTGGCAGTTCACAATCTTCTTCGTCTTCTTCTTCGGCTTGATAGATCGGATTGTCGAAGTCATACAAGGGTGTAACAGGATTGTTATCAATGAGATCCGGAGAATGATCGCATCTGCATGAATGTGGATTCATGCATTGCTTAGAACCGGAACGAGACAAATTGAAAAAGAAAAATGAAAACATTGCCATTTTTATTTTGTTTTTATTTTTAAACTGCAAAAATAAATGAAAAACAGGGAACACCGCTTTTAACTGAAAAACATCCTTTTATTGATGATGAAAATTTGCAAAATTAAACATGAGGTGGCCCTTACAATGAACCATTACGTGTCGGGCAACACGTATGGCTTTCATGCATATAAAATCGAAGCAGGAAAAATATTACTCTTCCAGCAGAGTGACCCGGATGATCTTTTCAGCCTTCCAGTTCTGGATTCCCATCCCTGGTGCGCACGGCTTTATCCATTGGTTAATTTCGCAGTCGCTATCAGCTTCCTCACTCATCATGCAGATGTGATCCGGATCCAGCATTCCGGCACTAGTGAAGGTTACTGACGTACGACGTCCTCTGCCTTGTCCTAAGCCTCTGCCTGGCTGGTACCCCACTCCGAAGCGGTCTTTCTTTGCGGAGATATCCATCATCCTGCCCCAACCAGGAGCCTCTCCATTCTTCACCACCTCAGCGGCCTGCTTGTACGAAGCAATGGATGGTTTCTCCTCCTCTTTGGCAAAAAGAGCATTCTCCATCTTAACGGTTTTGAATGCTTGACTGGGCGTCTCCCATATTTCGCCATCCATCTCCACATATTTGAATGAGGACAGGTGGCTGACAAAGATGTCCTCTTCTCCGCACACAGTGACAACCTGTCCCTCCCAGATATACTTCAACTTTTGGTGTAAAGTCGAGGTCACTGCCCCAGCAGCATGAATCCACGGCCTACCCAACAAGCAACTGTATGCCGGCTGAATATCCATGACATAGAAAGTCGACTTGAACACCTCTGGGCCTATCTTCACTGGCAGCTCCACCTCTCCGAATACAGCCCGCTTCGACCCATCAAACGCCCTTACTATCAGATCAGTAGGAATTAAAATCAGCCCGTCACAATTCAGCTTAGCCAGAGCCTTCTTTGGCAACACATTCAAGGAGGAGCCGGTATCAACCAGCACATGCGAAAGCACGGCCCCTTTACATTCCATTGTGATGTGTTGCGCCCGATTATGATTCCTCCCATCTACAGTCAGGTCCATGTCCGTAAAACCCAACCCATGGCTGGCATGCACGTTAGACACGACCGTCTCCAACTGGTTTATCGTAATCTCTTGAGGAACATAGGCTTTCTTTAAGATTTTCATCAAAGCCTCCCTATGCCCCTCAGAGCTTAACAGCAAAGATAGAATCGAGATTTTGGAGGGAGTTTGTTGCAGATGGTCCACCAGCTTGTACTCAGACTTCTTGATGATCCTCAAGAATTCCTCTGCATCGTCATCAAGTTTCTCTTCCGACCCCGTAGGCGCCGGTGTCACAACTGGAGTACTATCACTCACCACTGCTTTCCCTTTTGCCCTGGCTAAAGCCTCGGCCTTTTCTTTTTTCTCTTTCTCTCCTTCTCCTCCCCTCAAGGCATCTGGTGCAAACAATCTGCCACTTCGAGTGAAACCGCTGGGACCGGCATTATCCACCCTTGAAACGGTGGTTTCACTAGTAGTATGGTCTTCCACTCTCTCTCCGTTACAATATACTTCCCCACCATAATGCCACGGCACAGCATCATCTTTGTCATATGGAATTGGTCCAGGTACCGTGATGGTAACTGGAGCCGCCTCCGCCAGAGTAGACAAATCCACCGGATCAAAATAAATTGTTATGGTGGAGACCTCATCTTTTCCCTTATCAGCCTTCTCAATTAGAATACTCCCATCGTCCATCAGACCCTGGACAGTCCTCCTCAACAATGAACACCCATTCTGAACCATAGTGCACTCAGCACAATCAATACCACAACCCGGGTGAACCCCATTCAACAACAACTGCCTCTTGACCTCAGCCAGAGGAGTCTTCAACTGATCAACAGTAGACAGCCCAACCCTACTTTCCTCCGAAATAGAATTCACTCCCCTTTGACCATGCGCGGGCATGGGATTAGCATTGACATTGGGAGATGGTGCAAAGTTGATAGCTTTTGAATCCACCAAGTCTTGAACTACGTGCTTAAAAGCTTTGCAGTTCTCTACATTGTGTCCGGGAGCACCCGAATGGAATTCGCATTTAGCATTTTCATCATAATTAGCTGGCCTCTGATCAGGTCTCAAAGGTGCCAAAGTCCTGAGCTGCACTAACCCCAAATCCTGTAACTTCTTGAACAAGAAGGAATAGGTCACCGGTGGCCTGTCAAACTGCCTATCATTCATCCTTCCCCTTACTTGGTAACCAGCCCTCTGAGGCCTCTGCTAAAATGATTGCCTCTATTGTTGAGGTTGTTGCTGTTGCTGTTGCGGTGCAGGCTGATTATCAGCAGGAATAGTTACCGCAACAGTGTGCTGAAAGTAACGATCCCTACTGGGTCCCCTCTGAGCGTAGACCGCGCTCGTGTCACCTTCCTTCTTCCTCTGACCATTCCCAAAAGGTTTCTTCGACCCTGAAGAAGAAGCATTACCCTGAATCTTTCCAAGCTTCAGCCAGCTCTCTATCCTCTCGCCAGCCACTACTATGTCTGAAAAGTTGGTCACTGGACAACCAACCATCCTTTCAGCATATGCCCCCTGCAAAGTCCCCATGAAGAGATCAGACATCTCCCTGTCAACTAGAGGAGGTTGCACTCTGGCAGCCAATTCCCTCCATCTCTGAGCGTATTCTTTAAACCCTTCATTGTTTTTCTGAGACATACCCTGTAGCTGGGTACGACTCGGGGCCATATCAGCATTGAACTGATACTGTTTAAAGAATGCGTCCCCAAGATCTTGCCAATTCTTAATATCTGAGGACTTGAGCTTGGTGTACCATTCCAGTGAGCCTCCGGACAGGCTGTCCTGGAAGAAATACATCCACAGCTTTTGGTCCATGGTGTAAGCTGAGATCTTACGGACGAACGCCTGCAGATGTGTCTCGGGGCAGGAACTCCCATTGTATCGATCAAATGTGGGCGCCTTGAATTTCTGCGGGATCATAATCCCCTCCACTAGCCCCATGTTTGACATGTTGACCACCCCAGGAGTGGCATAACTCTCCAATGCTCGGATCTTCTCAGCCAACAGCTGAATCTCTTTATTCTGTGGTGGGGCACCGTATTGACCAAACGGTTCATTGTGCATGGAAAACTGATCAGCCTCCCGGTCTTCCTCTCTGTCGTCATCAACCCCGAAGAAAGGCGGGAACAGACTGTCCTTCAGATTCTGACCCGGTTGACCACCAGCAGCACCAAAACCAGCGGCGTTGTTTACTATACCCACTGTTATCCTCTTACCACCATCTCGAGAACCACCCAGCCCCTGGTTGGAGACACCATCCAGGTTCACACCACTGTTTGCCGCTGAAGCCCGCTCGAGCTTCTCTACTTTATCAGCTAGAGCCTTCTGACCAACTGCAAAACCTTGCATGATGTTGATCAGCTCGTTCATCTTGTCCTTCAACTCGAGGATATCTGTGTTCGGGAGATCCATCGGTCTGGGAGTATTGCGGCGCGTGAAATATCTGTGAGGACGTGTTGAGTGCAAAGGTACAACTCTACGAGCACGAGCAATGATTCCTGTCACAATCAAGCACGTTAGAACTGATACCTGCAAAATAAAAACACGTTATTATGATCATGCATGAATGCAGTGTTTATCCACATGAGGAACATTTTGTCTCTCGATCCTGGCTTCATCAAGACAAACGATAATCCGACAGCCACATTCTGATATTCAACGTTTGATTCTATCATACAGATCAGAAATATATGATTTAGTAAAATACCCCCAACCATGTGTGTGCTTGTGTGAGCATATACGGGAAAGCAAATAAAGCTTGAAGATCAATCACTGAATGAAAATAACCATCACATATCAAAATGCACAATAAGTGCCATAGTCATACATCAAAGCTGATACAAATCTCCAGAATCAGGAAAGAAATACAAGCAAAATGAATTCCGTCAACAAGCCTGACGGTAATCCAACACAAACAAGAAAAGCTAGCCTGATGAGGGTCCCACAGAAGGCCCTATCTCATCAACCATCTTCGTGAACTCCGCGGCGAACCTGAGCTCGGTATTCTCCTGCTGTAATCTCCCCACCTCTTTCTAATGGATCTTCATCTGCCTGAAGTAATGATCCCTCTCGGCGATGTAATGATCTCTCTCAGCGATGATCTTCATGTTCTCTGATTCCTTAACCTTCAGCTTGGCCTCCCACTCAGCAATGAGAACTCGGACTCTGTCATCCCTCTGATCCCTCACGAGAATTTGCCTCCTCTTCTGATCTTCAATGACCTTTGAAGCTCTAGCCAATCTCTCTTTGGTGATGTCGTGCTCCTTTGTTGAAGATGCCAAAGCCTGATTGACCTTCCCATAGTAGGCAGTATCCATCTCAAAGCGCTTTGCTTCCAGGGCATGTCGCTTGTCCTGATCTTCCATCTTCACTCTAATCTCCTGATTAGCCATCTGAACCCGAGCGACACTCATCTCCAATTCCGTTTTCTCTGCAAGCAACTGATCCCTCTCCCGCTTCATCTCCAGGAACTCATCCATACTAACAGAAGGAGATTCCTCAATCAACGGATACCACGGATCAACCATAGGAAACGGTAGACAAGTGAGTTCCACTCTCTTACTGAGCCAGTCATCAAACGGAGGAAAAGACCTGTTATTAGCTCTACCCCAAGAAAACTTGCCTTTCCTTTGAATGCTGCGCCATGCCTCAGATACCTGCTTCAATCTGGCCTGATTGCCCTCAACTGGGAAGTACAGAGTCTCCTGAACCTCACTCTTGAACGGAGGAAGCTCCATAGCGAATCCCATTTGTCTCTTAAGAAGTGTCAGGTTATAATTAATGCAACCCTGAACTCCTATAAGCGGCACATTGGGAAAGCCCCCACAACTGCAGATGAAATCTTATCCAACCCCACTACTGTGAGTCCAAGCTATGTCTTTGGCCCTCAAACCCATCAGCTTGGTCGCCCAATTAACATTCTGGCCAAGCAGAACAAAAGCACCCTTGGAAGGCAAATAACCCATTAACCACTTGTATAGCAACTGAGCGCAACATCGAATCAGCCCCCCACGCCGCTTCTCGTTCCTGTTATGGACCGAGTAATAGACATCTCCAATCAAAGTAGGGATAGGATTCCTCTGAACAAACAAGCGGATGGCATTAATGTCCACGAAGCTCTTCTGGTTAGGAAACAGAATAATCCCATAAATGCCCACAGCAATCAAAGCACAGACTGTGTTCCAATTACCCAACTCAACATTCTCCTTGGCCTTAGCCTCTAGGAAACTCAGATGAAAACCAAGTAATTTCCCCTTCTCTTTCAGACTCCCCTTAACAATCTCCGGACTCAAATAAAAAGCACGGGAAATCCCACCAATATCAGGCTCTTCCTTAGTAGCATAGAAAGGAACCTGATTTCTGATCTGAATGCCCAAAATATCAGCATAGTCCTCCATCAAAGGCCCGAGTAAGTAATCTGGGAAGACAAAACACCTCAAACAGGGATCATAGAACTGGAGCAGAGTATGAATGGCGCTTCTATCTCTGTCAGTGAGTCGGAAAACCATCTTCAAAATACCCCCATACATCTCACGAAACAACCCCACATGGTCGGGCGCAATCAATGCTATCATATCCTTCAGCACACTGATCTCTGGGTCAAAGAAGCTATAGGCAACATCGTCCTTCAAACCGGGCCTCATATCTGAGCAGAAAGTCTCTTAACCAGGATCTCGATCAAAAATGTCCCTGCATATGGATAAACATGTGTTAGATGCAGGTAAATGCAAAATGTAATGATGCTGATGAATGAATGCAATGCATAGTCATCCTCCAAGTCATCTGATCAACTGTTGCTCTGAGTCACAGCCCTGATCTCTGAACTGATCACAACCATCTGAAGGAATATGTAACCACAAATCCGACTCAAGGGTTCCGAAATAAAGGGAACTGAAAGATACACCATCATCATCATCCGGTAATCTCTGAGCAGATACCCACAGTCCTCTGAATCGGCCCGGGGAATCCTGAAATAAACGGATCCCCACTGATAAATAACTCGGACAGCACTTCGGCGTCTCAGAAATAAATGGCCATAAATCTGACTTATAAATAGGACTCTGATCAACGGAACCAAAAGTCACCATCAAAGTCACCAACAGAACATGCATCTGAGAGAATCACCCTCCCTTCACAGGTAAATTCTAATCAGGTCATCCTAAGGCGGATAATAGTCTCGACAATCGGGCAGAGATACTCAATGGGTTTGCCCTTTCGGGTGTGCCATTGTAGCTCCCTTAAGACCGTCTAAACCAAAGATCCGGGAAATGATCGGTCACCAGAGTCAATAGCCCAAAAGAGGTAACCCAACCAAAGTGGAAAACCCCACCGAGGAAGAGCACTCTCAGATGAACCTCGTCCGGCTTGTGGTATGTCACGTCGCAACAGCATGCCCAACCGGCATGTGAGGAACGTGAGACCACACTAATCCTAGGTGTATACTCGGGCCTGGGTTTTAGCCCCACTCAGAACACCCACCCCAAAACAGAGGAACCACCTGCACAGAGGACGGCAACATGATAGTATGATGCATGCAAATATTTATGCAAATATATACACAGTCAGAATAATAAATGCAATAAATAGCGGCACAAGCAACCTAAACTATCCTAGAACACTAGGAGAGACTCGCTTAGGGAAGATGGACCAGCACAGGTCAACATCTCTCTCGTCCCCAGCAGAGTCGCCAGCTGTCGCATCCGCGAAAAACAACCGGCGGGCTAAAACAAAACAACACAGAGCCGCCACCGCGCGTTATTTATCCCAAAGAGGGAAAGGAAACGCTCAGAGTAAACCTGGGAAAAGCATGGTCTCGCGACCAAAGAGAAAGGGTACGGGAGTCGGTTACGCAAGGGGAAGGTATTAGCACCCCTCACGTCCGTCGTACTCGACGGGATCCACGCTCTAAAGAAAGAAAAGGTTGCTAAACAAACATCACACACACACACACACCGAAGACAACACAGGTGGGGGAAAAGAAGAGAGGGCTCGCTAGGACATCGCATCTTATGCCTACGTATCTCGTCTGGAACGAGAATCAGAGCTGCCGTAGTTCGGCTCACGCACGCCAAGCAAGACACACACAAACACAGGCAAACCTGGAACCCGAATGCCAATCGCTGGACTTACATCGGCTTCCGAACCAAACAAACACACTCAGGCTACGGACAGCCAATCGCTGGGCTTACATCCATATCCTGACACACAAGAGGGTTAACAAGCAAACACACACAAAAAGGAAAAAAGGTGCCTGGAGAGACCTCGCACGGTCTCCTGCCTACTACCTCATCTGGTATGAGGATCAGGGCGACGTAGTTCCCCTGAACGGGAAAGAAATTCTAGCCAGAAACCAAGGGGAGACACACTACTAGGGAGCTGTACTCGAGCCTAGTGTTATCATGCATCATTTTCCCTATGTTATGGTTTCTATCCTAACTTACTCAACAGCAAGCTAATCCTAACCAGGAAACACAAAACACACATGCTCAATCAAAATAAAGCAAACATTCACATAGCACACACTATATCCAGTCAAGTGAGGCTCAAACAAGGGTGGACTGCCGAGGCAAGTCAACTGTACAGGGTAGTGTTCGCTCTTAACCCTGACATTGAGAGTCAGGGTGAAGCAGATGAAAGGTGAGTGAAGATGAGACTTCACAGCTCTTATCCCTGGCCAGGGAGAGCTTCAGACAAAGGAGCGTGGGTTCAGAATGGAGGAACCCTTCTACACTCAAGACTCTGACTCAACTGTACAAATGTACAAGATCTTGGGTTAATGTCCCAATGCATCAACACAGTGGTGTGAGCAGAGGGACGACTCAACAGAATAGCGGGGGATGGATTGCACATCCCTTGGGTTCCGCCAATTGCCTCATAGAGGTCTTTACCTGCTTGGGGACAAAGTTAAACAATCACAAACATCGCCTCTTAAGGAGGACTTCAGACAGTTGCCTGGCCAAGTAACAGGCCAGGTCTTCCAGACTACATGGAGACAAGAGAGTCTACCTCAATTGGTTTATACAACCAAGCAGCAGCACAACAAGTTCTTAAAGAACTAAAGCGACTATGGTACCTGGAATCAATCAAGCACAGTCAGTATACCAATCACACAGTCAAAACAGACAGCATAAGAATCAACAGTCAATGTAATCAAACAATGCAATGTGCAAAGCACAACCAACTCAAGTGAGCCAAGCATCCTACAAAACACACAAGTTAGTTTACAACAAGCAACCAAACTCAATTTAATCAACTTGCATTTTTCCTTTAAGGCATTTGCATCTCAACCTGAAACACAATTCAAAAGTGAGAAACAAGACCACTAGGACAAGCCTAGGGTCCAAAGGAGGTGAAAAATTCAAAACAGCAAGTGAAAATTAATCAAAACCAAGATTTATCAAGCAAAAAGAGAATCCAATTGGTCTCACACCAAAACTATGCACCAAATCCATTTCACATACAAATTAAGTCCAAGTGTGCAATTGTGAACCACATATGAGCAAACAGAATGATCACACTCAAAAAAATACCAAAACAGCTCAATAAATTCCACAAAAAATCCAACCTAAACAGAACACATTCAATGAGTAGCATATCAAATTTCATGCTATTTGGACCAGTGGAAGTATGGAAACTAAATTCATAAAGTTCAGACAAGTCCAAGCAAGCCAACACAAGGCATCAAAACAATCATCAACTTCCAATAACCATAAAACAGTGACAATACATGATAAATGAATGGGATCAAAACCACAATGACCTATAATGTGTCTAAAATGCTCATACAAAATTTCACACTCATCCAATTAATGACCAGAATTTCACAAAGCAAATGCCAACATGTGTCACAAAATATCAACAAATGACCAAGCAGAGGGAAAAATTCCAATCAAATAGGAAATGTCATCAATAAATCCAGAAAAATTCACATGTATTCTCAACATCCATATGCACAATCATGCAAAAATTTAGCTCAATCCAATGTCCACAAAAACCTCAAATAAAATCATGAAATTCACAATGCTTGGTGTGACACAAATTGTCACACCTCTTAATCAAAAATTCATATCTCATCAACCAGGGATCCAACAATTGCAAACTATACATCAAAATCACCAGCAAAGAGTCCAGAATATGCACACAAAATTTCATGAATTTCTATGGAAGCATCATCATTTTATGAATGAAATGGCAAAGCATATACAAATTGAGCACATCCAAACAAACCCTAAGCATTTTATTTTTTCACACGTGCACAAAAATATTAAAATTCATCATAAAAAACTACACATCATAAGGAGAATCATGCAAAAAACCTCACAAAATTTGGACAAATAATGAATCTCCTATGAATTTTTGAAGTTGTGTGATGAACATGAAATGAAGAAATGAAAAAGAAAATGAAATAATGATTTAAATGATGGAAAATGGCAAAGTCGTAATTACTGCGTTCAGTAACCAAAACGCACCGTATCACTAAAAGTGCTGGCGCTACGTGATAGGCTAATGGTGGCGGGAAACAGCAATTTGAATGGAAAAGCAAGGAAACAAAATCAAACACATGCGTTCTTCATCGTCTTCAGTGTTCATCAACAACAACAATTCCAGAAAATCAAAAATGACCAAATCTCAACCAAAACGAGCAAATCATATATCAACGTGTTCGTCTTTCAACCTAGCTTAAGGATATGGAAAGCATATGTCCTAATTCTAACTGTATCGACGGGATCGATCGAAAATAGGTTTCCACATCAAATGTTCAAATGACGATAACTAGAGCAATTCTCAATGGAAATCAATTTTACAAGTTGCAGTATGCTCAGCAATGAATGTACTATCAAAGACACATCATGATTTTGAGAATCATCGAGATCGAGTTCTAACCTTGTGGTGATGGCAGATGTTGAATCGCGCTCTTCAAGGTCCAAATTGTGAAAACAGATGAAGTTCAATGCTATGGAAGGTGATTGCAACAAGTAGTTTAGCTCAACACAGCTTCAGCTTCGAGAATCATCAAAATGCCATGGATGTGTGAGTTTCCAACAGTCCAAATCCTCCAATGTTCTTGCCTTGATTTTGCAAAACAGTCGTGCACAAGCCTTGGTGTGTGATGGATCCAACAAGAATCAGCAAGATTGATGAAGATTTCAATGTGAAATGATGAAAAAAGTGTGAAGAAATTTTGGAGAATTGAGAGGTTTAGGATGAAAAAGTTTGTTAGATCTTGAGAAATGTGAATGTGATTACCAATTTCTGTTACAATTACTGTTATATACCAATGCCTTAATCCATTCCTTAATCACAATTAGCAAAATTGGATTGGATTAGTGTAATGCATTTTCAAGTGAAAGTCCAAAATAGCCTTTTTGCAATTTAGGCCAATGTAACAGTAAATGACAGCTCAAGCAAGTTCTAATTATCATTTGGGATGTGTTGGAATAGGCCTTGTGTGCAAAAACCATGTAATTCTCAAAATCACCATTTCACACCAAAAATGCTAAATAGTCCACTTGAAAAATGCCATTTTGCCATGACCATTTTTGATGAAATTTGACCATGCATCATGAAAGTACATGTGAAATGTGGTTTGCTCAAAGAAAGATCACCCAATTTGGCCATTCCATGTGAAAGTTATGCCACTTTGAATTTAGGCATTTTTGGAAAGTGATTTGATCATAACTTGCCAACCATACATGAGAAATTCAAGTTCTTGGACTTTTTGGAAAGGTGAGAGCAAGATCTACAACTTTCATGTTGAACAAAATTTCATTTGAAGCATTTTTGGACATGTAGTTTTGAGGTGAAAAACTTTCCATTTTCGGAAACTTTCATTACAAGTCACTTTCCATTTTTGGAAAGTTTTCTCCTGACTTTATTTTCTTCATTCTTGATGTTTGAAATGTCAAATGAAACTTGTTTCAACATGAATGAAGTATATCCAACCCTCTCCCACCTCCAAATCCAACAATTCTGGCACAGTTGACCACAGTTGACTTTTCTGATTGATAGATGAATTTGGCTATGCACTGATCAAGTTGAGCCTCAAACTCCTGATGAAATGGATCAATGATGAAACCCTAGCTTCCATTAGCTCAATATAATCACATGATGATCCCCATATCCATTATAGACCCCATCTCCATGCCATGCCCTGATTGACCCAATACAGATGATTCAACTGATTAGGATTGATTAGGGTTGACCAGTGGTCAAAACCCTAATCTCAAAGTATCTGATCAAGAATGATGAACCCCTTTGATGATAACAAGACCATGATGATGATGATGTACCATTTCACCCAAGATCAAGCTCAATCTCCTTAAAGAACATGAAACCCTAATTTGTACCACACATCCTCAGATGGTTAATAATCCATTCAACCAATGAAACCCTCAGCTTGCATCTCAACCTCTCTTATCTTCTGACCAAGACTTAGGAGGATGACTTGCACAAGGTTGCCACATGATATGCAATATGCAATGTCTAATGACCTAAAAAATGCAATGCAATATGTTAAGCTAGTCCCAAGAGAGGAGGGCAAATTTTGAGGTGTTACAGGTAGCAGTTGTTCCCAATTGGTATGGATGAATCAGATGCAGATTGAGTACAATGTCACTCAGAATGTCATGACATTGGATGCTACTCAGTTTGAAAACTTAAGGGGCAAAGTGGGAATATGCCTTTCTGAGGAATTATAGTAAGTAATGATGTTAGGTATTTACTATTTAATAATTCAAATTATTAAACATTTGAGAGTATGCTCTGATTGGTCAACAAATAATAGCTATTACTCTTGCAACAAGCGCTACCTCTTCCATCGTTTCAACTTTCATTCACGCAAGCATTCTCTCAAAGAAACTTTTCATTTCGCCTCTAAGATATTCATCATGTCTCAACAATCCAACTCATCTTCCTCCAAGAACATGTCTGATTCTTCTAGCTCTGAATCATGCAACCCTAACAGAGAAGATCCTGTTGCTGACTCTGCGAATACCTCACATGCAAGAAGACCTAAAGAAACTGTATCAGGCTTCTCCTCAGCAATCGCGCTTGATGAACAAACCAGAGAAGGTTCAAGGTATGTTCACAATGCCATTGCCACTATGGTAACTGGAATACTGTCTGGTAATCATAAGGTCCTTGGGGTTTCCATTCCCTTAAACTCTATTAAACCTGATAGTGTTGCTTATCAAGAAAATATTGAGTCTTTAGGAAAGAATATATCTGATGATATTGAGCAAGCTGGTGCTTATAAGGAGTCAAATGTTGACAAACCCTTAGATAATGTGGCTGGTGAGGAAGTTCATGTCACTCATGATGTCAGTAACAACCCTAACTGTGAGGCTGAATTAGTAGACCTGGAGGAATTTTCTGATAATGAGTTGTTGTCCTCAGTCGTCCCTAGCATAGCCAAAAGGGTGAGGACTAGGAGAGAAAAGAAAACAGTGGCTCAAAGGTCCCCCAGAAAGAAGATTGATGTGCCAACCTCTCCCAATCCAAAGGTGGCAGTCGAGAATTCCCTCAAGAGGAAAGTTCATGGTCCAACAAAATCTTGGAGGAAAAGGGTGCCCAAGAAAAAGAAGACCAAGTCTGTTGTTGTTGAGTCTGACTCAGATGTTCCATGTGATGTCCCTGACACTCTATCAAAGAAGAAGCCATCCACTAGCAAGCTTGCAGCCAGTGTCCCTGAGGTACCAATTGACAACATATCGTTCCATTTTGCCTCAAGTGTAAACAGGTGGAAATATGTGTATCAGAAGAGACTGACTTTGGAAAGGGAATTGGCTCAGAATGTCCTGGAATGTAAGGAGATTATGGACCTTATTCAAGAGGCAGGTTTGATGAAGACTGTGACTCAGTTCTCAAAGTGCTATGAGATGTTAGTAAAGGAATTTATTGTCAATGTGTCTGAAGAATGTGATGATGGAAAGTCTAAGGAATTCAAAAAAGTGTATGTGCGAGGCAACTGTGTAAATTTCTCTCCCTCAGTGATCAACATGTATTTGGGAAGGCCTGATGTAGCTCAACCTGAGCTTGAGGTGACTGACAACAAAATCTGTCAAGTCATCACTGCTAATCAGGTAAGGAAGTGGCCTCTCAAAGGTAAGTTGGTGGCCAGCAAACTGAGTGTCAAGTATGCAATGCTGCACAAAATTGGAGCTGCTAACTGGGTGCCCACCAATCATAAATCTACAGTTGCTGTAATGCTTGGAAATTTCATATATGTTGTTGGAACCAAAGCCAATTTTGACTATGGATCCTATATTTTTTTATCAAACTTTGAAGCATGCAGGAAGCTTCAGTGTGAAGGGACCTATAGCCTTTCCTTCTCTCATCTGTGGTATTGTTTTGAATCAGTTTCCAAACATCTTAATAGAGAATGATTCTGTGAAGAAAAGAGACAACCCTTTGTCCTTCAATCATAAGCTGTTCCTAGGTACCCATGTTCCTGACATTGCCATGGCAACAGGTGAGACATCAAGTATAAGCAATCAACCAGGTAAAGCTGCTGTCATTGCAATGCTCAAAGAAATGTTCAAGGAGTTAGAGGCAAGGAAGGTCAATTTGGAAAAATTGATTAGCAAGTTGGAGATGACTGAAGGTGATGTGGTTGGTGAAGCTGTTGCTGCTGCAGAAGGAGCTGGAAGACAAGGTGAAGAGGGAGAAGCATATGCCAGTCCTGATGATGGCACGGATGATGATGTTGACTCTGAGTCAGATGTCTAAAACATTCCCCGTGGCTCTGAAAATTATGTGTAATTTTATTTTTGTTGGTCTGTATTATTAAGTGTTGCTTTGGCAACATTTTTGATAAAAAGGGGGAGTAACACCTGTACCCCAGGACAACAGATTTGTTTGAACAAATTTATTTGAAGTTGAAGGTCCTCTACCAGAGGTTATGTTGTTGTTCAACTTCTATGTGTGCTGAGTGTGTTGCTGTTCAACTTCTATGTATGCTGAGTGTATTAGCTAATTTAATTCTCTGCTTGGATGTGTGTTTTCCGCTGCTGTGAACTCTGTTGTGATGCCAAGTTGTTTTAGTCAAAAATTTGCCAAAGCGGGAGTTTGTAGATGTTTTTGATTGGCTGCATTTTGTGTTAAAACACTAACTGTACTCTGATGTCATGACATGCTTTAGTAGTATACTGCACGATTAGCTAATACATGATTTACTGAATGTCAAACTGAATGTTATGACATTCATCACTGACAACAGATACTGAATTATAGGCCAGTTAGTTTTTCTGGTATACTTCAGCATTTGTCACAGGCTACTGTTTCAGGAAACAAACAGTTGAGCTAGAATTAAAGATGTTTAGCATATGGCCTATGTTCTGGACGTCAAACTGAATGTTATGACATTCATTCCTGACAACATATGCTAAAGTGTAGGCTATTTAGTTTTTCTGTTTTAGTATTTATCTCAGGCTATTTTTTAGGAATCTAACAGCTGAGCTAAAATCCAGGAAACTAACAACTGAACTACATTTAAGAGGCCTAGCATATAGCCTATTTGTTAGAACCCTAATATGTGGAAATTAGGTTAACTTGCTTAACCTTAATTTTAGGACATTCAAGTTCAAGGCCCAAGTGCTGCATTATAAAAGGATGGCAATCCTACTTTCAGCAGCTCAAGGATTTCGAAGTGTGAAGCATTGAATACATCATTGTATTTCATAGCTGTAGTTTTTATTGTGTCTTGTTTTAGGTTTTACTTGTGAGCCAAGCAATTATCACCTAGATGATTGCATTGGACTAGGGTGTTCATTGAGTTGTAAGTGTTGTGTCACTCTAAGCTTTTAAGCGTGAGTGTTGTGTTTCTTGATTAAAGCTGCTAAGCACAATCAAGAGTTGTTTGAAGTATAACTTCGCCATTGACTTTAAACTAATTAAAGGTTGTAATCACTGTGGTGATTGAGGGGGAGTGAGTAGGAACTCTGGTCTTAGTTTAGATTGAAATTGCATTGGGTAGGTCTTAAGAGATAGGATTAAACAGTCGGTTTAAGTCCTGAATTAATACTACTTATAGTGGATTTCCTCCCTGGCTTGGTAGCCCCCAGACGTAGGTGTGTTTGTCACCGAACTGGGTAAACAATTCTCTGTGTTATTTACTGCACTTTACATTTACCTTCTGCATACATTACCTGTCTGCGCAGAATTGGATGTCATAACATCCAGTGTGACATCGATAGTCTGTTACTAGAATTTCAAAATGGAGACAACCTTGCAGGTGATAAAGACAAATATTGCTCAGAATCAAAAACTGCCAGGAATGAGGGATCTTCAATATCTGAAGATAATCTCCGCCGGGGAATACAAGAGGTAAAACTCTGCATGAGGATCTAAGCAAATGCTGAGGATGTTATGACCAAGATCATCACATTCCTCAATAATCAACAAATCCTCCTTGGAAATTCAGAAATAAACCAATTTCAAGGAAAAGATGAATAGATCTGATAAACTACCGAAATTATGCAACACAAATGTGCTAATGGAAACCAAACAAAGATTCCGGATCTTCGGAGTCCAACCATAAACTGGAGGATATCAACAGGAGCACCACAACTATGGAATATGGATTTTCAAAAAGGATCAATCATCAGCTCGACTCCATTGGGGATGTGACCCACCAACTCAGCTAGGTATAACTGACGAACTGTTGGGGAGGAAAATAGTTACCAAACCAAATGTTTGGGGAAGACCAACAAGGCTTCGCACTTCAAGACTTATCTGTTCTCAGGTTGATGTTGATATTCCTTGCTGAAATCGATTATTCTTAAAGTGATTGTTTTTATTATTTTAAGAAAAGTAATTTTTATTCATTAATTTATTTCAAAATTATCATCATAAAAATCCAGTTTTATTTAGTAGAGGTAAATAAGAGTAGAAGCAATTGGATAAAAGTTCAACTTTATTTAATAGAATGGTAGTCTATAAATGACAAGACTCTATAGATCTTTACAAAGTTGAAAATGGTAATTTACATGGAAAAGAGGCTACATTGAATACAATGACCACTACTCTCCCTACCAACTTCAATATCCATTGTGCTTGTCTTCAGTCGAGAATGATGAATCGGACCCAAATGACTTACTCAAAGTTGCCTCCATGATTAGGACCAACTGAATAAAGTTACTTGCCATAATCCCTAACCTTGGCCTAGATTTCCCCAAGGTGGGGTACTCAATCTACCGGGATGAATTTTTTGTTTTATGTCTCTAATTTTTGCCTGGATCTCCCTTTCGGGTTTTCAATCCACCGAGACGCTCATTTTTGCCTAAGTCACCCTTTCAAGTTTTCAACTTAGCGAGATGTTCTTTTTTTCTTTTGGGAGAAGTATTTCTTGACTGCATCGATGTTCACTGAACGAGTGAACTCTTCACCATCCATAGTTGTAAGAATCAAAGCACCGCCTGAAAAGGCTCTCTTAACAACATATGAGCCTTCATAATTAAGAGTCCACTTGCCCCTAGCATCAGGTTTGAAAGATAGGATCTTCTTGAGAACAAGGTCACCTTCTCTAAACACAAGAGGCTTGACCTTCTTATCGAAAGATTTCTTCATTCTTTGCTGATATAATTGACCATGACACATGGCAGTCAATCTCTTCTCTTCAATCAAATTCAATTGATCATATCTGGTCTGACACCATTCAGCTTCTGTCAACTTGACTTCCATTAGCATACGCAATGATGGGATCTCAACCTCTACTGGGAGCACAACTTCCATGCCATAAACAAGTGAGAAAGGGGTTTCCCATATTGAAGTGCGGACGGATGTACAATACCCATGCAAAGCAAACATGAGCATCTCATGTCAATCTTTGTACGTCATAACCATCTTTTGAATGATCTTCTTGATGTTCTTATTTGCAGCTTCAACATCCCCATTCATCTTAGGTCTGTAGGGAGAAGAATTATGATGTGAAATCTTGAAGTCTTTGCAAAGAGCTTCCACCATATTATTGTTCAAAGTTCGATCCATTATCAGTAATGATATTACTCGGCACACCATAATGGCATATAATCTGATTCTTGATAACCCTCACAATAACTTGCTTGGTTACATTTGCATACCATGCCGCTTCAACCCACTTTGTGAAGTAGTTGTAGATGTTTTATTGACTGCATTTTGTGTTAAAACACTAACTGTACTCTGATGTCTTGACTGGTGTCATGACATGCTTGAGTAGTATGTTGCAGGATTAGCTAATACAGGATTTACTGTGTGTTAAACTGGATGTTATGACATTCATCCATGATAGCAGATACTGAACTATAGAATAATTGGTTTTTCTGTTATAGCTCAGTATTGAGTTCAGTATGTTTTCAGGAGAATAACAGACCTGGCACATAGCCTATTGTCTGAATGTCAAACTGAATGTTATGACATTCATCCTTAACAGCAGATACTGAATTATAGGCAGGTTGGTTTTTCTGCCACAGTTCAGTATGTTTTTCAGTCTGGTTATCAAGTGAATAAAAGACCTGGCACATAGCCTGTCTGAATGTCAAACTGAATGGTATGACATTCATCATTGACAGCATATACTGAATAATAGGCAGGTTGGTTTTCTGCTACAGTTCAGTATTTATTTCAGTCTGTTTTCAGGAGAATAACAGACATGGCATATGGCCCATTGTCTAAATGTCAAACTGAATGATATGACATTTATCTCTGACAGCTGATACTGAAGTATAGACTGGTTGGTCTTTTACAGTTCAACATTTAGTACAGTCTGTTTTCAGGAGGATAAAAGACCTAGCATATGGTCTATGTTCTGGACGTCAAACTGAATGTTATGACATTCATTCCTGACAGCATATGCTAAAGTGTAGGCTGGTTAGTTTTTCTGTTTCAGTATTTTTCTCAAGCTATTTTTCAGGAATCCAACAGCTGAGCTAAAATCCAGGAAATTAACAATCGAGCTACAATTAATGAACCTAACAAATAGCCTATTTGTTAGCAACCTAATATGTGGAAATTAGGTTAACTTGCTTAACCTTAATTTTAGGAAATACAAGTACAAGGCCCAAGTGCTGCAATATAAAAGGATGGCAATCCTTCTTTCAGATCTCAGGGGTTTTAGGCGTGAAGCTTTCATTGTACCATCATACTTCACTGCTGTATTTTGTTTGTGTCTTGTATTAGGTTTATCTTGTGAGCCAAGCAATTATCACCTAGATGATTGCATTGGACTAGGGTGTTCATTGAGTTGTAAGTGTTGTGTCACTCTAAGCTTTTAAGCGTGAGTGCTGTGTATCTTGATTAAAGCTGATAAGCACAATCAAGAGTTGTTTGAAGTGTAACTTCACCATTAACTTTAATCTAATTAAAGGTTGTAATCACTGTGGTGATTGAGGGGGAGTGAGTAGGAACTCTAGTCTTAGTTTAAGATTGAAATTGCATTGGGTAGGTATTAAGTGATAGGATTAAACAGGTGGTTTAAGGCCTGAATTAATACTGCTAATAGTGGATTTCCTCCCTGGCTTGGTAGCCCCCAGACGTAGGTGTGTGTGACACTGAACTGGGTAAACAATTCCTTGTGTTATTTACTGCACTTACATTTTCCTGCTGTATACATTCCTGTCTGTGCAAAATCGGATGTCATAATATCCTGTGTGACATCGATAGTCTGTTAACTAGAATTTCAGTAGTCAATAGCCACCATAATGAAACAATGTCCGTTTGAAGCTTTGGGCTCAATCATACTAATCATATAAATTCCCCACGTGGAGAAGGGCCATGGAGAGGACATGACATTCAAAAATGTCGGAGGAACATGAATCTTATTTGCATAAATTTGACACTTGTAGCATTTCTTTACAAACTTGCAACATTTAGATTCCATTGTCAACCAAATAGTAACATGCTCTCAACATCTTCTTTGCCATAGCATGTCCATTGGAATGAGTACCAAAGGAACCTTCATGGACTTCAGTCTTCAATAAGTCTGCTTCGTGTCTATCCACACATCTGAGCATAACCATATCAAAGTTTCTCTTATAAAACACATCATCATTCAGGTAAAAGTTTCCATCTAATCTTCTCAAATTCTTTTTATCTTTCAAAGATGTATAGGCGGATAAATCTTACTTTGGAGGAAACACTTGATATCAAAATACCATGGCTTTTCATCTTTGACTTCTTCAACAGCAAACACATGAGTTGGCCTATCAAGACGCATCACAGTCAAATTGGGAATTTCATTCCAAAATTTCACCATAATCATTGAAGCCAACGTTGCAAGAGCATCTGTCATCCGGTTCTCATCTAGAGGATATGATGAAACTCAACCTTTGTAAAGATAGTTGAAATCCTCCTTGCATAGTCTCTATATGGTATCAAACCGGGTTGATTCGTCTCCCATTCACCTTTGATTTAGTTCACAACCAAAGTCGAATCTCCATAGACGTCCAAACATTTAATTCTGAGATCAATGGCCGCTTCAAGCCCCATAAGGCAAGCTTCATACTCAGCCATATTGTTTGTACATTTGAAGGTCCATCTAGATGTAAACAGAAAATGAGTTCCTTGAGTAGTAATAATCACTGCCCCAACACCATTACCATATGAATTAACAGCTCCATCAAATACCATGCCCCAACGGGGACCAGGTTCTGGCCCTTCTTCAAGCAATGGTTCATCACATTCTTTCATCTTCAAATACAAAATCTCTTCGTCAGGAAAATCATATTGCACTGACTGATAGTCTTCAATCGGTTGATGATCCAAATGGTTAGCCAAGACACTACCCTTGATAGCTTTCTGAGATTGGTATTCAATATCGTATTCGGATAACAACATCTGCCAACGGGCAATTCTCCCAGTTAAAGAAGGCTTCTCAAAAATATACTTGATTGGATCCATTTTGGATTTAAACCAAGTAGTATGATTTAACATATATTGGCACAGACGCTTAGCAGCCCAAGCCAATGCGCAACATGTCTTTTCAAGCATAGGATACCAAGTCTCACAGTTGGTGAACTTCTTACTGAGGTAGTAAATTGCATACTCTTTCTTTCCAGATTCATCTTGCTGACCAAGAACACAACCCATACTTTCATCAAGCACAGTCAAATACATGATCAAGGGTCTTCCTTCAACAGGAGGAGAGAAAATCAGAGGCTCAAGTAGATATTCTTTGATACTGTCAAAAGCTTTTTGGAAATCCTCTTTCCAACCACAAGACTGATCTTTTCGGAGAAACTTGAATATAGGCGCACACGTGGCAGTCATATGCGAGATAAATCATGAGATATAATTCAAGCGGTCGAGAAAATCTCTGACTTGCTTCTCAATTTTGGGCGCAAGCATGCACCAACATTCTTTAAACTGAAAGGCATCACTCAATAACAGAAAGTTCCACAGGGTGTAATGAATGTGGTATTCTCCATATCTTCAGGTGCCATCTTGATTTGAATAACACGGTGAACATGGATCGAACACGTGACCTTCAGGTCTTCAGTCTGATGCTCTCCCACCTGAGCTATCCCCGCTAATCATTATATTGTGCTACTTTGTGATATATTTCATGTATGATACATTAATTGTTTGTTTTCTACTTTGAAATGATAGTAAACAAAATAAAAACAAGAATAATGTTATTTTGACACAAAATTTTGACCTAAATTAGATGTTAGTCACAAATTTCATATTTCATTAATGTTATTTTTAATGATGGGTCTTAAACATAACAAGGTCCTTTAACTTATTAACCTTAAACATGTTTTAATGAACCACACATTTTAATATGATTTTAAGTGTTGAAATACATATATGTGTCTTTCAATCATCCAAATTATGTTTAGGTTAATGGTTTTAAAATGACTGGTTATTTATGTTGAGTATATTGTAATGAGCTCCTAAGAAATTTAGTATTCATTAGACTTCAACCAACTGTGTACATTTTTTCATTTTAGTATTGCATTAACCATATAGTTTTATTTATTTAATTTGTGTTCGATTTTATGAAATAAAACAAAACCATTATAATGGTTCCAATATGAGTGGGTCGCGTTCATTGTGTTTAAGACCGTGAGTCCTCCCGATGTGAAAGTGTAACTTACAAAATTGATAAAATTCAAAATGCTGACCAAAAATATTACGACTCCTATTATCTAACATATTCATACAGGACATGACTTTCTTTATAATGTATATAATGATATAGAACTCAATACTTTTGTCTCAATATAAAAGTAATTTGTTTCTTTAAATCGTATCAATTCAAATCCCTTAAGCTTTATGATAAGATAGTAATATGGTCATAACTTTACCTTTGAAGGCAAGAAAGTCTAAGAGTTTGGTTTTCGTTTAACCAATCATAGAACATAAAATTTACCCAATTTCGATTTTATATGCCTCTCGTTCCATTGTGTGTTATAAATCGATGTTATTTGCTTTCAAATATACCTTATAATTGGTATAAAAATGATTTTCAAATTTACTAAATAAAACATATAAGCATATTATAATGCAATGAACGTGGATCGAACACGTGACCTTCAGATCTTAAGTCTAACGCTCTCCCAATTTAGTTATCCTTGCTAGTCATTCTTTTGGGCTACTTTGTGATATATTTCGTGTATGATACATTAATTGTCCATTTTCTACTCTCAGATGATACTAGACTAATGAAAAACAAGAATAATCTTATTTTGACATAAACTTTTGACCTAAATTAGATGTTAGTCACAAATTTCATATGTCATTAATGTTAATTTTAATGATGGGTCTTAAAGATAACAAGGTCCTTTAACTTATTAACCTTAAACATGATTTAATGAACCACACATTTTAATATTATTTTAAGTGTTGAAATACAGATATGTGTCTTTCAATCATCCAAATTCTGTTGAGGTTAATGATTTTAAACTGATTGGTTATTTATGTTGAGTATGTTGTAAAGAGCTCCTAAGAAGTTTAGTATTCATTAGACTTCAACTAATTGTGTACATTTTTTCATATTAATATTGCATTAACCATATAGTTTTATTTATTTAATTTGTGTTAGATTTTATGAAATAAAACAAAACCATTATAATAGTTCCAATATGAGTGGGTCGCGTTCATTGTGTTTAAGGCCGTGTGTCATCCCGATGTGAAAGTGAAACTTACAAAATTGATAAAATTCAAAATGCTAACAAAAAATATTACGACTCCTATTATCTAACCTATTCATACAGGATATGACTTTCTTTAGAATGTATATAATGATATAGAACTCAACACTTTTGTCACAATATAAAACCAATTTGTATCTTTAAATCGTATCAATTCAAATCCCTTAAGCTTTATGATAAGATAGTAATAAGGTCATAAATTTACCTTTGAAGACGAGAAAGTTTAAGTGTTTGGTTTTTATTTAAAAAATTATAGAACATAAAATTTACCAAATTTCAATTTTATATGCCTCTCATTCCGCAATGTGTTATAAATATATGTTATTACCTTTCAAATATACCTGATAAATCGTATAAAAATGATTTTCAAATTTACTAAATAAAATATATAAGCATATTATAATGCGGTGAACATGGATCAAACACGTGACCTTCAGATCTTCAGTCTGACGCTCTCTCAACTGAGCTATCCCCACTAGTCATTCTTTTGGGCTACTTTGTGATATATTTCGTGTATGATACATTAATTGTTTGTTTTCTACTTTGAAATGATAGTAAACGAAAGAAAAACAAGAATAATGTTATTTTGACACAAAATTTTGACCTAAATTAGATGTTAGTCACAAATTTCATATTTCATTAATGTTATTTTTAATGATGGGTCTTAAACATAACAAGGTCCTTTAACTTATTAACCTTAAACATGATTTAATGAACCACACATTTTAATATGATTTTAAGTGTTGAAATACATATATGTGTCTTTCAATCATCCAAATTATGTTTAGGTTAATGGTTTTAAAATGACTGGTTATTTATGTTGAGTATATTGTAATGAGCTCCTAAGAAATTTAGTATTCATTAGACTTCAACCGACTGTGTACATTTTTTCATTTTAGTATTGCATTAACCATATAGTTTTATTTATTTAATTTGTGTTCGATTTTATGAAATAAAACAAAACCATTATAATGGTTCCAATATGAGTGGGTCGCGTTCATTGTGTTGAAGACCGTGAGTCCTCCCGATGTGAAAGTGTAACTTACAAAATTGATAAAATTCAAAATGCTGACCAAAAATATTACGACTCCTATTATCTAACATATTCATACAGGACATGACTTTCTTTATAATGTATATAATGATATAGAACTCAATACTTTTGTCTCAATATAAAAGTAATTTGTTTCTTTAAATCGTATCAATTCAAATCCCTTAAGCTTTATGATAAGATAGTAATATGGTCATAACTTTACCTTTGAAGGCAAGAAAGTCTAAGAGTTTGGTTTTCGTTTAACCAATCATAGAACATAAAATTTACCCAATTTCGATTTTATATGCCTCTCGTTCCATTGTGTGTTATAAATCGATGTTATTTGCTTTCAAATATACCTTATAATTGGTATAAAAATGATTTTCAAATTTACTAAATAAAACATATAAGCATATTATAATGCAATGAACGTGGATCGAACACGTGACCTTCAGATCTTAAGTCTAACGCTCTCCCAATTGAGTTATCCTTGCTAGTCATTCTTTTGGGCTACTTTGTGATATATTTCGTGTATGATACATTAATTGTCCATTTTCTACTCTCAGATGATACTAGACTAATGAAAAACAAGAATAATCTTATTTTGACATAAACTTTTGACCTAAATTAGATGTTAGTCACAAATTTCATATGTCATTAATGTTAATTTTAATGATGGGTCTTAAAGATAACAAGGTCCTTTAACTTATTAACCTTAAACATGATTTAATGAACCACACATTTTAATATTATTTTAAGTGTTGAAATACAGATATGTGTCTTTCAATCATCCAAATTCTGTTGAGGTTAATGATTTTAAACTGATTGGTTATTTATGTTGAGTATGTTGTAAAGAGCTCCTAAGAAGTTTAGTATTCATTAGACTTCAACTAATTGTGTACATTTTTTCATATTAATATTGCATTAACCATATAGTTTTATTTATTTAATTTGTGTTAGATTTTATGAAATAAAACAAAACCATTATAATAGTTCCAATATGAGTGGGTCGCGTTCATTGTGTTTAAGGCCGTGTGTCATCCCGATGTGAAAGTGAAACTTACAAAATTGATAAAATTCAAAATGCTAACAAAAAATATTACGACTCCTATTATCTAACCTATTCATACAGGATATGACTTTCTTTAGAATGTATATAATGATATAGAACTCAACACTTTTGTCACAATATAAAACCAATTTGTATCTTTAAATCGTATCAATTCAAATCCCTTAAGCTTTATGATAAGATAGTAATAGGGTCATAAATTTACCTTTGAAGACGAGAAAGTTTAAGTGTTTGGTTTTTATTTAAAAAATTATAGAACATAAAATTTACCAAATTTCAATTTTATATGCCTCTCATTCCGCAATGTGTTATAAATATATGTTATTACCTTTCAAATATACCTGATAAATCGTATAAAAATGATTTTCAAATTTACTAAATAAAATATATAAGCATATTATAATGCGGTGAACATGGATCAAACACGTGACCTTCAGATCTTCAGTCTGACGCTCTCTCAACTGAGCTATCCCCACTAGTCATTCTTTTGGGCTACTTTGTGATATATTTCGTGTATGATACATTAATTGTTTGTTTTCTACTTTGAAATGATAGTAAACGAAAGAAAAACAAGAATAATGTTATTTTGACACAAAATTTTGACCTAAATTAGATGTTAGTCACAAATTTCATATTTCATTAATGTTATTTTTAATGATGGGTCTTAAACATAACAAGGTCCTTTAACTTATTAACCTTAAACATGATTTAATGAACCACACATTTTAATATGATTTTAAGTGTTGAAATACATATATGTGTCTTTCAATCATCCAAATTATGTTTAGGTTAATGGTTTTAAAATGACTGGTTATTTATGTTGAGTATATTGTAATGAGCTCCTAAGAAATTTAGTATTCATTAGACTTCAACCAACTGTGTACATTTTTTCATTTTAGTATTGCATTAACCATATAGTTTTATTTATTTAATTTGTGTTCGATTTTATGAAATAAAACAAAACCATTATAATGGTTCCAATATGAGTGGGTCGCGTTCATTGTGTTTAAGACCGTGAGTCCTCCCGATGTGAAAGTGTAACTTACAAAATTGATAAAATTCAAAATGCTGACCAAAAATATTACGACTCCTATTATCTAACATATTCATACAGGACATGACTTTCTTTATAATGTATATAATGATATAGAACTCAATACTTTTGTCTCAATATAAAAGTAATTTGTTTCTTTAAATCGTATCAATTCAAATCCCTTAAGCTTTATGATAAGATAGTAATATGGTCATAACTTTACCTTTGAAGGCAAGAAAGTCTAAGAGTTTGGTTTTCGTTTAACCAATCATAGAACATAAAATTTACCCAATTTCGATTTTATATGCCTCTCGTTCCATTGTGTGTTATAAATCGATGTTATTTGCTTTCAAATATACCTTATAATTGGTATAAAAATGATTTTCAAATTTACTAAATAAAACATATAAGCATATTATAATGCAATGAACGTGGATCGAACACGTGACCTTCAGATCTTAAGTCTAACGCTCTCCCAATTGAGTTATCCTTGCTAGTCATTCTTTTGGGCTACTTTGTGATATATTTCGTGTATGATACATTAATTGTCCATTTTCTACTCTCAGATGATACTAGACTAATGAAAAACAAGAATAATCTTATTTTGACATAAACTTTTGACCTAAATTAGATGTTAGTCACAAATTTCATATGTCATTAATGTTAATTTTAATGATGGGTCTTAAAGATAACAAGGTCCTTTAACTTATTAACCTTAAACATGATTTAATGAACCACACATTTTAATATTATTTTAAGTGTTGAAATACAGATATGTGTCTTTCAATCATCCAAATTCTGTTGAGGTTAATGATTTTAAACTGATTGGTTATTTATGTTGAGTATGTTGTAAAGAGCTCCTAAGAAGTTTAGTATTCATTAGACTTCAACTAATTGTGTACATTTTTTCATATTAATATTGCATTAACCATATAGTTTTATTTATTTAATTTGTGTTAGATTTTATGAAATAAAACAAAACCATTATAATAGTTCCAATATGAGTGGGTCGCGTTCATTGTGTTTAAGGCCGTGTGTCATCCCGATGTGAAAGTGAAACTTACAAAATTGATAAAATTCAAAATGCTAACAAAAAATATTACGACTCCTATTATCTAACCTATTCATACAGGATATGACTTTCTTTAGAATGTATATAATGATATAGAACTCAACACTTTTGTCACAATATAAAACCAATTTGTATCTTTAAATCGTATCAATTCAAATCCCTTAAGCTTTATGATAAGATAGTAATAGGGTCATAAATTTACCTTTGAAGACGAGAAAGTTTAAGTGTTTGGTTTTTATTTAAAAAATTATAGAACATAAAATTTACCAAATTTCAATTTTATATGCCTCTCATTCCGCAATGTGTTATAAATATATGTTATTACCTTTCAAATATACCTGATAAATCGTATAAAAATGATTTTCAAATTTACTAAATAAAATATATAAGCATATTATAATGCGGTGAACATGGATCAAACACGTGACCTTCAGATCTTCAGTCTGACGCTCTCTCAACTGAGCTATCCCCACTAGTCATTCTTTTGGGCTACTTTGTGATATATTTCGTGTATGATACATTAATTGTTTGTTTTCTACTTTGAAATGATAGTAAACGAAAGAAAAACAAGAATAATGTTATTTTGACACAAAATTTTGACCTAAATTAGATGTTAGTCACAAATTTCATATTTCATTAATGTTATTTTTAATGATGGGTCTTAAACATAACAAGGTCCTTTAACTTATTAACCTTAAACATGATTTAATGAACCACACATTTTAATATGATTTTAAGTGTTGAAATACATATATGTGTCTTTCAATCATCCAAATTATGTTTAGGTTAATGGTTTTAAAATGACTGGTTATTTATGTTGAGTATATTGTAATGAGCTCCTAAGAAATTTAGTATTCATTAGACTTCAACCAACTGTGTACATTTTTTCATTTTAGTATTGCATTAACCATATAGTTTTATTTATTTAATTTGTGTTCGATTTTATGAAATAAAACAAAACCATTATAATGGTTCCAATATGAGTGGGTCGCGTTCATTGTGTTTAAGACCGTGAGTCCTCCCGATGTGAAAGTGTAACTTACAAAATTGATAAAATTCAAAATGCTGACCAAAAATATTACGACTCCTATTATCTAACATATTCATACAGGACATGACTTTCTTTATAATGTATATAATGATATAGAACTCAATACTTTTGTCTCAATATAAAAGTAATTTGTTTCTTTAAATCGTATCAATTCAAATCCCTTAAGCTTTATGATAAGATAGTAATATGGTCATAACTTTACCTTTGAAGGCAAGAAAGTCTAAGAGTTTGGTTTTCGTTTAACCAATCATAGAACATAAAATTTACCCAATTTCGATTTTATATGCCTCTCGTTCCATTGTGTGTTATAAATCGATGTTATTTGCTTTCAAATATACCTTATAATTGGTATAAAAATGATTTTCAAATTTACTAAATAAAACATATAAGCATATTATAATGCAATGAACGTGGATCGAACACGTGACCTTCAGATCTTAAGTCTAACGCTCTCCCAATTGAGTTATCCTTGCTAGTCATTCTTTTGGGCTACTTTGTGATATATTTCGTGTATGATACATTAATTGTCCATTTTCTACTCTCAGATGATACTAGACTAATGAAAAACAAGAATAATCTTATTTTGACATAAACTTTTGACCTAAATTAGATGTTAGTCACAAATTTCATATGTCATTAATGTTAATTTTAATGATGGGTCTTAAAGATAACAAGGTCCTTTAACTTATTAACCTTAAACATGATTTAATGAACCACACATTTTAATATTATTTTAAGTGTTGAAATACAGATATGTGTCTTTCAATCATCCAAATTCTGTTGAGGTTAATGATTTTAAACTGATTGGTTATTTATGTTGAGTATGTTGTAAAGAGCTCCTAAGAAGTTTAGTATTCATTAGACTTCAACTAATTGTGTACATTTTTTCATATTAATATTGCATTAACCATATAGTTTTATTTATTTAATTTGTGTTAGATTTTATGAAATAAAACAAAACCATTATAATAGTTCCAATATGAGTGGGTCGCGTTCATTGTGTTTAAGGCCGTGTGTCATCCCGATGTGAAAGTGAAACTTACAAAATTGATAAAATTCAAAATGCTAACAAAAAATATTACGACTCCTATTATCTAACCTATTCATACAGGATATGACTTTCTTTAGAATGTATATAATGATATAGAACTCAACACTTTTGTCACAATATAAAACCAATTTGTATCTTTAAATCGTATCAATTCAAATCCCTTAAGCTTTATGATAAGATAGTAATAGGGTCATAAATTTACCTTTGAAGACGAGAAAGTTTAAGTGTTTGGTTTTTATTTAAAAAATTATAGAACATAAAATTTACCAAATTTCAATTTTATATGCCTCTCATTCCGCAATGTGTTATAAATATATGTTATTACCTTTCAAATATACCTGATAAATCGTATAAAAATGATTTTCAAATTTACTAAATAAAATATATAAGCATATTATAATGCGGTGAACATGGATCAAACACGTGACCTTCAGATCTTCAGTCTGACGCTCTCTCAACTGAGCTATCCCCACTAGTCATTCTTTTGGGCTACTTTGTGATATATTTCGTGTATGATACATTAATTGTTTGTTTTCTACTTTGAAATGATAGTAAACGAAAGAAAAACAAGAATAATGTTATTTTGACACAAAATTTTGACCTAAATTAGATGTTAGTCACAAATTTCATATTTCATTAATGTTATTTTTAATGATGGGTCTTAAACATAACAAGGTCCTTTAACTTATTAACCTTAAACATGATTTAATGAACCACACATTTTAATATGATTTTAAGTGTTGAAATACATATATGTGTCTTTCAATCATCCAAATTATGTTTAGGTTAATGGTTTTAAAATGACTGGTTATTTATGTTGAGTATATTGTAATGAGCTCCTAAGAAATTTAGTATTCATTAGACTTCAACCGACTGTGTACATTTTTTCATTTTAGTATTGCATTAACCATATAGTTTTATTTATTTAATTTGTGTTCGATTTTATGAAATAAAACAAAACCATTATAATGGTTCCAATATGAGTGGGTCGCGTTCATTGTGTTTAAGACCGTGAGTCCTCCCGATGTGAAAGTGTAACTTACAAAATTGATAAAATTCAAAATGCTGACCAAAAATATTACGACTCCTATTATCTAACATATTCATACAGGACATGACTTTCTTTATAATGTATATAATGATATAGAACTCAATACTTTTGTCTCAATATAAAAGTAATTTGTTTCTTTAAATCGTATCAATTCAAATCCCTTAAGCTTTATGATAAGATAGTAATATGGTCATAACTTTACCTTTGAAGGCAAGAAAGTCTAAGAGTTTGGTTTTCGTTTAACCAATCATAGAACATAAAATTTACCCAATTTCGATTTTATATGCCTCTCGTTCCATTGTGTGTTATAAATCGATGTTATTTGCTTTCAAATATACCTTATAATTGGTATAAAAATGATTTTCAAATTTACTAAATAAAACATATAAGCATATTATAATGCAATGAACGTGGATCGAACACGTGACCTTCAGATCTTAAGTCTAACGCTCTCCCAATTGAGTTATCCTTGCTAGTCATTCTTTTGGGCTACTTTGTGATATATTTCGTGTATGATACATTAATTGTCCATTTTCTACTCTCAGATGATACTAGACTAATGAAAAACAAGAATAATCTTATTTTGACATAAACTTTTGACCTAAATTAGATGTTAGTCACAAATTTCATATGTCATTAATGTTAATTTTAATGATGGGTCTTAAAGATAACAAGGTCCTTTAACTTATTAACCTTAAACATGATTTAATGAACCACACATTTTAATATTATTTTAAGTGTTGAAATACAGATATGTGTCTTTCAATCATCCAAATTCTGTTGAGGTTAATGATTTTAAACTGATTGGTTATTTATGTTGAGTATGTTGTAAAGAGCTCCTAAGAAGTTTAGTATTCATTAGACTTCAACTAATTGTGTACATTTTTTCATATTAATATTGCATTAACCATATAGTTTTATTTATTTAATTTGTGTTAGATTTTATGAAATAAAACAAAACCATTATAATAGTTCCAATATGAGTGGGTCGCGTTCATTGTGTTTAAGGCCGTGTGTCATCCCGATGTGAAAGTGAAACTTACAAAATTGATAAAATTCAAAATGCTAACAAAAAATATTACGACTCCTATTATCTAACCTATTCATACAGGATATGACTTTCTTTAGAATGTATATAATGATATAGAACTCAACACTTTTGTCACAATATAAAACCAATTTGTATCTTTAAATCGTATCAATTCAAATCCCTTAAGCTTTATGATAAGATAGTAATAGGGTCATAAATTTACCTTTGAAGACGAGAAAGTTTAAGTGTTTGGTTTTTATTTAAAAAATTATAGAACATAAAATTTACCAAATTTCAATTTTATATGCCTCTCATTCCGCAATGTGTTATAAATATATGTTATTACCTTTCAAATATACCTGATAAATCGTATAAAAATGATTTTCAAATTTACTAAATAAAATATATAAGCATATTATAATGCGGTGAACATGGATCAAACACGTGACCTTCAGATCTTCAGTCTGACGCTCTCTCAACTGAGCTATCCCCACTAGTCATTCTTTTGGGCTACTTTGTGATATATTTCGTGTATGATACATTAATTGTTTGTTTTCTACTTTGAAATGATAGTAAACGAAAGAAAAACAAGAATAATGTTATTTTGACACAAAATTTTGACCTAAATTAGATGTTAGTCACAAATTTCATATTTCATTAATGTTATTTTTAATGATGGGTCTTAAACATAACAAGGTCCTTTAACTTATTAACCTTAAACATGATTTAATGAACCACACATTTTAATATGATTTTAAGTGTTGAAATACATATATGTGTCTTTCAATCATCCAAATTATGTTTAGGTTAATGGTTTTAAAATGACTGGTTATTTATGTTGAGTATATTGTAATGAGCTCCTAAGAAATTTAGTATTCATTAGACTTCAACCGACTGTGTACATTTTTTCATTTTAGTATTGCATTAACCATATAGTTTTATTTATTTAATTTGTGTTCGATTTTATGAAATAAAACAAAACCATTATAATGGTTCCAATATGAGTGGGTCGCGTTCATTGTGTTTAAGACCGTGAGTCCTCCCGATGTGAAAGTGTAACTTACAAAATTGATAAAATTCAAAATGCTGACCAAAAATATTACGACTCCTATTATCTAACATATTCATACAGGACATGACTTTCTTTATAATGTATATAATGATATAGAACTCAATACTTTTGTCTCAATATAAAAGTAATTTGTTTCTTTAAATCGTATCAATTCAAATCCCTTAAGCTTTATGATAAGATAGTAATATGGTCATAACTTTACCTTTGAAGGCAAGAAAGTCTAAGAGTTTGGTTTTCGTTTAACCAATCATAGAACATAAAATTTACCCAATTTCGATTTTATATGCCTCTCGTTCCATTGTGTGTTATAAATCGATGTTATTTGCTTTCAAATATACCTTATAATTGGTATAAAAATGATTTTCAAATTTACTAAATAAAACATATAAGCATATTATAATGCAATGAACGTGGATCGAACACGTGACCTTCAGATCTTAAGTCTAACGCTCTCCCAATTGAGTTATCCTTGCTAGTCATTCTTTTGGGCTACTTTGTGATATATTTCGTGTATGATACATTAATTGTCCATTTTCTACTCTCAGATGATACTAGACTAATGAAAAACAAGAATAATCTTATTTTGACATAAACTTTTGACCTAAATTAGATGTTAGTCACAAATTTCATATGTCATTAATGTTAATTTTAATGATGGGTCTTAAAGATAACAAGGTCCTTTAACTTATTAACCTTAAACATGATTTAATGAACCACACATTTTAATATTATTTTAAGTGTTGAAATACAGATATGTGTCTTTCAATCATCCAAATTCTGTTGAGGTTAATGATTTTAAACTGATTGGTTATTTATGTTGAGTATGTTGTAAAGAGCTCCTAAGAAGTTTAGTATTCATTAGACTTCAACTAATTGTGTACATTTTTTCATATTAATATTGCATTAACCATATAGTTTTATTTATTTAATTTGTGTTAGATTTTATGAAATAAAACAAAACCATTATAATAGTTCCAATATGAGTGGGTCGCGTTCATTGTGTTTAAGGCCGTGTGTCATCCCGATGTGAAAGTGAAACTTACAAAATTGATAAAATTCAAAATGCTAACAAAAAATATTACGACTCCTATTATCTAACCTATTCATACAGGATATGACTTTCTTTAGAATGTATATAATGATATAGAACTCAACACTTTTGTCACAATATAAAACCAATTTGTATCTTTAAATCGTATCAATTCAAATCCCTTAAGCTTTATGATAAGATAGTAATAGGGTCATAAATTTACCTTTGAAGACGAGAAAGTTTAAGTGTTTGGTTTTTATTTAAAAAATTATAGAACATAAAATTTACCAAATTTCAATTTTATATGCCTCTCATTCCGCAATGTGTTATAAATATATGTTATTACCTTTCAAATATACCTGATAAATCGTATAAAAATGATTTTCAAATTTACTAAATAAAATATATAAGCATATTATAATGCGGTGAACATGGATCAAACACGTGACCTTCAGATCTTCAGTCTGACGCTCTCTTAACTGAGCTATCCCCACTAGTCATTCTTTTGGGCTACTTTGTGATATATTTCGTGTATGATACATTAATTGTTTGTTTTCTACTTTGAAATGATAGTAAACGAAAGAAAAACAAGAATAATGTTATTTTGACACAAAATTTTGACCTAAATTAGATGTTAGTCACAAATTTCATATTTCATTAATGTTATTTTTAATGATGGGTCTTAAACATAACAAGGTCCTTTAACTTATTAACCTTAAACATGATTTAATGAACCACACATTTTAATATGATTTTAAGTGTTGAAATACATATATGTGTCTTTCAATCATCCAAATTATGTTTAGGTTAATGGTTTTAAAATGACTGGTTATTTATGTTGAGTATATTGTAATGAGCTCCTAAGAAATTTAGTATTCATTAGACTTCAACCAACTGTGTACATTTTTTCATTTTAGTATTGCATTAACCATATAGTTTTATTTATTTAATTTGTGTTCGATTTTATGAAATAAAACAAAACCATTATAATGGTTCCAATATGAGTGGGTCGCGTTCATTGTGTTTAAGACCGTGAGTCCTCCCGATGTGAAAGTGTAACTTACAAAATTGATAAAATTCAAAATGCTGACCAAAAATATTACGACTCCTATTATCTAACATATTCATACAGGACATGACTTTCTTTATAATGTATATAATGATATAGAACTCAATACTTTTGTCTCAATATAAAAGTAATTTGTTTCTTTAAATCGTATCAATTCAAATCCCTTAAGCTTTATGATAAGATAGTAATATGGTCATAACTTTACCTTTGAAGGCAAGAAAGTCTAAGAGTTTGGTTTTCGTTTAACCAATCATAGAACATAAAATTTACCCAATTTCGATTTTATATGCCTCTCGTTCCATTGTGTGTTATAAATCGATGTTATTTGCTTTCAAATATACCTTATAATTGGTATAAAAATGATTTTCAAATTTACTAAATAAAACATATAAGCATATTATAATGCAATGAACGTGGATCGAACACGTGACCTTCAGATCTTAAGTCTAACGCTCTCCCAATTGAGTTATCCTTGCTAGTCATTCTTTTGGGCTACTTTGTGATATATTTCGTGTATGATACATTAATTGTCCATTTTCTACTCTCAGATGATACTAGACTAATGAAAAACAAGAATAATCTTATTTTGACATAAACTTTTGACCTAAATTAGATGTTAGTCACAAATTTCATATGTCATTAATGTTAATTTTAATGATGGGTCTTAAAGATAACAAGGTCCTTTAACTTATTAACCTTAAACATGATTTAATGAACCACACATTTTAATATTATTTTAAGTGTTGAAATACAGATATGTGTCTTTCAATCATCCAAATTCTGTTGAGGTTAATGATTTTAAACTGATTGGTTATTTATGTTGAGTATGTTGTAAAGAGCTCCTAAGAAGTTTAGTATTCATTAGACTTCAACTAATTGTGTACATTTTTTCATATTAATATTGCATTAACCATATAGTTTTATTTATTTAATTTGTGTTAGATTTTATGAAATAAAACAAAACCATTATAATAGTTCCAATATGAGTGGGTCGCGTTCATTGTGTTTAAGGCCGTGTGTCATCCCGATGTGAAAGTGAAACTTACAAAATTGATAAAATTCAAAATGCTAACAAAAAATATTACGACTCCTATTATCTAACCTATTCATACAGGATATGACTTTCTTTAGAATGTATATAATGATATAGAACTCAACACTTTTGTCACAATATAAAACCAATTTGTATCTTTAAATCGTATCAATTCAAATCCCTTAAGCTTTATGATAAGATAGTAATAGGGTCATAAATTTACCTTTGAAGACGAGAAAGTTTAAGTGTTTGGTTTTTATTTAAAAAATTATAGAACATAAAATTTACCAAATTTCAATTTTATATGCCTCTCATTCCGCAATGTGTTATAAATATATGTTATTACCTTTCAAATATACCTGATAAATCGTATAAAAATGATTTTCAAATTTACTAAATAAAATATATAAGCATATTATAATGCGGTGAACATGGATCAAACACGTGACCTTCAGATCTTCAGTCTGACGCTCTCTTAACTGAGCTATCCCCACTAGTCATTCTTTTGGGCTACTTTGTGATATATTTCGTGTATGATACATTAATTGTTTGTTTTCTACTTTGAAATGATAGTAAACGAAAGAAAAACAAGAATAATGTTATTTTGACACAAAATTTTGACCTAAATTAGATGTTAGTCACAAATTTCATATTTCATTAATGTTATTTTTAATGATGGGTCTTAAACATAACAAGGTCCTTTAACTTATTAACCTTAAACATGATTTAATGAACCACACATTTTAATATGATTTTAAGTGTTGAAATACATATATGTGTCTTTCAATCATCCAAATTATGTTTAGGTTAATGGTTTTAAAATGACTGGTTATTTATGTTGAGTATATTGTAATGAGCTCCTAAGAAATTTAGTATTCATTAGACTTCAACCGACTGTGTACATTTTTTCATTTTAGTATTGCATTAACCATATAGTTTTATTTATTTAATTTGTGTTCGATTTTATGAAATAAAACAAAACCATTATAATGGTTCCAATATGAGTGGGTCGCGTTCATTGTGTTTAAGACCGTGAGTCCTCCCGATGTGAAAGTGTAACTTACAAAATTGATAAAATTCAAAATGCTGACCAAAAATATTACGACTCCTATTATCTAACATATTCATACAGGACATGACTTTCTTTATAATGTATATAATGATATAGAACTCAATACTTTTGTCTCAATATAAAAGTAATTTGTTTCTTTAAATCGTATCAATTCAAATCCCTTAAGCTTTATGATAAGATAGTAATATGGTCATAACTTTACCTTTGAAGGCAAGAAAGTCTAAGAGTTTGGTTTTCGTTTAACCAATCATAGAACATAAAATTTACCCAATTTCGATTTTATATGCCTCTCGTTCCATTGTGTGTTATAAATCGATGTTATTTGCTTTCAAATATACCTTATAATTGGTATAAAAATGATTTTCAAATTTACTAAATAAAACATATAAGCATATTATAATGCAATGAACGTGGATCGAACACGTGACCTTCAGATCTTAAGTCTAACGCTCTCCCAATTGAGTTATCCTTGCTAGTCATTCTTTTGGGCTACTTTGTGATATATTTCGTGTATGATACATTAATTGTCCATTTTCTACTCTCAGATGATACTAGACTAATGAAAAACAAGAATAATCTTATTTTGACATAAACTTTTGACCTAAATTAGATGTTAGTCACAAATTTCATATGTCATTAATGTTAATTTTAATGATGGGTCTTAAAGATAACAAGGTCCTTTAACTTATTAACCTTAAACATGATTTAATGAACCACACATTTTAATATTATTTTAAGTGTTGAAATACAGATATGTGTCTTTCAATCATCCAAATTCTGTTGAGGTTAATGATTTTAAACTGATTGGTTATTTATGTTGAGTATGTTGTAAAGAGCTCCTAAGAAGTTTAGTATTCATTAGACTTCAACTAATTGTGTACATTTTTTCATATTAATATTGCATTAACCATATAGTTTTATTTATTTAATTTGTGTTAGATTTTATGAAATAAAACAAAACCATTATAATAGTTCCAATATGAGTGGGTCGCGTTCATTGTGTTTAAGGCCGTGTGTCATCCCGATGTGAAAGTGAAACTTACAAAATTGATAAAATTCAAAATGCTAACAAAAAATATTACGACTCCTATTATCTAACCTATTCATACAGGATATGACTTTCTTTAGAATGTATATAATGATATAGAACTCAACACTTTTGTCACAATATAAAACCAATTTGTATCTTTAAATCGTATCAATTCAAATCCCTTAAGCTTTATGATAAGATAGTAATAGGGTCATAAATTTACCTTTGAAGACGAGAAAGTTTAAGTGTTTGGTTTTTATTTAAAAAATTATAGAACATAAAATTTACCAAATTTCAATTTTATATGCCTCTCATTCCGCAATGTGTTATAAATATATGTTATTACCTTTCAAATATACCTGATAAATCGTATAAAAATGATTTTCAAATTTACTAAATAAAATATATAAGCATATTATAATGCGGTGAACATGGATCAAACACGTGACCTTCAGATCTTCAGTCTGACGCTCTCCCAACTGAGCTATCCCCACTAGTCATTCTTTTGGGCTACTTTGTGATATATTTCGTGTATGATACATTAATTGTTTGTTTTCTACTTTGAAATGATAGTAAACGAAAGAAAAACAAGAATAATGTTATTTTGACACAAAATTTTGACCTAAATTAGATGTTAGTCACAAATTTCATATTTCATTAATGTTATTTTTAATGATGGGTCTTAAACATAACAAGGTCCTTTAACTTATTAACCTTAAACATGATTTAATGAACCACACATTTTAATATGATTTTAAGTGTTGAAATACATATATGTGTCTTTCAATCATCCAAATTATGTTTAGGTTAATGGTTTTAAAATGACTGGTTATTTATGTTGAGTATATTGTAATGAGCTCCTAAGAAATTTAGTATTCATTAGACTTCAACCGACTGTGTACATTTTTTCATTTTAGTATTGCATTAACCATATAGTTTTATTTATTTAATTTGTGTTCGATTTTATGAAATAAAACAAAACCATTATAATGGTTCCAATATGAGTGGGTCGCGTTCATTGTGTTTAAGACCGTGAGTCCTCCCGATGTGAAAGTGTAACTTACAAAATTGATAAAATTCAAAATGCTGACCAAAAATATTACGACTCCTATTATCTAACATATTCATACAGGACATGACTTTCTTTATAATGTATATAATGATATAGAACTCAATACTTTTGTCTCAATATAAAAGTAATTTGTTTCTTTAAATCGTATCAATTCAAATCCCTTAAGCTTTATGATAAGATAGTAATATGGTCATAACTTTACCTTTGAAGGCAAGAAAGTCTAAGAGTTTGGTTTTCGTTTAACCAATCATAGAACATAAAATTTACCCAATTTCGATTTTATATGCCTCTCGTTCCATTGTGTGTTATAAATCGATGTTATTTGCTTTCAAATATACCTTATAATTGGTATAAAAATGATTTTCAAATTTACTAAATAAAACATATAAGCATATTATAATGCAATGAACGTGGATCGAACACGTGACCTTCAGATCTTAAGTCTAACGCTCTCCCAATTGAGTTATCCTTGCTAGTCATTCTTTTGGGCTACTTTGTGATATATTTCGTGTATGATACATTAATTGTCCATTTTCTACTCTCAGATGATACTAGACTAATGAAAAACAAGAATAATCTTATTTTGACATAAACTTTTGACCTAAATTAGATGTTAGTCACAAATTTCATATGTCATTAATGTTAATTTTAATGATGGGTCTTAAAGATAACAAGGTCCTTTAACTTATTAACCTTAAACATGATTTAATGAACCACACATTTTAATATTATTTTAAGTGTTGAAATACAGATATGTGTCTTTCAATCATCCAAATTCTGTTGAGGTTAATGATTTTAAACTGATTGGTTATTTATGTTGAGTATGTTGTAAAGAGCTCCTAAGAAGTTTAGTATTCATTAGACTTCAACTAATTGTGTACATTTTTTCATATTAATATTGCATTAACCATATAGTTTTATTTATTTAATTTGTGTTAGATTTTATGAAATAAAACAAAACCATTATAATAGTTCCAATATGAGTGGGTCGCGTTCATTGTGTTTAAGGCCGTGTGTCATCCCGATGTGAAAGTGAAACTTACAAAATTGATAAAATTCAAAATGCTAACAAAAAATATTACGACTCCTATTATCTAACCTATTCATACAGGATATGACTTTCTTTAGAATGTATATAATGATATAGAACTCAACACTTTTGTCACAATATAAAACCAATTTGTATCTTTAAATCGTATCAATTCAAATCCCTTAAGCTTTATGATAAGATAGTAATAGGGTCATAAATTTACCTTTGAAGACGAGAAAGTTTAAGTGTTTGGTTTTTATTTAAAAAATTATAGAACATAAAACTTACCCAATTTCAATTTTATATGCCTCTCATTCCGCAATGTGTTATAAATATATGTTATTACCTTTCAAATATACCTGATAAATCGTATAAAAATGATTTTCAAATTTACTAAATAAAATATATAAGCATATTATAATGCGGTGAACATGGATCAAACACGTGACCTTCAGATCTTCAGTCTGACGCTCTCCCAACTGAGCTATCCCCACTAGTCATTCTTTTGGGCTACTTTGTGATATATTTCGTGTATGATACATTAATTGTTTGTTTTCTACTTTGAAATGATAGTAAACGAAAGAAAAACAAGAATAATGTTATTTTGACACAAAATTTTGACCTAAATTAGATGTTAGTCACAAATTTCATATTTCATTAATGTTATTTTTAATGATGGGTCTTAAACATAACAAGGTCCTTTAACTTATTAACCTTAAACATGATTTAATGAACCACACATTTTAATATGATTTTAAGTGTTGAAATACATATATGTGTCTTTCAATCATCCAAATTATGTTTAGGTTAATGGTTTTAAAATGACTGGTTATTTATGTTGAGTATATTGTAATGAGCTCCTAAGAAATTTAGTATTCATTAGACTTCAACCAACTGTGTACATTTTTTCATTTTAGTATTGCATTAACCATATAGTTTTATTTATTTAATTTGTGTTCGATTTTATGAAATAAAACAAAACCATTATAATGGTTCCAATATGAGTGGGTCGCGTTCATTGTGTTTAAGACCGTGAGTCCTCCCGATGTGAAAGTGTAACTTACAAAATTGATAAAATTCAAAATGCTGACCAAAAATATTACGACTCCTATTATCTAACATATTCATACAGGACATGACTTTCTTTATAATGTATATAATGATATAGAACTCAATACTTTTGTCTCAATATAAAAGTAATTTGTTTCTTTAAATCGTATCAATTCAAATCCCTTAAGCTTTATGATAAGATAGTAATATGGTCATAACTTTACCTTTGAAGGCAAGAAAGTCTAAGAGTTTGGTTTTCGTTTAACCAATCATAGAACATAAAATTTACCCAATTTCGATTTTATATGCCTCTCGTTCCATTGTGTGTTATAAATCGATGTTATTTGCTTTCAAATATACCTTATAATTGGTATAAAAATGATTTTCAAATTTACTAAATAAAACATATAAGCATATTATAATGCAATGAACGTGGATCGAACACGTGACCTTCAGATCTTAAGTCTAACGCTCTCCCAATTGAGTTATCCTTGCTAGTCATTCTTTTGGGCTACTTTGTGATATATTTCGTGTATGATACATTAATTGTCCATTTTCTACTCTCAGATGATACTAGACTAATGAAAAACAAGAATAATCTTATTTTGACATAAACTTTTGACCTAAATTAGATGTTAGTCACAAATTTCATATGTCATTAATGTTAATTTTAATGATGGGTCTTAAAGATAACAAGGTCCTTTAACTTATTAACCTTAAACATGATTTAATGAACCACACATTTTAATATTATTTTAAGTGTTGAAATACAGATATGTGTCTTTCAATCATCCAAATTCTGTTGAGGTTAATGATTTTAAACTGATTGGTTATTTATGTTGAGTATGTTGTAAAGAGCTCCTAAGAAGTTTAGTATTCATTAGACTTCAACTAATTGTGTACATTTTTTCATATTAATATTGCATTAACCATATAGTTTTATTTATTTAATTTGTGTTAGATTTTATGAAATAAAACAAAACCATTATAATAGTTCCAATATGAGTGGGTCGCGTTCATTGTGTTTAAGGCCGTGTGTCATCCCGATGTGAAAGTGAAACTTACAAAATTGATAAAATTCAAAATGCTAACAAAAAATATTACGACTCCTATTATCTAACCTATTCATACAGGATATGACTTTCTTTAGAATGTATATAATGATATAGAACTCAACACTTTTGTCACAATATAAAACCAATTTGTATCTTTAAATCGTATCAATTCAAATCCCTTAAGCTTTATGATAAGATAGTAATAGGGTCATAAATTTACCTTTGAAGACGAGAAAGTTTAAGTGTTTGGTTTTTATTTAAAAAATTATAGAACATAAAATTTACCAAATTTCAATTTTATATGCCTCTCATTCCGCAATGTGTTATAAATATATGTTATTACCTTTCAAATATACCTGATAAATCGTATAAAAATGATTTTCAAATTTACTAAATAAAATATATAAGCATATTATAATGCGGTGAACATGGATCAAACACGTGACCTTCAGATCTTCAGTCTGACGCTCTCCCAACTGAGCTATCCCCACTAGTCATTCTTTTGGGCTACTTTGTGATATATTTCGTGTATGATACATTAATTGTTTGTTTTCTACTTTGAAATGATAGTAAACGAAAGAAAAACAAGAATAATGTTATTTTGACACAAAATTTTGACCTAAATTAGATGTTAGTCACAAATTTCATATTTCATTAATGTTATTTTTAATGATGGGTCTTAAACATAACAAGGTCCTTTAACTTATTAACCTTAAACATGATTTAATGAACCACACATTTTAATATGATTTTAAGTGTTGAAATACATATATGTGTCTTTCAATCATCCAAATTATGTTTAGGTTAATGGTTTTAAAATGACTGGTTATTTATGTTGAGTATATTGTAATGAGCTCCTAAGAAATTTAGTATTCATTAGACTTCAACCAACTGTGTACATTTTTTCATTTTAGTATTGCATTAACCATATAGTTTTATTTATTTAATTTGTGTTCGATTTTATGAAATAAAACAAAACCATTATAATGGTTCCAATATGAGTGGGTCGCGTTCATTGTGTTTAAGACCGTGAGTCCTCCCGATGTGAAAGTGTAACTTACAAAATTGATAAAATTCAAAATGCTGACCAAAAATATTACGACTCCTATTATCTAACATATTCATACAGGACATGACTTTCTTTATAATGTATATAATGATATAGAACTCAATACTTTTGTCTCAATATAAAAGTAATTTGTTTCTTTAAATCGTATCAATTCAAATCCCTTAAGCTTTATGATAAGATAGTAATATGGTCATAACTTTACCTTTGAAGGCAAGAAAGTCTAAGAGTTTGGTTTTCGTTTAACCAATCATAGAACATAAAATTTACCCAATTTCGATTTTATATGCCTCTCGTTCCATTGTGTGTTATAAATCGATGTTATTTGCTTTCAAATATACCTTATAATTGGTATAAAAATGATTTTCAAATTTACTAAATAAAACATATAAGCATATTATAATGCAATGAACGTGGATCGAACACGTGACCTTCAGATCTTAAGTCTAACGCTCTCCCAATTGAGTTATCCTTGCTAGTCATTCTTTTGGGCTACTTTGTGATATATTTCGTGTATGATACATTAATTGTCCATTTTCTACTCTCAGATGATACTAGACTAATGAAAAACAAGAATAATCTTATTTTGACATAAACTTTTGACCTAAATTAGATGTTAGTCACAAATTTCATATGTCATTAATGTTAATTTTAATGATGGGTCTTAAAGATAACAAGGTCCTTTAACTTATTAACCTTAAACATGATTTAATGAACCACACATTTTAATATTATTTTAAGTGTTGAAATACAGATATGTGTCTTTCAATCATCCAAATTCTGTTGAGGTTAATGATTTTAAACTGATTGGTTATTTATGTTGAGTATGTTGTAAAGAGCTCCTAAGAAGTTTAGTATTCATTAGACTTCAACTAATTGTGTACATTTTTTCATATTAATATTGCATTAACCATATAGTTTTATTTATTTAATTTGTGTTAGATTTTATGAAATAAAACAAAACCATTATAATAGTTCCAATATGAGTGGGTCGCGTTCATTGTGTTTAAGGCCGTGTGTCATCCCGATGTGAAAGTGAAACTTACAAAATTGATAAAATTCAAAATGCTAACAAAAAATATTACGACTCCTATTATCTAACCTATTCATACAGGATATGACTTTCTTTAGAATGTATATAATGATATAGAACTCAACACTTTTGTCACAATATAAAACCAATTTGTATCTTTAAATCGTATCAATTCAAATCCCTTAAGCTTTATGATAAGATAGTAATAGGGTCATAAATTTACCTTTGAAGACGAGAAAGTTTAAGTGTTTGGTTTTTATTTAAAAAATTATAGAACATAAAATTTACCAATTTCAATTTTATATGCCTCTCATTCCGCAATGTGTTATAAATATATGTTATTACCTTTCAAATATACCTGATAAATCGTATAAAAATGATTTTCAAATTTACTAAATAAAATATATAAGCATATTATAATGCGGTGAACATGGATCAAACACGTGACCTTCAGATCTTCAGTCTGACGCTCTCTCAACTGAGCTATCCCCACTAGTCATTCTTTTGGGCTACTTTGTGATATATTTCGTGTATGATACATTAATTGTTTGTTTTCTACTTTGAAATGATAGTAAACGAAAGAAAAACAAGAATAATGTTATTTTGACACAAAATTTTGACCTAAATTAGATGTTAGTCACAAATTTCATATTTCATTAATGTTATTTTAATGATGGGTCTTAAACATAACAAGGTCCTTTAACTTATTAACCTTAAACATGATTTAATGAACCACACATTTTAATATGATTTTAAGTGTTGAAATACATATATGTGTCTTTCAATCATCCAAATTATGTTTAGGTTAATGGTTTTAAAATGACTGGTTATTTATGTTGAGTATATTGTAATGAGCTCCTAAGAAATTTAGTATTCATTAGACTTCAACTAATTGTGTACATTTTTTCATTTTAGTATTGCATTAACCATATAGTTTTATTTATTTAATTTGTGTTAGATTTTATGAAATAAAACAAAACCATTATAATGGTTCCAATATGAGTGGGTCGCGTTCATTGTGTTTAAGACCGTGAGTCCTCCCGATGTGAAAGTGAAACTTACAAAATTGATAAAATTCAAAATGCTGACCAAAAATATTACGACTCCTATTATCTAACATATTCATACAGGACATGACTTTCTTTATAATGTATATAATGATATAGAACTCAATACTTTTGTCTCAATGTAAAAGTAATTTGTTTCTTTAAATCGTATCAATTCAAATCCCTTAAGCTTTATGATAAGATAGTAATATGGTCACAACTTTACCTTTGAGGACGAGAAAGTCTAAGAGTTTGGTTTTTGTTTATCCAATCATAGAACATAAAACTTACCCAATTTCAATTTTATATGCCTCTCATTCCGCAATGTGTTATAAATATATGTTATTACCTTTCAAATATACCTGATAAATCGTATAAAAATGATTTTCAAATTTACTAAATAAAATATATAAGCATATTATAATGCGGTGAACATGGATCAAACACGTGACCTTCAGATCTTCAGTCTGACGCTCTCCCAACTGAGCTATCCCCACTAGTCATTCTTTTGGGCTACTTTGTGATATATTTCGTGTATGATACATTAATTGTTTGTTTTCTACTTTGAAATGATAGTAAACGAAAGAAAAACAAGAATAATGTTATTTTGACACAAAATTTTGACCTAAATTAGATGTTAGTCACAAATTTCATATTTCATTAATGTTATTTTAATGATGGGTCTTAAACATAACAAGGTCCTTTAACTTATTAACCTTAAACATGATTTAATGAACCACACATTTTAATATGATTTTAAGTGTTGAAATACATATATGTGTCTTTCAATCATCCAAATTATGTTTAGGTTAATGGTTTTAAAATGACTGGTTATTTATGTTGAGTATATTGTAATGAGCTCCTAAGAAATTTAGTATTCATTAGACTTCAACTAATTGTGTACATTTTTTCATTTTAGTATTGCATTAACCATATAGTTTTATTTATTTAATTTGTGTTCGATTTTATGAAATAAAACAAAACCATTATAATGGTTCCAATATGAGTGGGTCGCGTTCATTGTGTTTAAGACCGTGAGTCCTCCCGATGTGAAAGTGTAACTTACAAAATTGATAAAATTCAAAATGCTGACCAAAAATATTACGACTCCTATTATCTAACATATTCATACAGGACATGACTTTCTTTATAATGTATATAATGATATAGAACTCAATACTTTTGTCTCAATATAAAAGTAATTTGTTTCTTTAAATCGTATCAATTCAAATCCCTTAAGCTTTATGATAAGATAGTAATATGGTCATAACTTTACCTTTGAAGGCAAGAAAGTCTAAGAGTTTGGTTTTCGTTTAACCAATCATAGAACATAAAATTTACCCAATTTCGATTTTATATGCCTCTCGTTCCATTGTGTGTTATAAATCGATGTTATTTGCTTTCAAATATACCTTATAATTGGTATAAAAATGATTTTCAAATTTACTAAATAAAACATATAAGCATATTATAATGCAATGAACGTGGATCGAACACGTGACCTTCAGATCTTAAGTCTAACGCTCTCCCAATTGAGTTATCCTTGCTAGTCATTCTTTTGGGCTACTTTGTGATATATTTCGTGTATGATACATTAATTGTCCATTTTCTACTCTCAGATGATACTAGACTAATGAAAAACAAGAATAATCTTATTTTGACATAAACTTTTGACCTAAATTAGATGTTAGTCACAAATTTCATATGTCATTAATGTTAATTTTAATGATGGGTCTTAAAGATAACAAGGTCCTTTAACTTATTAACCTTAAACATGATTTAATGAACCACACATTTTAATATTATTTTAAGTGTTGAAATACAGATATGTGTCTTTCAATCATCCAAATTCTGTTGAGGTTAATGATTTTAAACTGATTGGTTATTTATGTTGAGTATGTTGTAAAGAGCTCCTAAGAAGTTTAGTATTCATTAGACTTCAACTAATTGTGTACATTTTTTCATATTAATATTGCATTAACCATATAGTTTTATTTATTTAATTTGTGTTAGATTTTATGAAATAAAACAAAACCATTATAATAGTTCCAATATGAGTGGGTCGCGTTCATTGTGTTTAAGGCCGTGTGTCATCCCGATGTGAAAGTGAAACTTACAAAATTGATAAAATTCAAAATGCTAACAAAAAATATTACGACTCCTATTATCTAACCTATTCATACAGGATATGACTTTCTTTAGAATGTATATAATGATATAGAACTCAACACTTTTGTCACAATATAAAACCAATTTGTATCTTTAAATCGTATCAATTCAAATCCCTTAAGCTTTATGATAAGATAGTAATAGGGTCATAAATTTACCTTTGAAGACGAGAAAGTTTAAGTGTTTGGTTTTTTTTAAAAAATTATAGAACATAAAATTTACCAAATTTCAATTTTATATGCCTCTCATTCCGCAATGTGTTATAAATATATGTTATTACCTTTCAAATATACCTGATAAATCGTATAAAAATGATTTTCAAATTTACTAAATAAAATATATAAGCATATTATAATGCGGTGAACATGGATCAAACACGTGACCTTCAGATCTTCAGTCTGACGCTCTCTCAACTGAGCTATCCCCACTAGTCATTCTTTTGGGCTACTTTGTGATATATTTCGTGTATGATACATTAATTGTTTGTTTTCTACTTTGAAATGATAGTAAACGAAAGAAAAACAAGAATAATGTTATTTTGACACAAAATTTTGACCTAAATTAGATGTTAGTCACAAATTTCATATTTCATTAATGTTATTTTTAATGATGGGTCTTAAACATAACAAGGTCCTTTAACTTATTAACCTTAAACATGATTTAATGAACCACACATTTTAATATGATTTTAAGTGTTGAAATACATATATGTGTCTTTCAATCATCCAAATTATGTTTAGGTTAATGGTTTTAAAATGACTGGTTATTTATGTTGAGTATATTGTAATGAGCTCCTAAGAAATTTAGTATTCATTAGACTTCAACTAATTGTGTACATTTTTTCATTTTAGTATTGCATTAACCATATAGTTTTATTTATTTAATTTGTGTTAGATTTTATGAAATAAAACAAAACCATTATAATGGTTCCAATATGAGTGGGTCGCGTTCATTGTGTTTAAGACCGTGAGTCCTCCCGATGTGAAAGTGAAACTTACAAAATTGATAAAATTCAAAATGCTGACCAAAAATATTACGACTCCTATTATCTAACATATTCATACCTGACATGACTTTCTTTATAATGTATATAATGATATAGAACTCAATACTTTTGTCTCAATATAAAAGTAATTTGTTTCTTTAAATCGTATCAATTCAAATCCCTTAAGCTTTACGATAAGATAGTAATATGGTCACAACTTTACATTTGAGGACGAGAAAGTCTAAGAGTTTTGTTTTTGTTTATCCAATCATAGAACATAAAACTTACCCAATTTCAATTTTATATGCCTCTCATTCCGCAATGTGTTATAAATATATGTTATTACCTTTCAAATATACCTGATAAATCGTATAAAAATGATTTTCAAATTTACTAAATAAAATATATAAGCATATTATAATGCGGTGAACATGGATCAAACACGTGACCTTCAGATCTTCAGTCTGACGCTCTCCCAACTGAGCTATCCCCACTAGTCATTCTTTTGGGCTACTTTGTGATATATTTCGTGTATGATACATTAATTGTTTGTTTTCTACTTTGAAATGATAGTAAACAAAAGAAAAACAAGAATAATGTTATTTTGACACAAAATTTTGACCTAAATTAGATGTTAGTCACAAATTTCATATTTCATTAATGTTATTTTAATGATGGGTCTTAAACATAACAAGGTCCTTTAACTTATTAACCTTAAACATGATTTAATGAACCACACATTTTAATATGATTTTAAGTGTTGAAATACATATATGTGTCTTTCAATCATCCAAATTATGTTTAGGTTAATGGTTTTAAAATGACTGGTTATTTATGTTGAGTATATTGTAATGAGCTCCTAAGAAATTTAGTATTCATTAGACTTCAACTAATTGTGTACATTTTTTCATTTTAGTATTGCATTAACCATATAGTTTTATTTATTTAATTTGTGTTAGATTTTATGAAATAAAACAAAACCATTATAATGGTTCCAATATGAGTGGGTCGCGTTCATTGTGTTTAAGACCGTGAGTCCTCCCGATGTGAAAGTGTAACTTACAAAATTGATAAAATTCAAAATGCTGACCAAAAATATTACGACTCCTATTATCTAACATATTCATACAGGACATGACTTTCTTTATAATGTATATAATGATATAGAACTCAATACTTTTGTCTCAATATAAAAGTAATTTGTTTCTTTAAATCGTATCAATTCAAATCCCTTAAGCTTTATGATAAGATAGTAATATGGTCACGACTTTACATTTGAGGACGAGAAAGTCTAAGAGTTTGGTTTTCGTTTAACCAATCATAGAACATAAAATTTACCCAATTTCGGTTTTATATGCCTCTCGTTCCTCTGTGTGTTATAAATAGATGTTAATACCTTTCAAATATACCTGATAAATCGTATAAAAATGATTTTCAAATTTACTAAATAAAATATATAAGAATATTATAATGCGGTGTACGTGGATCGAACAAATGACTTTCAAATCATAAGTCTAAGACTCTCCCAATTGAATTATCCTCGCTAGTCATTCTTTTGGGCTACTTCGTGATATATTTTGTGTATGATACATTAATTGTTAATTTTCTACTCTCAGATGATACTAAACTAATGAAAAACAAGAATAATCTTATTTTGACATAAATTTTTGACCTAAATTAGATGTTAGTCACGAATTTCATATGTCATTAATGTTAACTTTAATGACGGGTGTTAAAGATAACAAGGTCCTTTAACTTATTAACCTTAAACATGATTTAATGAACCACACATTTTAATATTATTTTAAGTGTTGAAATATAGATATATGTCTTTCAATCATCCAAACTCTGTTGAGGTTAATAGTTTTAAACTGATTGGTTATTTATGTTGAGTATGTTGTAATGAGCTCCTAAGAATTTTAGTATTCATTAGACTTCAACTAATTGTGTACATTTTTTCATATTAGTATTGCATTAACCATATAGTTTTATTTATTTAATTTGTTTTAGATTTTATGAAATAAACCAAAACCGTTATAATAGTTCCAATATGAGTGGGTCGGCTTCATTGTGTTTTAGGCCGTGTGTCATCCCGATGTGAAAGTGTAACTTACAAAATTGATAAAATTCAAAATGCTGACCAAACGATTACGACTCCTTTTATCTAACCTATTCATACAGGAGATGACTTTCTTTAGAATGTATATAATGATATAGAACTCAACACTTTTGTCACAATATAAAAGCAATTTGTATATTTAAATTGTATATTTCAAACACCTTAAACTTTAAGATAAGATAGTAATAGGGTCATAACTTTACCTTTCAAGACGAGAAAGTTTAAGAGTTTTGTTTTTGTTTATCCAATCATAAAACATAAAACTTACCCAATTTCAATTTTATATGCCTCTCATTCCGCAATGTGTTATAAATAGATGTTATTACCTTTCAAATATACCTGATAAATCGTATAAAAATGATTTTCAAATTTACTAAATAAAATATATAAGCATATTATAATGCGGTGAACATGGATCAAACACGTGACCTTCAGATCTTCAGTCTGACGCTCTCCCAACTGAGTTATCCCCACTAGTCACTCTTTTGGGCTACTTTGTGATATATTTCGTGTATGATACATTAATTGTTTGTTTTCTACTTTGAAATGATAGTAAACAAAAGAAAAACAAGAATAATGTTATTTTGACACAAAATTTTGACCTAAATTAGATGTTAGTCACAAATTTCATATTTCATTAATGTTATTTTTAATGATGGGTCTTAAACATAACAAGGTCCTTTAACTTATTAACCTTAAACATGATTTAATGAACCACACATTTTAATATGATTTTAAGTGTTGAAATACATATATGTGTCTTTCAATCATCCAAATTATGTTTAGGTTAATGGTTTTAAAATGACTGGTTATTTATGTTGAGTATATTGTAATGAGCTCCTAAGAAATTTAGTATTCATTAGACTTCAACTAATTGTGTACATTTTTTCATTTTAGTATTGCATTAACCATATAGTTTTATTTATTTAATTTGTGTTAGATTTTATGAAATAAAACAAAACCATTATAATGGTTCCAATATGAGTGGGTCGCGTTCATTGTGTTTAAGACCGTGAGTCCTCCCGATGTGAAAGTGAAACTTACAAAATTGATAAAATTCAAAATGCTGACCAAAAATATTACGACTCCTATTATCTAACATATTCATACAGGACATGACTTTCTTTATAATGTATATAATGATATAGAACTCAATACTTTTGTCTCAATGTAAAAGTAATTTGTTTCTTTAAATCGTATCAATTCAAATCCCTTAAGCTTTATGATAAGATAGTAATATGGTCACGACTTTACATTTGAGGACGAGAAAGTCTAACAGTTTGGTTTTCGTTTAACCAATCATAGAACATAAAATTTACCCAATTTCGGTTTTATATGCCTCTCGTTCCTCTGTGTGTTATAAATAGATGTTAATACCTTTCAAATATACCTGATAAATCATATAAAAATGATTTTCAAATTTACTAAATAAAGTATATAAGAATATTATAATGCGGTGTACGTGGATCGAACACATGACCTTCAAATCATAAGTCTAACACTCTCCCAATTGAGTTATCCTCGCTAGTCATTCTTTTGGGCTACTTAGTGATATATTTTGTGTATGATACATTAATTGTTAATTTTCTACTCTCAGATGATACTAAACTAATGAAAAACAAGAATAATCTTATTTTGACATAAATTTTTGACCTAAATTAGATGTTAGTCACAAACTTCATATGTCATTATTGTTAATTTTAATGACGGGTCTTAAAGATAACAAGGTCCTTTAACTTATTAACCTTAAACATGATTTAATGAACCACACATTTTAATATTATTGTAAGTGTTGAAATACAGATATGTGTCTTCCAATAATCCAAACTCTGTTGAGGTTAATGGTTTTAAACTGATTGGTTATTTATGTTGAGTATGTTGTAATGAGCTCCTAAGAATTTTAGTATTCATTAGACTTCAACTAATTGTGTACATTTTTCATATTAGTATTGCATTAATCATATATAGTTTTATTTATTTAATTTGTGTTAGATTTTATGAAATAAAACAAAACCATTATAATAGTTCCAATATGAGTGGGTCGCGTTCATTGTGTTTAAGGCCGTGTGTCATCCCGATGTGAAAGTGAAACTTACAAAATTGATAAAATTCAAAATGCTAACAAAAAATATTACGACTCCTATTATCTAACCTATTCATACAGGACATGACTTTCTTTAGAATGTATATAATGATATAGAACTCAACACTTTTGTCACAATATAAAAGCAATTTGTATCTTTAAATCGTATCAATTCAAATCCCTTAAGCTTTATGATAAGATAGTAATAGGATCCTAAATTTACCTTTGAAGACGAGAAAGTTTAAGTGTTTGGTTTTCATTTAACAAATTATAGAACATAAAATTTACCAAATTTCAATTTTATATGCCTCTCATTCCGCAATGTGTTATAAATAGATGTTATTACCTTTCAAATATACCTGATAAATCGTATAAAAATGATTTTCAAATTTACTAAATAAAATATATAAGCATATTATAATGCGGTGAACGTTGATCAAACACGTTACCTTCAGGTCTTCAGTCTGACGCTCTCCCAACTGAGCTATCCTCACTAGTCATTCTATTGGGCTACTTAGTGATATATTTTGTGTATGATACATTAATTGTTAATTTTCTACTCTCAGATGATACTAAACGAATGAAAAACAAGAATAAAGTTATTTTGACACAAAATTTTGACATAAATTAGATGTTAGTCACAAATTTCATATGTCATTAATGTTTATTTTAATGATGGGTCTTAAAGCTAACAAGGTCCTTTAACATATTAACCTTAAACATGATTTAATGAACCACATATTTTAATATTATTTTAAGTGTTGAAATACAGAAATGTGTCTTTCGATCATCCAAATTCTGTTGAGGTTAATACTTTTAAACTGATTGGTTATTTATGTTGAGTATGTTGTAATGAGCTCCTAAGAATTTTAGTATTCATTAGACTTCAACTAATTGTGTACATTTTTTAATATTAGTATTGCATTAACCATATAGTTTTATTTATTTAATTTGTGATAGATTTTATGAAATAAAACAAAACCATTATAATAGTTCCAATATGAGTGGGTCGCGTTCATTGTGTTTAAGGTTGTGTGTCATCCCTATGTGAAAGTGAAACTTACAAAATTGCTAAAATTCAAAATGCTGACCAAAAATATTAAGACTCCTATTATCTAACCTATTCGTACAGGGCATGGCTCTATTTAGAATGTATACAATGATATAGAACTCAACACTTTTGTCACAATATAAAAGCTATTTGTATCTTTAAATCGTATCAATTCAAATCCCTTAAACTTGATGATAAGATAGTAATATGGTCACAACTTTACCTTTGAGGACGAGAAAGTTTAAGAGTTTGGTTTTCGTTTAACAAATCATAGAATATAAAATTTACCCAATTTCAATTTTATATGCCTCTCATTCCGCAATGTGTTATAAATAGATGTTAATACCTTTCAAATAAAACTCATAAATCGTATAAAAATGATTTTCAAATTTACTAACTAAAATGAATAAGCATATTATAATAAGGTGAATGTGGATCGAACACATGACCTTCAGATCTTAAGTCTAACGCTCTCCCAATTAAGTTATCCTCGCTAGTCATTCTTTTGGGCTACTAAGTGATATATTTTGTGTATGATACATTAATTGTTAATTTTCTACTCTCAGATGATACTAAACTAATGAAAAACAAGAATAATCTTATTTTGACATAAATTTTTGACCTAAATTAGATGTTAGTCACAAATTTCATATGTCATTAATGTTAACTTTAATGATGGGTCTTAAAGATAACAAGGTCCTTTAACTTATTAACCTTAAATATGATTTAATGAACCACACATTTTAATATTATTTTAAGTGTTGAAATATAGATATGTGTCTTTCAATCATCCAAACTCTGTTGAGGTTAATGGTTTTAAACTGATTGGTTATTTATGTTGAGTATGTTGTAATGAGCTCCTAAGAATTTTAGTATTCATTAGACTTCAACTAATTGTGTACATTTTTTCATATTAGTATTGCATTAACCATATAGTTTTATTTATTTAATTTGTTTTAGATTTTATGAAATAAACCAAAACCGTTATAATAGTTCCAATATGAGTGGGTCGGGTTCATTGTGTTTTAGGCCGTGTGTCATCCCGATGTGAAAGTGTAACTTACAAAATTGATAAAATTCAAAATGCTGACCAAACGATTACGACTCCTTTTATCTAACCTATTCATACAGGAGATGACTTTCTTTAGAATGTATATAATGATATAGAACTCAACACTTTTGTCACAATATAAAAGCAATTTGTATATTTAAATCGTATAATTCAAACACCTTAAACTTTACGATAAGATAGTAATAGGGTCATAACTTTACCTTTCAAGACGAGAAAGTTTAAGAGTTTTGTTTTTGTTTATCCAATCATAGAACATAAAACTTACCCAATTTCAATTTTATATGTCTCTTATTCCACAGTGTCTTATAAATAGATGTTATTACGTTTCAAATATACCTGATAAATCATATAAAATTGATTTTCAAATTTACTAAATAAAATATATAAGCATATTATAATTTGGTGAACATGGATCGAACACGTATTCTTCAGATCTTCAGTCTGACGCTCTCCTAACTGAGATATCCCCGCTAGTCTTTGTTTTGGGCAAGTTAGTGATATGTTTCGTGTATGATACACTAATTGTTAATTTTCTATTCTCAGTTGATACTAAACGAATGAAAAACAAGAATAAGGTTATTTTGACCCAAAATTTTGACCTAAATTAGATGTTAGTCACAAATTTCATATGTCATTAATGTTTATTTTAATGATGGGTCTTAACGATAACAATGTCCTTTAACTTATTAACCTTAAACATGGTTTAATGAACCACACATTTTAATATTATTTTAAGTGCTGAAATACAGAAATGTGTCTTTCGATCATCCAAATTCTGTTGAGGTTAATGGTTTTAAACTGATTGGTTATTTATGTTGAGTATGTTGTAATGAGCTCCTAAGAATTTTAGTATTCATTAGACTTCAACTAATTGTGTACATTTTTTTATATTAGTATTGCATTAACCATATAGTTTTATTTTATTGTTTTGTGTTAGATTTTATGAAATAAAACAAAACCATTATAATAGTTCCAATATGAGTGAGTCGCGTACATTGTGTTTAAGGCCGTGTGTCATCCCGATGTGAAAGTGAAACTTACAAAATTTATAAAATTCAAAATACTGACCAAAAATATTACGACTCCTATTATCTAACCTATTCATACAGGACATGACTTTCTTTAGAATGTATATAATGATATAGAACTCAATAGTTTTGTCACAATATAAAAGCAATTTGTATCTTTAAATCGTATCAATTCAAATCCCTTAAACTTTATGATAAGATAGTAATAGGGTCACAACTTTACCTTTGAGGACGAGAAAGTTTAAGAGTTTGGTTTTCGTTTAACAAATCATAGAACATAAAACTTACCCAATTTCAATTTTATATGCCTCTCATTCCGCAATGTGTTATAAATAGATGTTAATACCTTTCAAATATACCTGATAAATCGTATAATATTGATTTTCAAATTATCTAAATAAAATATATAAGCATATTATAATGCGATGAACGTGGATCGAACACGTGACCTTCAGATCTTAAGTCTAACGCTCTCCCAATTGAGTTATCCCCGCTAGTCATTCTTTTAGGCTACTTAGTGATATATTTTGTGTATGATACATTAATTTTTAATTTTCTACTCTCAGATGATACTAAACGAATGAAAAACAAGAATAATGTTATTCTGACACAATTTTTTTTCCTAAATTAGATGTTAGTCACAAATTTCATATGTCATTAACCTATTAACCTTAAACATGATTTAATGAACCACACATTTTAATATTATTTTAAGTGTTGAAATACATAAATGTGTCTTTTAACTTATTAACCTTAAACATGATTTAATGAACCACACATTTTAATATTATTTTAAGTGTTGAAATACATAAATGTGTCTTTCGATCATCCAAATTCTGTTGAGGTTAATGGTTTTAAACTGATAGGTTATTTATGTTGAGTATGTTGTAATGAGCTCCTAAGAATTTTAGTATTCATTAGACTTCAACTAATTGTGTACATTTTTTCATATTAGTATAGCATTAACCATATAGTTTTATTTATTTGATTTGTGTTAGATTTTATGAAATAAAATAAAACCATTATAATAGTTCCAATATGAGTGAGTCGCGTTCATTGTGTTTAAGGCCGTGTGTCATCCCGATGTGAAAGTGAAACTTACAAAATTGATAAAGTTCAAAATGCTGACCAAAAATATTACGACTCCTATTATCTAACCTCTTCATACAGGAGATGACTTTCTTTAGAATGTATATAATGATATAGAACTCAACACTTTTGTCACAATATAAAAGCAAATTGTATCTTTAAATCGTATCAATTCAAATCCCTTAAACTTTACGATAAGATAGTAATAGGGTCACAACTTTACCTTTGAGGACGAGAAAGTTTAAGAGTTTGGTTTTCGTTTAACAAATCATAGAACATAAAACTTAGGCAATTTCAATTTTATATGCCTCTCATTCCGCAATGTGTTATAAATAGATGTTATTACGTTTCAAATATACATGATAAATCGTATAAAATTGATTTTCAAATTTACTAAATAAAATATATAAGCATATTATAATTTGGTGAACATGGATCGAACACGTATCCTTCAGATCTTCAGCCTGACGCTCTCCTAACTGAGATATCCCCGCTAGTCATTGTTTTGGGAAAGTTAGTGATATGTTTCGTGTATGATACATTAATTGTTAATTTTCAACTCTCAGTTGATACTAAACGAATGAAAAACAAGAATAATGTTATTTTGACCCAAAATTTTGACCTAAATTAGATGTTAGTCACAAATTTCATATGTCATTAATGTTTATTTTAATGATGGGTCTTAAAGATAACAAGGTCCTTTAACGTATTAACCTTAAACATGGTTTAATGAACCACACATTTTAATATTATTTTAAGTGTTGAAATACAGAAATGTGTCTTTCGATCATCCAAGTTCTGTTGAGGTTAATGGTTTTAAACTGATTGGTTATTTATGTTGAGTATGTTGTAATGAGCTCCTAAGAATTTTAGTATTCATTAGAATTCAACTAATTGTGTACATTTTTTCATATTAGTATTGCATTAACCATATAGTCTTATTTATTTGATTTCAGTTAGATTTTATGAAATAAAACAAAACCATTATAATAGTTCCAATATGAGTGAGTCGCGTTCATTGTGTTTAAGGCCGTGTGTCATCCCGATGTGAAAGTGAAACTTACAAAATTGATAAAATTCAAAATGCTGACCAAAAATATTATGATTCCTATTATATAATTATTCATACAGGACATGACTCTATTTAGAATGTATATAATGATATAGAACTCAACACTTTTGTCACAATATAAAAGCAATTTGTATCTTTAAATCGTATCAATTCAAATCCCTTAAACTTTATGATAAGATAGTAATAGGGTCACAACTTTACCTTTGAGGACGAGAAAGTTTAAGAGTTTGGTTTTCGTTTAACAAATCATAGAACATAAAACTTAGGCAATTTCAATTTTATATGCCTCTCATTCCGCAATGTGTTATAAATAGATGTTAATACCTTTCAAATATACCTGATAAATCGTATAAAAATGATTTTCAAATTTACTAAATAAAATATATAAGCATATTATAATTTGGTGAACATGGATCGAACACGTATCCTTCAGATCTTCAGTCTGACGCTCTCCTAACTGAGATATCCCCGCTAGTCATTGTTTTGGGCAAGTTAGGGATATGTTTCGTGTATGATACATTAATTGTTAATTTTCAACTCTCAGTTGATACTAAACGAATGAAAAACAAGAATAATGTTATTTTGACCCAAAATTTTGACCTAAATTAGATGTTAGTCATAAATTTCATATGTCATTAATGTTTATTTTAATGATGGGTCTTAAAGATAACAAGGTCCTTTAACGTATTAACCTTAAACATGGTTTAATGAACCACACATTTTAATATTATTTTAAGTGTTGAAATACAGAAATGTGTCTTTCGATCATCCAAGTTCTGTTGAGGTTAATGGTTTTAACTTGATTGGTTATTTATGTTGAGTATGTTGTAATGAGCTCCTAAGAATTTTAGTATTCATTAGAATTCAACTAATTGTGTACATTTTTTCATATTAGTATTGCATTAACCATATAGTCTTATTTATTTGATTTCAGTTAGATTTTATGAAATAAAACAAAACCATTATAATAGTTCCAATATGAGTGAGTCGCGTTCATTGTGTTTAAGGCCGTGTGTCATCCCGATGTGAAAGTGAAACTTACAAAATTGATAAAATTCAAAATACTGACCAAAAATATTACGACTCCTATTATCTAATTATTCATACAGGACATGACTCTATTTAGAATGTATATAATGATATAGAACTCAAAACTTTTGTCACAATATAAAAGCAATTTGTATCTTTAAATCGTATCAATTCAAATCCCTTAAACTTTATGATAAGATAGTAATAGGGTCACAATTTTACCTTTGAGGACGAGAAAGTTTAAGAGTTTGGTTTTCGTTTAACAAATCATAGAACATAAAACTTAGGCAATTTCAATTTTATATGCTTCTCATTCCGCAATGTGTTATAAATAGATGTTAATACCTTTCAAATATACCTGATAAATCGTATAAAAATGATTTTCAAATTTACTAAATAAAATATATAAGCATATTATAATTTGGTGAACATGGATCGAACACGTATCCTTCAGATCTTCAGCCTGACGCTCTCCTAACTGAGATATCCCCGCTAGTCATTGTTTTGGGCAAGTTAGGGATATGTTTCGTGTATGATACATTAATTGTTAATTTTCAACTCTCAGTTGATACTAAACGAATGAAAAACAAGAATAATGTTATTTTGACCCAAAATTTTGACCTAAATTAGATGTTAGTCACAAATTTCATATGTCATTAATGTTTATTTTAATGATGGGTCTTAAAGATAACAAGGTCCTTTAACGTATTAACCTTAAACATGGTTTAATGAACCACACATTTTAATATTATTTTAAGTGTTGAAATACAGAAATGTGTCTTTCGATCATCCAAGTTCTGTTGAGGTTAATGGTTTTAAACTGATTGGTTATTTATGTTGAGTATGTTGTAATGAGCTCCTAAGAATTTTAGTATTCATTAGAATTCAACTAATTGTGTACATTTTTTCATATTAGTATTGCATTAACCATATAGTCTTATTTATTTGATTTCAGTTAGATTTTATGAAATAAAACAAAACCATTATAATAGTTCCAATATGAGTGAGTCGCGTTCATTGTGTTTAAGGCCGTGTGTCATCCCGATGTGAAAGTGAAACTTACAAAATTGATAAAATTCAAAATGCTGACCAAAAATATTATGATTCCTATTATATAATTATTCATACAGGACATGACTCTATTTAGAATGTATATAATGATATAGAACTCAACACTTTTGTCACAATATAAAAGCAATTTGTATCTTTAAATCGTATCAATTCAAATCCCTTAAACTTTATGATAAGATAGTAATAGGGTCACAACTTTACCTTTGAGGACGAGAAAGTTTAAGAGTTTGGTTTTCGGTTAACACATCATAGAACATAAAACTTAGGCAATTTCAATTTTATATGCCTCTCATTCCGCAATGTGTTATAAATAGATGTTAATACCTTTCAAATATACCTGATAAATCGTATAAAAATGATTTTCAATTTTACTAAATAAAATATATAAGCATATTATAATTTGGTGAACATGGATCGAACACGTATCCTTCAGATCTTCAGTCTGACGCTCTCCTAACTGAGATATCCCCGCTAGTCATTGTTTTGGGCAAGTTAGGGATATGTTTCGTGTATGATACATTAATTGTTAATTTTCAACTCTCAGTTGATACTAAACGAATGAAAAACAAGAATAATGTTATTTTGACCCAAAATTTTGACCTAAATTAGATGTTAGTCACAAATTTCATATGTCATTAATGTTTATTTTAATGATGGGTCTTAAAGATAACAAGGTCCTTTAACGTATTAACCTTAAACATGGTTTAATGAACCACACATTTTAATATTATTTTAAGTGTTGAAATACAGAAATGTGTCTTTCGATCATCCAAGTTCTGTTGAGGTTAATGGTTTTAACCTGATTGGTTATTTATGTTGAGTATGTTGTAATGAGCTCCTAAGAATTTTAGTATTCATTAGAATTCAACTAATTGTGTACATTTTTTCATATTAGTATTGCATTAACCATATAGTCTTATTTATTTGATTTCAGTTAGATTTTATGAAATAAAACAAAACCATTATAATAGTTCCAATATGAGTGAGTCGCGTTCATTGTGTTTAAGGCCGTGTGTCATCCCGATGTGAAAGTGAAACTTACAAAATTGATAAAATTCAAAATACTGACCAAAAATATTATGATTCCTATTATATAATTATTCATACAGGACATGACTCTATTTAGAATGTATATAATGATATAGAACTCAACACTTTTGTCACAATATAAAAGCAATTTGTATCTTTAAATCGTATCAATTCAAATCCCTTAAACTTTATGATAAGATAGTAATAGGGTCACAACTTTACCTTTGAGGACGAGAAAGTTTAAGAGTTTGGTTTTCGTTTAACAAATCATAGAACATAAAACTTAGGCAATTTCAATTTTATATGCCTCTCATTCCGCAATGTGTTATAAATAGATGTTATTACGTTTCAAATATACATGATAAATCGTATAAAATTGATTTTCAAATTTACAAAATAAAATATATAAGCATATTATAATTTGGTGAACATGGATCGAACACGTATCCTTCAGATCTTCAGCCTGACGCTCTCCTAACTGAGATATCCCCGCTAGTCATTGTTTTGGGCAAGTTAGGGATATGTTTCGTGTATGATACATTAATTGTTAATTTTCATCTCTCAGTTGATACTAAACGAATGAAAAACAAGAATAATGTTATTTTGACCCAAAATTTTGACCTAAATTAGATGTTAGTCACAAATTTCATATGTCATTAATGTTTATTTTAATGATGGGTCTTAAAGATAACAAGGTCCTTTAACGTATTAACCTTAAACATGGTTTAATGAACCACACATTTTAATATTATTTTAAGTGTTGAAATACAGAAATGTGTCTTTCGATCATCCAAGTTCTGTTGAGGTTAATGGTTTTAAACTGATTGGTTATTTATGTTGAGTATGTTGTAATGAGCTCCTAAGAATTTTAGTATTCATTAGAATTCAACTAATTGTGTACATTTTTTCATATTAGTATTGCATTAACCATATAGTCTTATTTATTTGATTTCAGTTAGATTTTATGAAATAAAACAAAACCATTATAATAGTTCCAATATGAGTGAGTCGCGTTCATTGTGTTTAAGGCCGTGTGTCATCCCGATGTGAAAGTGAAACTTACAAAATTGATAAAATTCAAAATGCTGACCAAAAATATTATGATTCCTATTATATAATTATTCATACAGGACATGACTCTATTTAGAATGTATATAATGATATAGAACTCAACACTTTTGTCACAATATAAAAGCAATTTGTATCTTTAAATCGTATCAATTCAAATCCCTTAAACTTTATGATAAGATAGTAATAGGGTCACAACTTTACCTTTGAGGACGAGAAAGTTTAAGAGTTTGGTTTTCGTTTAACAAATCATAGGACATAAAACTTAGGCAATTTCAATTTTATATGCCTCTCATTCCGCAATGTGTTATAAATAGATGTTAATACCTTTCAAATATACCTGATAAATCGTATAAAAATGATTTTCAAATTTACTAACTAAAATATATAAGCATATTATAATGCGGTGAACGTGGATCGAACACATGACCTTCAGATCTTAAGTCTAACGCTCTCCCAATTGAGTTATCCTCGCTAGTCATTCTTTTGGGCTACTTAGTGATATATTTTGTGTATGATACATTAATTGTTAATTTTCTACTCTCAGATGATACTAAACTAATGAAAAACAAGAATAATCTTATTTTGACATAAATTTTTGACCTAAATTAGATGTTAGTCACAAATTTCATATGTCATTAATGTTAACTTTAATGATGGGTCTTAAAGATAACAAGGTCCTTTAACTTATTAACCTTAAATATGATTTAATGAACCATACATTTAATATTATTTTAAGTGTTGAAATATAGATATGTGTCTTTCAATCATCCAAACTCTGTTGAGGTTAATGGTTTTAAACTGATTGGTTATTTATGTTGAGTATGTTGTAATGAGCTCCTAAGAATTTTAGTATTCATTAGACTTCAACTAATTGTGTACATTTTTTCATATTAGTATTGCATTAACCATATAGTTTTATTTATTTAATTTGTTTTAGATTTTATGAAATAAACCAAAACCGTTATAATAATTCCAATATGAGTGGGTCGGGTTCATTGTGTTTTAGGCCGTGTGTCATCCCGATGTGAATGTGTAACTTACAAAATTGATAAAATTCAAAATGCTGACCAAACGATTACGACTCCTTTTATCTAACCTATTCATACAGGAGATGACTTTCTTTAGAATGTATATAATGATATAGAACTCAACACTTTTGTCACAATATAAAAGCAATTTCTATATTTAAATCGTATAATTCAAACACCTTAAACTTTACGATAAGATAGTAATAGGGTCATAACTTTACCTTTCAAGACGAGAAAGTTTAAGAGTTTTGTTTTTGTTTATCCAATCATAGAACATAAAACTTACCCAATTTCAATTTTATATGCCTCTTATTCCGCAATGTGTTATAAATAGATGTTATTACGTTTCAAATATACCTGATAAATCGTATAAAAATGATTTTCAAATTTACTAAATAAAATGTATAAGCATATTATAATTTGGTGAACATGGATCGAACACGTATTCTTCAGATCTTCAGTCTGACGCTCTCCTAACTGAGATATCCCCGCTAGTCTTTCTTTTGGGCAAGTTAGTGATATGTTTCGTGTATGATACATTAATTGTTAATTTTCTACTCTCAGTTGATACTAAACGAATGAAAAACAAGAATAATGTTATTTTGACACAAAATTTTGACCTAAATTAGATGTTAGTCACAAATTTCATATGTCATTAATGTTTATTTTAATGATGGGTCTTAAAGATAACAACGTCGTTTAACTTATTAACCTTAAACATGGTTTAATGAACCACACATTTTAATATTATTTTAAGTGCTGAAATACAGAAATGTGTATTTCGATCATCCAAATTCTGTTGAGGTTAATGGTTTTAAACTGATTGGTTATTGTCATACGGTGAACTGGACTTTTTTGTGGTTTTAATCGCAATGTCGCGGTTAGCAAGAGTCGCCACCGACTTTTCTTTTATCCAATAAGGAAAGGTGGAAAAGAACAGGAAAAACCTTAATTTAGATTTTGGGTTCGGGAGGTACATTATACAAAGGGAAGGTGTTAGCACCCTTTGTATCCATGGTTTATCCATGGGCTCTTAATTGCTCGATCACTTATATTATTTTTGTCTAAAAAAAAGTGTTTGTGAATTGTTTAGAAAAATTGTTTTGAAAAGAGAATTTAACTTTGTAATGATTCTTGTATGAATGTATACAAAGTGATTATCTCGTTTAGTTTTGAAAATTGTTTAGAAAAATATAACTCGGTAATGATTCTAGTATGAATGTATACCAAGTGGTGATTTTCTGAAGGTATTTTGAAAGGTGTGAGGTGTGAAAAAATGTTTTAGGTTGTGAGCCAGCAATTAAGAGTTATACCGACCCAAGGTCTTTATGAGTATTTCCTATCCTTATGAGGGTAAAACTGTCCTTATTATTGAGAAATAAGTAGTTTTATCCTTTGGATGTAAAAGGGTCATCGTAGGGTCATCGATTGGTCATTGAAGGCAACAGTTACGAGGATACCTTAGCATTCGAAGGGACTATCATCTTTTAACCGTAGGCAACATCGGAGGGTCATCGAGGGACAAAGTTGTATATTCGAAGGCAACATCCGAGGGACTATAATTTATTTTATGATGATTTAACCGAAGGGTCTTTGCTAAGGGTATCCCCACGTTCGCGGGACATGACCGTAATATCGTAATCGTAAGGCAACAAAGAGAGGTCCAAGATCACTTATTCAAAGGCAAAGTTTTACAATTAATTATATAATTAGGATGAAACTCCACATTAAAATTATTAAAAATAATATATTAAAAAATTAATACATTAGAAATTAATACATTAAAAATTAATTTAGGGTGAAACTCCACAAGGGTATCCCACAAATAAAGTGGAATACCTAGCCAATAACCTTTTCCTGGGATATGTGAACCTTTACGAAACTCAAAAAAAAGAAACATGTCAGAACACCAAATCAGGGTGCAATCGAAGATTACACCGGAGAAATATCACAACAATAAATAGGATAGGATGAATAATGCATGGCTATGATAAAACATAAAAAAAAAAGAATAGAAAAGTCAGCTACTGTCTCGTTCGCCTCTGCCTCGCCTAGCGAAGGCCAGGCGAATACTCGCCCCAGGCTCGCCTAGCGAGGTGCTAGCGAGCGGCCACGGATTTTGAATTTGAAAACAGCCCCACGTTAGGAACTTTGAATTTTATGGCATTTTATCACAGGAATAACATGATCAAACATTCAGGGTATTCAGGCATATTTAAATTCCCATACGAAAGCAAATTATATATCAACATTTAATCATGATGCATTATATATGTAGATATGGCCAATTGAAAGTATAAACAATAGAGATACGCAAACCTGTTTGCCAATTCAAGGTTGAAGGGATTGACCACTTGTAGTATCGGAATAAGTTAGGCAGCGGGAATTGGACGACGATGGCTTCGGTGCAGATGGGCTGCCTTCAGGGTTTCTTTACTCTGAATTCTCCGGGTAGGCAGGGTTCCTATGCCAAAACTTCTATTCGTTCTTCTCTGTTCTCCTCCTCTTTTTTTTTCAGTGAATCTCCCAGTGTAACTCCAAGTGTCCTTTTCTCTACTGAAACTTCAGTATTTATAGACTGATTTCGTGGGTAATGGGCTTGGAATGAGGGAGACCCAAGTCCAAAATAATTTGTTATATTTTATTTATTTATTTTAATTATTTAATTAATTAATTAATTAATTAATTAATTAATTTTTTTTTTTTTTTTTTTTTTTTAGTGATAATGGTGACCTAATGGGCTCAGAATGAAGCCCGAAATTTTTGTTGTCTGTCAGCTTCGCTAGGCGAGCGCGTAGCGAACAGGCCAGTTTGGGCCATTTTCTGGATTGGGCCATCCGTGAGCTGGGCCTTTGTTTCTTCAAGATCAGTGTTATATATGAGTCGGAATGCCTTGCAAAATGTCTTGAAATATTAATGGGCAAATTTTGGGGTATGACAGCTGCCCCTGTTCAATATTCTTGGACCGAGAGAGTTAGAATGGTGTGTACGCCATTCGTGGTCTGGAGGTGGAAGATTATTGAACACTAGAATGCCCCAAAAATTTGCACTTGAGAATCGACAGTTGGTCTTGATGGAGATGGGCTTAAAGGTGCCATCCGGGAGGTTTGATGACGAAAGCTTCAGATCGGGCCGTATATTAGGCCAATTTGAAGACATGGGTGCCACACTGGGTCGTACGTTAGACCGTATAATGAGTCATCCATTAGGCTGCCGACTTCGCTGGGGAGTCGGAGTGTGTCATATGCTGTTGGGGATAAAGGGTCAGAATGGACCATACGCTAGATCGTATCTGAGTTGCAGAATGAGCCGTACGTTAGGCTGAATCTGATGACGAAAGGGGTAGTCGTACGTTAGACTACACTTCAGAAATGTACCGTATGTTAGGTAGCATCTGAGGGGATGGACATCCGAACGGGTCGTACGTTAGACCGTCGCAGAATGAGTCGTCTGTTAGGCCGCATCTGATGATGAAAGCGGTAGTCGTACGCCAGACTACACTTCAGAAATGTACCGTACGTTAGGTAGCATCTGAGGGTTGTAAGATCCAAACGGGTCGTACGTTAGACCGCGTTGGAGTTGCTGGAGTTCAGAATGGATCGTACGCTAGATCGTATCTGAGTTGCAGAATGAGCCGTACGTTAGGCTGTATCCGAAGAAGAAAGTAGTCGTACGCTAGACTACACCCCTGAACGTACCGTACGCTAGGCAGTATCCGAGGATTTGAAGGTCCAAATGGGTCGTACGTTAGACCGCATTGGAGTTGCTGAAGAAGTCATATGTTGGGCTGAATCAGAATGAACCGTACGTTAGGCTGTATCTGATAACCTGTATATGTTGTACTTGCAATAAATGTCTGGGATGGGCTTAAAGATGCCATCATTAGGAGGATATCGAAGTGTTGTCAGAATGAATGTTCCCATGAACTGTATTTGAAATATGTATCTGAATCTTGAATGTGATTGATAAAGGTGTCTGTCTGAATGAACCTTTTATTTTGACTATATCAGGAGGATAAATAACCTGCAAAGAAAAGTTAGCTTCATGCTATGTCATGATGCATGAGATGTTTCGTGTTATGCTAAAATAAATGTGAATGTTGTATGCATGCGTATGCTGTGAAAGGATGTAATGAATGAGCTATGCGTATGAGAAGTTCTGCTTGGGGACTCTACTGGGGAAAATAAATCCCCATCTACTGATTTGAGACATTTGTGTCGATGACCCTTTCTCGGCTGGGGATGCTTGATTTCTGTCTGATGGTGGAAATATTCAGCAGAGTCGGGCTGGAGATGGATGAGATGATCAGCCTGTCTGGCGATGCCGACCTCTGTTGGGGAATAGCTGGCTGTGCCGGGGAATACTGCCAATTTCTTCTGGGAAAAATAGGCTTGCTGGGGAAGAGAATTGGTAGCGGATTCATTGGAAGCATGGTTAGACCTTATCCTCGATCCTGAAGCCTTGTAGTAATTGCTATTGCTATTCTATGCATGTATTTTGGTAAACATTGGTCATATTCAAATGCATATATTAATTCAAATTAAATCAATGGACGTTTACGCAAACAAAACAGAAAAAGAAAAAACAAAAGCATCTTTTGAAAGAAGGTTGTATTGATTTTGAAAGAAGGCCTATAAACAGGCAATTTGTGTACAAGGAGATAGAAATCCTAGTAAGAGGAAATTGTCGAAAACAAAGAGAAAGCTATGTGGAAGAAGTCCTATTGATTTTAAGTCTACTACTGTCATTATGTCTTCAAGCATCTCATCCCCTGCTGTCGGATGGAAGTGATTGGCTTGTTCAGTCCCTTGAACTTGGATGAAGTTGACTGAGAACGGGACATAGTCATACGCTTTAATCCCTAATTTTTGCCTGGACCGCCTTTTCAGGTTTTCAGTCCACCAGGATACCCTTTTTTGCCCAAGCCGCCTTTTCAGGTTTTCGACTTGCCGGGTGTACATTTTTTTTTATATATCCCTAATTTTTACCCGAACCCTTTTGGTTCGCCGGGATGCCCTTACTTTTGCCTAGATACGTCGATCTAGCGGGTCTCTTTTATGCGTAGTATTTTTTAACTATGTCCGCGTTCACGGGATGTGGGAAGTCTTCACCATCCATTGTAGCGAGTATCATGGCTCCACCTGAGAATACCTTCTTAACTACAAATGGCCCTTCGTATGTGGGAGTCCATTTGCCTCTGGGGTCAGTTTGTGGTAGGATGATGCGTTTGATTACCAAGTCGCCAATTTGATACACTTGTCTCTTGACCTTTTTGTTGAATGCCCTGGTCATGCGCTTCTGATATATCTGCCCGTGACATACAGCCGCAAGTCTCTTCTCATCCATCAAATTTATCTGATCGAGTCGAGTCTGAATCCATTCGTCCTCGTCTAAGCCCGCCTCTTTCATGATCCTTAGAGAGGGAATCTGAACTTCCACTGGTAAAACGGCTTCCATTCCGTAGACTAAAGAGAAAGGAGTTGCCCCTGTCGAAGTTCGCACGGAAGTACGATAACCATGAAGAGCAAATGGTAACATCTCATGCCAGTCTTTGTATGTTACCGTCATCTTTTGTATAATCTTCTTAATATTCTTATTAGCCGCTTCTACAGCGCCGTTCATCTTTGGCCGGTACGGAGAAGAGTTATGGTGTTTTATTTTGAACTGCGTGCAGAGTTCAGTAATCATCTTGTTGTTCAAATTAGTGCCATTGTCAGTGATAATTCTTTCAGGGACGCCGTATCGGCAGATGAGGCTGTTCTTGATGAATCGTGCCACCACATTCTTAGTAACAGAAGCAAATGAGGCTGCCTCCACCCACTTTGTGAAGTAATCAATAGCAACAAGGATGAAACGATGTCCATTAGAGGCGGTAGGTTTAATTTCGCCAATCACATCAATGCCCCACATTGCAAAGGGCCACGGCGCGGTCAACACGTTTAATGGAGCAGGAGGCACATGTACTTTATCCGCATAGATCTGGCACTTATGACAAGTTCTGGAGTGATGGTGGCAATCAGTTTCCATGGTAGACCAATAATACCCTGACCTCAGAATCTTCTTGGCCATTGTATGTCCATTAGAATGAGTCCCAAAGATACCGTCGTGCATGTCTTCCATAATCTTCTCTGATTCCTTTCTATCCACACAGCGAAGCAAAGTCGAATCATGGTTACGTTTGTACAATATTCCATTACTCAAAAAGAATTTAGCGGAGAACTTCCTCAGAAATTTCCTGTCATTGATGGATGTCCCTTCAGGGTATTCTTGAGCTTCTAAATATCTTTTTATCTCGTGGTACCAAGGCTTCTCTTCTACTTCATCAGCGTTAAGTTCATAACAATATGCTGGTTCGTCTAGTCGTTCAATGGTAATCCGGGGAGCTTCATTGTCCCATCTGACTCTGAACATAGATGACATGGTAGCTAATGCGTCTGCCAACTGGTTCTCCTCTCGTGGAATATATTCGAATGTGATCTCTTCAAAGTATGGGATTAATGTCAACACCCGTTCTCGATAAGGGATGAGATTCGGATGTTTAGTGTCCCATTCTCCTTTGACCTGACTGATTACCAAGGCTGAGTCTCCGTACACCTTCAAGAACTTGATTCTTAGGTCTATAGCAGCTCTGAGTCCCAAAATACACGCTTCATACTCAGCCATATTGTTGGTGCATTCAAAACATAGTCTAGCGGTGAAAGGCGTATGGCCACCCTTGGGGGAAATGATCACGACGCCAATACCGTTGCCCAATGCGTTAGACGATCCATCAAAAACCATAGTCCATCGGGATCCCACTTCGGGTCCTTCATTCGGTCCAGGTTCTTCATAATCAGTAACAAGCATGACATCCTCATCTGGGAACTCAAAATTCATAGACTGATAATCATTCACGGCCTGATGAGCCAAATGATCAGCTAGCACGCTTCCTTTGATTGCTTTTTGGGTGGTATACTGGATATCATATTCTGTTAAAATCATCTGCCATCTTGCTATTCTTCCGGAGAGGGCGGGTTTCTCAAATATGTATTTGATAGGATCCATCTTAGAAATCAACAAAGTGGTGTGATTCAACATATACTGTCTTAGTCGGCGAGCAGCCCAGGCCAAAGCACAGCAAGTTTTCTCGAGCAGTGAGTATCTTGTTCCACAGTCGGTAAACTTTTTGCTAAGGTAGTATATGGCATACTCTTTTCGACCGGACTCGTCATGTTGTCCCAACACGCACCCCATTGAGTTTTCTAAAACGGTTAAATACATGATTAGAGGTCTTCCCTCAACTGGTGGCACCAGAATTGGAGGTTCTTGGAGGTACTTCTTGATTTTGTCGAAAGCTTCTTGACATTCATCATTCCATATCATCTCTTGATTTTTTCTCAGTAACTTGAAGATGGGTTTGCAAGTAGCGGTCAAATGGGAAATAAACCGGGCAATGTAATTCAAACGTCCCAAGAAACCTCTGACTTCTTTATCCGTACGGGGAACTGGCATTTCTTGAATAGCTCTCACCTTGGCCGGGTCAACCTCAATACCTTTACCACTGACAATAAAGCCCAAGAGTTTACCGGATCTTACTCCAAAGGTGCATTTGTTCGGGTTCAATCTCAACTTGTATTTCTTCAGCCTCTCAAACAGTTTGTATAAATGATCGAGATGTTCTTCTTCAGTATGAGACCTGGCTATCATATCGTCCACATATACTTCTATTTCATGATGGATCATGTCATGGAACAAAACCACCATAGCACGCTGGTACGTTGCTCCTGCGTTCTTTAAACCAAACGGCATTACTTTATAACAGAAGGTGCCCCATTGCGTCACAAACGTAGTCTTCTCCATGTCCTCAGGTGCCATTTTGATCTGGTTATAACCCGAGAATCCATCCATGAAGGAGAATACCTTGTGTTGAGCGGTGTTGTCTACCAGAACATCAATGTGTGGCAGTGGGAAATCATCCTTGGGACTCGCTCTATTCAAATCTCTGTAATCCACACACATTCGCACCTTACCATCCTTCTTTGGCACTGGTACCACATTAGCAACCCATTGAGGATAAGAAGTAACCGCCAGAAAACCAGCATCGAATTGTTTCATGACTTCGGCCTTGATTTTCTCGGACATTTCAGGACGCATGCGACGAACCTTTTGCTTAACAGGACGACAATCTTCCTTCGTCGGCAAACGATGCACTACTATATCGGTATCCAGCCCTGGCATGTCTTCGTAAGACCAAGCAAAAATCTCCACATAGTCATGTAGCATCTGAATCAATCTTTCCTTGATACTGCTTTCCAAGCCTGCTCCTATTTTGACTTCTCTCTTGTCCACCTCGGTACCCAGATTTACAGTCTCAACTGACTCCTTATGCGGCTGTATAGTCCTTTCTTCTTGTAGTAACAGTCTGGCAAGTTCTTCAGGTACTTCACAATCTTCCTCACTTCCATCTTCGGCTCGATAGATCGGATTTTCAAAGTCATAATGAACAGTAGTAGAACTATTATCAACAGGATCCAGAGTGGATAGGGATCTGCAATTCGTTACGTGCGTGTGTGTAAGAAAACATAGCTTGTTTGAAAGATAATAGGAAAGACAAAGAGCGCAATATTTGAATGCAAAACGTCCATTGATTTATTGAATATAAATATGCTTATGAAAATGACAAAACCCTTAACAAATTAGCTATTGTGCCTCGGGCATAGACACAATGCTTTAAGAAGTTTGATTGTAAAAGAAAATTAAAATTTGCAATTCTAGAATAAACAATAACAATTACTCCTGACTAAAGGAAATCGGGATAATGTCTTCAGTCTTCCAATTGTTGAGTCCGTCACCAATTGTTGGGAAAATCCAGCTATCCAAGTCGCAATCACTATCAGCATCTTCCATAGCATTAATCTGATTTTTGACTATCTTTCCAGAGTTAAACCCCAGGCCAACTTTATCAGACTTGTACGGTACATTGATCAGTTGACCCCAACCAGCACGATCACCATTTTCAATCGCGGCTTGAGCATCTTTCAGAGAGATCATGACAGGGGGAGCACGAACAACCTTGGGCACAAGGGGAGTTGGCTTAAGGACAGGACTGGGTGGAGGAACCACTTCAAATGACTGAGAAGGAGTCTCAAAGAATTCACCATCCATCTCGACGTATTTGAAGGCTTGCACACTACTGACAATATACTCTTCTTCTCCACATACAGTGACAACCATGCCTGCTATTGGATACTTCAGCTTTTGATGAAGCGACGAAGCTACCGCACCTGCCCCATGGATCCAAGGGCGCCCCAACAAGTAGGAGTAGGCGGGACGAATGTCCATCACGTGAAAGGTAGTGTTGAAGACTTGAGGTCCTATCTTGATAGGGAGAACCACTTCACCATAGACAACACTCTTCGCACCATCGTAAGCACGCACCACAACATCACTAGGTTTCAGTTCAATGCCTTTGTAGTCAAATTTATCGAGTACAGCTTTCGGGAGCACATTCAAGGAAGAGTCGTTGTCGATCAACACGTGAGCCAGGGTGATCCCCTCACACTCGATGGAGATATGCAGAGCTTTATTGTGATTCTTTCCTGCTGGCGTCAGGTCAGCATCGGAAAAGCCTAGGCCATTGTCAACAGTCAAATTAGCAACATAATGTTCGAATTGATCGACGGATGTTTCTTGAGGCACATGAGCGGTCTTCAAGAATTTCATCAATGCATTGGCATGGGATTCAGAGGATAATAACAAGGACAACATTGAGATTTTAGACGGAGTATGCCCCAATTGTTCCACTACATCAAAATCGCTCTTACGGATGATTTTCAGCATCTCTTCCATTTCCTGTTTGGCAACATCTTCAGAAGTAACTTCGACCGATGTCTCTGACTGAGGAGGATTGACTGGTCTTTTTCCTCGAATTTCGGGAGCGGGAGGTGAGATTTCTGGGGAGTAGATCCTTCCACTTCGAGTAACTTTACTAGTCCCCACAATATCATTAGGATTAGCAGAACTACCAACTTGCTTTATGCCATGGATGTAAACGTCGCCTCCATAGTTCCACGGAATAGCTTTGTTGGAGGAATATGGCACGGGGCCAGGTGCGGTAATAATCAGGGGAGCCACTTTGGGCTCAGCGGTAATCTTCACAGGCACTCTAGTAGCGGTAATCTTCACTGGAGCTTTGGACCTAGCAATCACAGATACCTCTTCAATAGAGTTGTCCACCTTAGGAACCCTTTCAAATAGAATTGTACGATCATCCATCAGCCGTTGAATGCCGTTCTTCAACTTCAAACAATCATTGGGTCGGAGTACACAGAGATCGCAATCTTCAGCACAACCTGGAAATAAACCAGCTTGCAATAAATTCTTCTTAACGATCAGGAGAGGAGATGCTAAATCAGCAACGTCAGTAACGTGAGAATTGTCGTCCACAACATTAACATTCTGGTCATGATTAGGCATAGGTGCTGTGATGACATTGGGGGTCGCCGGAGGATCAAATTCAATTTCTCCAGCGTCGATCATATCCTGAATCTTGTTCTTCAACAACCAGCAATCATTCGTATCATGCCCGGGGCTATCGGAGTGATAGGCACACCTGGCGTTGGGATTATAACGAGGAGAAGTAGTGTTGGGATTTGCAGGAGGGCCTTGAGGGTAATCAAATTGGCCTTTAACATACTCTGCAGTGCTTGGGTTAAAGTCATATTGATCTTGGTAAACTGTCTTCTCGACCTGTCTTGTCTGTGTTGGAAGTTCTGAGATGGTGGTGCGGCAATTGTAACTGCCCCAACAGTATGGTCACGATTCTTCTTGTTATGCTTCCTCTCACTGTACACAGCATTTGATTCACTCTTTCCCTGATAGGACTTTTTGGTGCTTGCAGAAGTAGCTGCCTGTATCTTTCCACTTCGAATGCCGCTTTCAACCCGTTCACCTGTCAAGATAAGTTCAGTGAAACCTGACGAGGAACTTCCCAGTAGATGGCTGTAGAATGGGCCAGTCAGTGTACCCATGAACATGTCCACTAACTCTCGATCAGTCATAGGGGGTTTGACTCTGCCAGCCAAATCTCTCCACTTTTGAGCATATTCTTTGAAACTTTCTTTAGAGCCCATAGTCATATTTTGTAGCTGTAGCCGAGTAGGCGCTAACTCAGAATTATACTGGTAGTGCTTGTAGAAAGCTGTTGCTAAATCAGTCCATGTGCGGATGTTAGAGCTCTCAAGCTGATAATACCACTCTAACTGTGTGCCAGACAGACTCTCTTGGAAGAAATGGATCCACAGTTTCTTATCAGTAGTGTGCGGCTGAATCTTTCTCACATAAGCCCTTAGATGCATCTGAGGACAAGAGGCACCATCATACTTAGTGAAAATGGGAACCTTGAATTTGCGGGGAATGACCACATCAGAGACCAGACCCAAGTTTTCGAAATCCAGACCGGGCACTTTCTGCCCCTCCATAGCTAGCATACGTTCTTCCAGCAACTTGTACTTATCATCCTTCGGAGAGTACTGTTCATGTTCATAATCTTCATCGTCGTCCTCAGAATTGACGAGATTAGGATTCTCATCTTCCGAATCATTCTCGGTCTCTTCTTCTGAATCCTTCGGAATTCTAATCTTGACTCCTGTAACCTGTCCCTTAAGCCTTCTCCCCGGGTTGATGTAACCCACAGGTTTCTGGTCCTTCTTCTTCTCCATCAAAAGAGCTTTCAGTTCTTCCTGCCCCTTAGATAAGCTCAGCATCATTTCCTGGAATTGAGCATTCTGGGCCTGGAGATCTTTGACAGTTTGTTCGAGAGCCATTGTTCAATCTGTTTGAATCTGCTGGAATCTGTTTGATAGGAAAATCGTGAGAACACTGATCCTTTAGAATACCTGTTATGCGATGCAATGCAATGTATGAAATGTTTTCAAGGACTTTCGGGATTTAACTTTGCATAAACTAACAAAAAGAGCTTTTTTTTTCTTTTCTCTTTTGTTTTTGCTTTTGTTTTTGTTTTTTCTGTTTTTTTTTTTTAGCAGAGTTAAATCCCTAAATCCTTGAAATGGTTAGTACAATGCCATGATGTTATGATGTTATGTTGTTATGATGTCATGTTGTTAGATAAATAACAAGCACAAGCAAGTCACACAACAATCATTCCTAGGTTTTAAGGCTTGCGTGAGTTCCATAGGTAAATACCCTCCCCACTGAAGTTTTGTTGGTTCAACCTGTCTTAGAATAGTAACCGGGTTCTAGAAGGATCTCAAATCATTGACCTTTCCTTAAGTCCACTTCAGTGCAACACCAAGTGGTTGACCGAAGCTTCCCTAAAGTCCAATCTCAAAGAGTGTAGTATCGAGTCTCAACCAACTCCAGTCGGAACCGAAGCCAGTTATCTCACTACTTTCTAATGGCCAGGATGAGTCAATTAGGGTTCTAAAGGTCTGGTTAATGCTTTTATGACACCACGCGAATGCCAAATATTTCCTCAACTAACATGAGGAACATCAGGACATCCAAAGTGCCACATTAACCGTAGCCATCATTTTGACCATTCCAGTATACGCCGGACAGTCGCGATGATCTCTTGCTACTTACCTAAGGTACACTAGATCCGGGTGTAGGATCTTTCACTCAAGCATAACATACCCAAGCAATCCCTTAAAAATAAATCAGACAAATTGAATAAGTGATCTTGTTTTTAAGGTAACCTCTCTTTTTAAGGTCCCCAGCAGAGTCGCCAGTTCTGTCATACGGTGAACTGGACTTTTTTGTGGTTTTAATCGCAATGTCGCGGTTAGCAAGAGTCGCCACCGACTTTTCTTTTATCCAATAAGGAAAGGTGGAAAAGAACAGGAAAAACCTTAATTTAGATTTTGGGTTCGGGAGGTACATTATACAAAGGGAAGGTGTTAGCACCCTTTGTATCCATGGTTATCCATGGGCTCTTAATTGCTCGATCACTTATATTATTTTTGTCTAAAAAAAAGTGTTTATGAATTGTTTAGAAAAATTGTTTTGAAAAGAGAATTTAACTTTGTAATGATTCTTGTATGAATGTATACAAAGTGATTATCTCGTTTAGTTTTGAAAATTGTTTAGAAAAATATAACTCGGTAATGATTCTAGTATGAATGTATACCAAGTGGTGATTTTCTGAAGGTATTTTGAAAGGTGTGAGGTGTGAAAAAATGTTTTAGGTTGTGAGCCAGCAATTAAGAGTTATACCGACCCAAGGTCTTTATGAGTATTTCCTATCCTTATGAGGGTAAAACTGTCCTTATTATTGAGAAATAAGTAGTTTTATCCTTTGGATGTAAAAGGGTCATCGTAGGGTCATCGATTGGTCATTGAAGGCAACAGTTACGAGGATACCTTAGCATTCGAAGGGACTATCATCTTTTAACCGTAGGCAACATCGGAGGGTCATCGAGGGACAAAGTTGTATATTCGAAGGCAACATCCGAGGGACTATAATTTATTTTATGATGATTTAACCGAAGGGTCTTTGCTAAGGGTATCCCCACGTTCGCGGGACATGACCGTAATATCGTAATCGTAAGGCAACAAAGAGAGGTCCAAGATCACTTATTCAAAGGCAAAGTTTTACAATTAATTATATAATTAGGATGAAACTCCACATTAAAATTATTAAAAATAATATATTAAAAAATTAATACATTAGAAATTAATACATTAAAAATTAATTTAGGGTGAAACTCCACAAGGGTATCCCACAAATAAAGTGGAATACCTAGCCAATAACCTTTTCCTGGGATATGTGAACCTTTACGAAACTCAAAAAAAAGAAACATGTCAGAACACCAAATCAGGGTGCAATCGAAGATTACACCGGAGAAATATCACAACAATAAATAGGATAGGATGAATAATGCATGGCTATGATAAAACATAAAAAAAAAAAAGAATAGAAAAGTCAGCTACTGTCTCGTTCGCCTCTGCCTCGCCTAGCGAAGGCCAGGCGAATACTCGCCCCAGGCTCGCCTAGCGAGGTGCTAGCGAGCGGCCACGGATTTTGAATTTGAAAACAGCCCCACGTTAGGAACTTTGAATTTTATGGCATTTTATCACAGGAATAACATGATCAAACATTCAGGGTATTCAGGCATATTTAAATTCCCATACGAAAGCAAATTATATATCAACATTTAATCATGATGCATTATATATGTAGATATGGCCAATTGAAAGTATAAACAATAGAGATACGCAAACCTGTTTGCCAATTCAAGGTTGAAGGGATTGACCACTTGTAGTATCGGAATAAGTTAGGCAGCGGGAATTGGACGGCGATGGCTTCGGTGCAGATGGGCTGCCTTCAGGGTTTCTTTACTCTGAATTCTCCGGGTAGGCAGGGTTCCTATGCCAAAACTTCTATTCGTTCTTCTCTGTTCTCCTCCTCTTTTTTTTTCAGTGAATCTCCCAGTGTAACTCCAAGTGTCCTTTCCTCTACTGAAACTTCAGTATTTATAGACTGATTTCGTGGGTAATGGGCTTGGAATGAGGGAGACCCAAGTCCAAAATAATTTGTTATATTTTATTTATTTATTTTAATTATTTAATTAATTAATTAATTAATTAATTAATTAATTAATTAATTAAAAAAAATTCTTTTTTTTTTTTTTTTTCGTTTTTTTTTTTTTTTTTTTTTTTTTTTTTTTTTTTTTTTTTTTTTTTTAGTGATAATGGTGACCTAATGGGCTCAGAATGAAGCCCGAAATTTTTGTTGTCTGTCAGCTTCGCTAGGCGAGCGCGTAGCGAACAGGCCAGTTTGGGCCATTTTCTGGATTGGGCCATCCGTGAGCTGGGCCTTTGTTTCTTCAAGATCAGTGTTATATATGAGTCGGAATGCCTTGCAAAATGTCTTGAAATATTAATGGGCAAATTTTGGGGTATGACAGTTATTTATGTTGAGTATGTTGTAATGAGCTCCTAAGAATTTTAGTATTCATTAGACTTCGACTAATTGTGTACATTTTTTTATATTAGTATTGCATTAACCATATAGTTTTATTTTATTGATTTGTGTTAGATTTTATGAAATAAAACAAAACCATTATAATAGTTCCAATATGAGTGAGTCGCGTACATTGTGTTTAAGGCCGTGTGTCATCCCGATGTGAAAGTGAAACTTACAAAATTTATAAAATTCAAAATGCTGACCAAAAATATTACGACTCCTATTATCTAACCTATTCATACAGGACATGACTTTCTTTAGAATGTATATAATGATATAGAACTCAACACCTTTGTCACAATATAAAAGCAATTTGTATCTTTAAATCGTATCAATTCAAATACCTTAAACTTTATGATAAGATAGTAATAGGGTCACAACTTTACCTTTGAGGACGAGAAAGTTTAAGAGTTTGGTTTTCGTTTAACAAATCATAGAACATAAAATTTACCCAATTTCAATTTTATATGCCTCTCATTCCGCAATGTGTTATAAATAGATGTTAACACCTTTCAAATATACCTGATAAATCGTATAGAAATGATTTTCAAATTATCTAAATAAAATATATAAGCATATTATAATGCGGTGAACGTGGATCGAACACGTGATCTTCAAATCTTAAGTCTAACGCTCTCCCAATTGAGTTATCCCCGCTAGTCATTTTATTGGGCTACTGATTGATATATTTTATGTATGATACATTAATTGTTAATTTTCTACTCTCAGTTGATACTAAACGAATGAAAAACAAGAATAATGTTATTTTGACACAAAATTTTGACCTAAATTAGATGTTAGTCACAATTTTCATATGTCATTAATGTTTATTTTAATGATGGGTCTTAAAGATAACAAGGTCCTTTAACTTATTAACCTTAAACATGGTTTAATGAACCACACATTTTAATATTATTTTAAGTGTTGAAATACAGATATGTGTCTTTCAATCATCCAAACTCTGTTGAGGTTAATGGTTTTAAACTGATTGGTTATTCATGTTGAGTATGTTGTAATGAGCTCCTAAGAATTTTAGTATTCATTAGACTTCAACTAATTGTGTACATTTTTTCATATTAGTATTGCATTAACCATATAGTTTTATTTATTTGATTTGTGTTAGATTTTATGAAATAAAATAAAACCATTATAATAGTTCCAATATGAGTGAGTAGCGTTCATTGTGTTTAAGGCCGTGTGTCATCCCGATGTGAAAGTGAAACTTACAAAATTGATAAAGTTCAAAATGCTGACCAAAAATATTACGACTCCTATTATCTAACCTATTCATACAGGACACGACTCTATTTAGAATGTATATAATGATATAGAACTCAACACTTTTGTCACAATATAAAGGCAAATTGTATCTTTAAATCGTATCAATTCAAATCCCTTAAACTTTATGATTAGATAGTAATAGGGTCACAACTTTACCTTTGAGGACGAGAAAGTTTAAGAGTTTGGTTTTCGTTTAACAAATCATAGAACATAAAACTTAGGCAATTTCAATTTTATATGCCTCTCATTCCGCAATGTGTTATAAATAGATGTTATTACGTTTCAAATATACATGATAAATCGTATAAAATTGATTTTCAAATTTACTAAATAAAATATATAAGCATATTATAATTCGGTGAACATGGATCGAACACGTATCCTTCAGATCTTCAGTCTGACGCTCTCCTAACTGAGATATCCCCGCTAGTCATTGTTTTGGGCAAGTTAGTGATATGTTTCGTGTATGATACATTAATTGTTAATTTTCAACTCTCAGTTGATACTAAACGAATGAAAAACAAGAATAATGTTATTTTGACCCAAAATTTTGACCAAAATTAGATGTTAGTCACAAATTTCATATGTCATTAATGTTTATTTTAATGATGGGTCTTAAAGATAACAAGGTCCTTTAACGTATTAACCTTAAACATGGTTTAATGAACCACACATTTTAATATTATTTTAAGTGTTGAAATACAGTAATGTGTCTTTCGATCATCCAAGTTCTGTTGAGGTTAATGGTTTTAAACTGATTGGTTATTTATGTTGAGTATGTTGTAATGAGCTCCTAAGAATTTTAGTATTCATTAGAATTCAACTAATTGTGTACATTTTTTCATATTAGTATTGCATTAACCATATAGTCTTCTTTATTTGATTTGTGTTAGATTTTATGAAATAAAACAAAACCATTATAATAGTTCCAATATGAGTGAGTCGCGTTCATTGTGTTTAAGGCCGTGTGTCATCCCGATGTGAAAGTGAAACTTACAAAATTGATAAAATTCAAAATACTGACCAAAAATATTATGATTCCTATTATATAATTATTCATACAGGACATGACTCTATTTAGAATGTATATAATGATATAGAACTCAACACTTTTGTCACAATATAAAAGCAATTTGTATCTTTAAATCGTATCAATTCAAATCCCTTAAACTTTATGATAAGATAGTAATAGGGTCACAACTTTACCTTTGAGGACGAGAAAGTTTAAGAGTTTGGTTTTCGTTTAACAAATCATAGAACATAAAACTTAGGCAATTTCAATTTTATATGCCTCTCATTCCGCAATGTGTTATAAATAGATGTTAATACCTTTCAAATATACCTGATAAATCGTATAAAAATGATTTTCAAATTTACTAACTAAAATATATAAGCATATTATAATGCGGTGAACGTGGATCGAACACATGACCTTCAGATCTTAAGTCTAACGCTCTCCCAATTGAGTTATCCTCGCTAGTCATTCTTTTGGGCTACTTAGTGATATATTTTGTGTATGATACATTAATTGTTAATTTTCTACTCTCAGATGATACTAAACAAATGAAAAACAAGAATAATCTTATTTTGACATAAATTTTTGACCTAAATTAGATGTTAGTCACAAATTTCATATGTCATTAATGTTAACTTTAATGATGGGTCTTAAAGATAACAAGGTCCTTTAACTTATTAACCTTAAATATGATTTAATGAACCACACATTTTAATATTATTTTAAGTGTTGAAATATAGATATGTGTCTTTCAATCATCCAAACTCTATTGAGGTTAATGGTTTTAAACTGATTGGTTATTTATGTTGAGTATGTTGTAATGAGCTCCTAAGAATTTTAGTATTCATTAGACTTCAACTAATTGTGTACATTTTTTCATATTAGTATTGCATTAACCATATAGTTTTATTTATTTAATTTGTTTTAGATTTTATGAAATAAACCAAAACCGTTATAATAGTTCCAATATGAGTTTAAATCGTATAATTCAAACACCTTAAACTTTACGATAAGATAGTAATAGGGGTCATAACTTTACCTTTCAAGACGAGAAGGACCTCCTTTGAACTGTACATGCCTTACCACTAGGCTAGAGAGGTTGTTGTTGAATGTTTACGCAATGAATAAATATTAATCTAAATCTTGATTAAGATAGATTGATGAATTAATTGAGTATTATACCTCCGTTTTGGACACGGCCGGATGCGTTAGAAAGATAACGTAAAGGGCTATTATTATTGTTCCATGTTATAAAATATTATGTGATTTATAAATGCCATGAATTTTATCATGATGAAAATTACATATTGTTGTTATGTGGAAGGTGAAATAACATGATTAAAAACCTTACAAAGATGAGTGAGGGAACCTAGAAGAATAATTTGATTAATAGCTTAGAAAGATAATCTAGGTTATGGAACATGTGAGATACATGTATGAGAATACGGTATTCATTCGTACGACGCTTATGTGAGGTCGTGGACGAATTGTTACCATGTTTGAGAATGAGACGCATTGTATGGAACATGCCATATTATTATTTGCGTATTATGGTGAATGAAGTCACCTATGATTGATGAATTTGTTATGGTTCGTGGAACCAATGATTATGGAACCGATCATGTATTCAGAATGTATGTTTTTCTATGGTGGTACACATCTCTTGTGGTATGCTTAGATGAGTAAGCATTGGGATGTGGGACCAATGATTCGAGCCTCAAATGGGTTTGAGCCCCAACCATGGCGGACATGGGGGAAAGGTGGACACCAAAGTGGGATAAGGCCCATACGGTGAAAGAGACTCAAAGTGGGTAAAGTCCCATACGAGTGATGGTTCTCAATAGTGGGTTTAAGTCCCATAGGGGGACCGGATATCAACCGCGAAAGTCGAATCATACGAGCATGCATGAACCGAGGCTGGCTTAGACGTAAGTCCGATCGGGAATTGATGTTTCGTGATCTGAATAATGGTCGTGGTTGAGTTATGAGAACTCAGATGCATGTTGCCATACAATTGCAAGTTAGTTCCCCATTGTTCAAGTCTTCGTTCCCTTGTTGACTTGAGTTGGATATGAGTTGAATATCGATTAGAATACCCTGTAGAGCCGAGTGGACCCATAGGATAGGAGAACTCACTGAGATTATTATCTCATCCCATCATTGTTGTTATTTTTCAGGTATTCTTTACAGGTTGGATCTAAGAGAAACTGTTATGGATGTTTCAAGGGTTGCTGTTCATTATGATCTTCCGCTGTGGAGTTGTGTGCAATGAAGATATTGTACATAGTTCTTAGATTTTTATTGTTTAGGCATTATTGTATAACATGTTCCTTTGATGTTTTAGTTTGGACATGTATATATATTGATGCCATTAGGCACTTATGTTGTGACAGTACCAAAATTTAACACTTGTATGATATTATTCTAGATATATATTATACGGGTTGTTTCATTACGTTTCAAATTAACCTGATAAATCGTATAAAATTGATTTTCAAATTTACTAAATAAAATATATAAGCATATTATAATTTGGTGAACATGGATCGAACACGTATCCTTCAGATCTTCAGTCTGACGCTCTCCTAACTGAGATATCCCCGCTAGTCATTGTTTTGGGCAAGTTAGTGATATGTTTCGTGTATGATACATTAATTGTTAATTTTCAACTCTCAGTTGATACTAAACGAATGAAAAACAAGAATAATGTTATTTTGACCCAAAATTTTGACCTAAATTAGATGTTAGTCACAAATTTCATATGTCATTAATGTTTATTTTAATGATGGGTCTTAAAGATAACAAGGTCCTTTAACGTATTAACCTTAAACATGGTTTAATGAACCACACATTTTAATATTATTTTAAGTGTTGAAATACAGAAATGTGTCTTTCGATCATCCAAGTTCTGTTGAGGTTAATGGTTTTAAACTGATTGGTTATTTATGTTGAGTATGTTGTAATGAGCTCCTAAGAATTTTTGTATTCATTAGAATTCAACTAATTGTGTACATTTTTTCATATTAGTATTGCATTAACCATATAGTCTTATTTATTTGATTTGTGTTAGATTTTATGAAATAAAACAAAACCATTATAATAGTTCCAATATGAGTGAGTCGCGTTCATTGTGTTTAAGGCCGTGTGTCATCCCGATGTGAAAGTGAAACTTACAAAATTGATAAAATTCAAAATACTGACCAAAAATATTACGACTCCTATTATCTAATTATTCATACAGGACATGACTCTATTTAGAATGTATATAATGATATAGAACTCAAAACTTTTGTCACAATATAAAAGCAATTTGTATCTTTAAATCGTATCAATTCAAATCCCTTAAACTTTATGATAAGATAGTAATAGGGTCACAATTTTACCTTTGAGGACGAGAAAGTTTAAGAGTTTGGTTTTCGTTTAACAAATCATAGAACATAAAACTTAGGCAATTTCAATTTTATATGCTTCTCATTCCGCAATGTGTTATAAATAGATGTTAATACCTTTCAAATATACCTGATAAATCGTATAAAAATGATTTTCAAATTATCTAAATAAAATATATAAGCATATTATAATGCGGTGAACGTGGATCGAACACGTGATCTTCAGATCTTAAGTCTAACGCTCTCCCAATTGAGTTATCCCCGCTAGTCAGTTTTTTGGGCTACTTATTGATATATTTTATGTATGATACATTAATTGTTAATTTTCTACTCTCAGTTGATACTAAACGAATGAAAAACAAGAATAATGTTATTTTGACACAAAACTTCGACTAATTGTGTACATTTTTTTATATTAGTATTGCATTAACCATATAGTTTTATTTTATTGATTTGTGTTAGATTTTATGAAATAAAACAAAACCATTATAATAGTTCCAATATGAGTGAGTCGCGTACATTGTGTTTAAGGCCGTGTGTCATCCCGATGTGAAAGTGAAACTTACAAAATTTATAAAATTCAAAATGTTGACCAAAAATATTACGACTCCTATTATCTAACCTATTCATACAGGACATGACTTTCTTTAGAATGTATATAATGATATAGAACTCAACACTTTTGTCACAATATAAAAGCAATTTTTATCTTTAAATCGTATCAATTCAAATACCTTAAACTTTATGATAAAATAGTAATAGGGTCACAACTTTACCTTTGTGGACGAGAAAGTTTAAGAGTTTGGTTTTCGTTTAACAAATCATAGAACATAAAATTTACCCAATTTCAATTTTATATGCCTCTCATTCCGCAATGTGTTATAAATAGATGTTAATACCTTTCAAATATACCTGATAAATCGTATAAAAATGATTTTCAAATTATCTAAATAAAATATATAAGCATATTATAATGCGGTGAACGTGGATCGAACACGTGATCTTCAGATCTTAAGTCTAACGCTCTCCCAATTGAGTTATCCCCGCTAGTCAGTTTTTTGGGCTACTTATTGATATATTTTATGTATGATACATTAATTGTTAATTTTCTACTCTCAGTTGATACTAAACGAATGAAAAACAAGAATAATGTTATTTTGACACAAAACTTTGACCTAAATTAGATGTTAGTCACAAATTTCATATGTCATTAATGTTTATTTTAATGATGGGTCTTAAAGATAACATGGTCCTTTAACTTATTAACCTTAAACATGGTTTAATGAACCACACATTTTAATATTATTTTAAGTGTTGAAATACAGATATGTGTCTTTCAATCATCCAAACTTTGTTGAGGTTAATGGTTTTAAACTGATTGGTTATTCATGTTGAGTATGTTGTAATGAGCTCCTAAGAATTTTAGTATTCATTAGACTTCAACTAATTGTGTACATTTTTTCATATTAGTATTGCATTAACCATATAGTTTTATTTATTTAATTTGTTTTAGATTTTATGAAATAAAACAAAACCGTTATAATAGTTCCAATATGAGTGGGTCGGGTTCATTGTGTTTAAGGCCGTGTGTCATCCCGATGTGAAAGTGTAACTTACAAAATTGATAAAATTCAAAATGCTGACCAAACAATTACGACTCCTTTTATCTAACCTATTCATACAGGAGATGACTTTCTTTAGAATGTATATATTGATATAGAACTCAACACTTTTGTCACAATATAAAAGCAATTTGTATCTTTAAATCGTATCAATTCAAATACCTTAAACCTTTCAAATATACCCGATAAAATAAAATATATAAGCATATCATAATGCGGTGAACATGGATCGAACACGTGACCTTCAGATCTTAAGTCTAACGCTCTCCCAATTGAGTTATCCCCGCTAGTCATTCTTTTGGGCTACTTAGTGATATATTTTGTGTATGATACATTAATTTTTAATTTTCTACTCTCAGATGATAATAAACAAATGAAAAACAAGAATAATGTTATTCTGACACAAAATTTTGTCCTAAATTAGATGTTAGTCACAAATTTCATATGTCATTAATGTTTATTTTAATGATGGGTCTTAAAGATAACAAGGTCCTTTAACTTATTAACCTTAAACATGGTTTAATGAACCACACATTTTAATATTATTTTAAGTGTTGAAATACAGAAATATGTCTTTCGATCATCCAAATTCTGTTGAGGTTAATGGTTTTAAACTGATTGGTTATTTATGTTGAGTATGTTGTAATGAGCTCCTAAGAATTTTAGTATTCATTAGACTTCAACTAATTGTGTACATTTTTTCATATTAGTATAGCATTAACCATATAGTTTTATTTATTTGATTTGTGTTAGATTTTATGAAATAAAATAAAACCATTATAATAGTTCCAATATGAGTGAGTCGCGTTCATTGTGTTTAAGGCCGTGTGTCATCCCGATGTGAAAGTGAAACTTACAAAATTGATAAAGTTCAAAATGCTGACCTAAAATATTACGACTCCTATTATCTAACCTATTCATACAGGACACGACTCTATTTAGAATGTATATAATGATATAGAACTCAACTCTTTTGTCACAATATAAAGGCAAATTGTATCTTTAAATCGTATCAATTCAAATCCCTTAAACTTTATGATTAGATAGTAATAGGGTCACAACTTTACCTTTGAGGACGAGAAAGTTTAAGAGTTTGGTTTTCGTTTAACAAATCATAGAACATAAAACTTAGGCAATTTCAATTTTATATGCCTCTCATTCCGCAATGTGTTATAAATAGATGTTATTACGTTTCAAATATACATGATAAATCGTATAAAATTGATTTTCAAATTTACTAAATAAAATATATAAGCATATTATAATTTGGTGAACATGGATCGAACACGTATCCTTCAGATCTTCAGTCTGACGCTCTCCTAACTGAGATATCCCCGCTAGTCATTGTTTTGGGCAAGTTAGTGATATGTTTCGTGTATGATACATTAATTGTTAATTTTCAACTCTCAGTTGATACTAAACGAATGAAAAACAAGAATAATGTTATTTTGACCCAAAATTTTGACCTAAATTAGATGTTAGTCACAAATTTCATATGTCATTAATGTTTATTTTAATGATGGGTCTTAAAGATAACAAGGTCCTTTAACGTATTAACCTTAAACATGGTTTAATGAACCACACATTTTAATATTATTTTAAGTGTTGAAATACAGAAATGTGTCTTTCGATCATCCAAGTTCTGTTGAGGTTAATGGTTTTAAACTGATTGGTTATTTATGTTGAGTATGTTGTAATGAGCTCCTAAGAATTTTTGTATTCATTAGAATTCAACTAATTGTGTACATTTTTTCATATTAGTATTGCATTAACCATATAGTCTTATTTATTTGATTTGTGTTAGATTTTATGAAATAAAACAAAACCATTATAATAGTTCCAATATGAGTGAGTCGCGTTCATTGTGTTTAAGGCCGTGTGTCATCCCGATGTGAAAGTGAAACTTACAAAATTGATAAAATTCAAAATACTGACCAAAAATATTACGACTCCTATTATCTAATTATTCATACAGGACATGACTCTATTTAGAATGTATATAATGATATAGAACTCAAAACTTTTGTCACAATATAAAAGCAATTTGTATCTTTAAATCGTATCAATTCAAATCCCTTAAACTTTATGATAAGATAGTAATAGGGTCACAATTTTACCTTTGAGGACGAGAAAGTTTAAGAGTTTGGTTTTCGTTTAACAAATCATAGAACATAAAACTTAGGCAATTTCAATTTTATATGCTTCTCATTCCGCAATGTGTTATAAATAGATGTTAATACCTTTCAAATATACCTGATAAATCGTATAAAAATGATTTTCAAATTTACTAAATAAAATATATAAGCATATTATAATGCCCTGAACGTGGATCGAACACGTTACCTTCAGGTCTTCAGTCTGACGCTCTCCTAACTAAGCTATCCTCACTAGTCATTCTTTTGGGCTACTTAGTGATATATTTTGTATATGATACATTAATTGTTAATTTTCTACTCTGAGATGATAGTAAACGAAAGTAAAACAAGAATAATCTTATTTTGACGTAAATTTCATTTGTCATTAATGTTAATTTGAATGATGGGTCTTAAAGATAACAAGGTCCTTTAACTTATTAACCTTAATATTATTTTAAGTGTTGAAACACAAATATGTGTCTTTCAATCATCCAAATTCTTTTGAGGTTAATGGTTTTAAACTGATTGGTTATTTATGTTGAGTATGTTGTAATGAGCTCCTAAGAATTTTAGTATTCATTAGACTTCAACTAATTGTTTACATTTTTTCATATTAGTATTGCATTAAACATATAGCTTTATTTAATTAATTTGTTTTAGATTTATGAAATAAAGCAAAACAATTATAATTGTTCCAATATGAGTGGGTCGCGTTCATTGTGTTTAAGGCCGTGTGTCATCCCGATGTGAAAGTGAAACTTACAAAATTGATAAAATTCAAAATGCTGACAAAAAAAAATACGACTCCCATTATCTAACCTATTCCTACAGGACATGACTTTCTTTAGAATGTTTATAATGATATAGAACTCAACACTTTTGTCACAATATAAAAGCAATATGTATCTTTAAATCGTATCAATTCAAATCCCTGAAGCTTTATGATAAGATAATAATAGGGTTATCACTTTACCTTTGAAGGCGAAAAAGTTTAAGAGTTAGGTTTTCGTTTAAAAAAACATAGAACATAAAATTTACCCAATTTCAATTTTATATGCCTCTCATTCCGGAATGTGTTATAAATAGATGTTATTACCTTTCAAATATACCCGATAAATCATATAAACATGATTTTAAAATTTTCTAAATAAAATATATAAGCGTATTATAATGTGGTGAACGTGGATCGAACATGTGACCTTCAAATCTTCAATCTGACGCTCTCCCAATTAAGCTATCCCCGCCAATCGTTCTTTTGGGCTACTTAGTGAAATATTTTGTGTATGATACATTAATTGTTAATTTTCTACTCTCAGATGATACTAAACGAATGAAAAACAAGAATAATGTTATTTTGACACAAATTTTTGACCTAAATTAGATGTTAGTCACAAATTTCATATGTCATTAATGTAAATTTGAATGATGGGTCTTAAAGATAACAAGGACCTTTAACTTATTAACCTTAAACATGATTTAATGAACCACACATTTTAATATTATTTAAAGTGTTGAAATACGGATATGTGTCTTTCAATCATCCAAATTCTGTTGAGGTTAATGGTTTTAAACTGATTGGTTATTTATGTTGAGTATGTTGTAATGAGCTTCTAAGAATTTCATTATTCATTGGACTTCAACTAATTGTGTACATTTTTTCATATTAGTATTGCATTAACCATATAACTTTATTTATTTAATTTGTGTTAGATTTATAAAATAAAGAAAAATCATTATAATTGTTCCAATATGAGTGGGTCGCGTTCATTGTGTTTAAGGCCGTGTGTCATCCCGATGTGAAAGTGAAACTTACAAAATTGATAAAATTCAAAATGCTGACCAAAAATAATACGACTCCCATTATCTAACCTATTCCTACAGGACATGCCTTTCTTTAGAATGTATATAATAATATAGAACTCAACATTTTTGTCACAATATAAAAGCAATTTGTATCTTTAAATCGTATCAATTCAAATCCCTTAAGCATTATGATAAGATAGTAATAGGGTTATAACTTTACCTTTGAAGGCGAGAAAGTTTAAGAGTTTGGTTTTCGTTTAACAAATCTTAGAACATAAAATTTACCCAATTTCGATTTTATATGCCTCTCAATCCGCTGTGTTATAAATCGATGATATTACCTATCAAATATAGCTGATAAATCGTATAAAAATACGACTCCCATTATCTAATCTATTCCTACAGGACATGACTTTCTTTAGAATGTATATAATGATATTGAACTCAACACTTTTGTCACAATATAAAAGCAATATGTATCTTTAAATCGTATCAATTCAAATCCCTGAAGATTTATGATAAGATAATAATAGGGTCATCATTTAAAAAAACATAGAACATAAAATTTACCCAATTTCAATTTTATATGCCTCTTATTCCATAATATGTTATAAATAGATGTTATTACCTTTCAAATATACCCGATAAATCATATAAACATGATTTTAAAATTTACTAAATAAAATATATAAGCATATTGTAATATGGTGAATGTGGATCAAACACGTGACCTTCAAATCTTTAGTCTAACGCTCTCCCAACTAAGCTATCCCCGCCAATCATTCTTTTGGGCTACTTAGTGATATATTTTGTGTATGATACATTAATTGTTAATTTTCTACACTCAGATGATACTAAACGAATGAGAAACAAGAATAATGTTATTTTGACACAAATTTTTGACATAAATTAGATGTTAGTCACAAATTTCATATGTCATTAATGTTAATTTGAATGATGGGTCTTAAAGAAAACAAGATCCTTTAACTTATTAACCTTAAACATCATTTAATGAACCACACATTTTAATATTATTTTAATTGTTGAAATACACATATCTGTCTTTCAATCATCCAAATTCTGTTGAGGTTAATGGTTCTAAACTGATTGGTTATTTATGTTGAGTATGTTGTAATAAGCTCCTAAGAATTTTAGTATTCATTAGATCTCAACTAATTGTGTACATTTTTTCGTATTAGTATTGCATTAACCATATAGCTTTATTTATTTAATTTGTGTTAGATTTATGAAATAAGGCAAAACCATTATAATTGTTCCAATATGAGTGGGTCGCGTTCATTGTGTTTAAGGCCGTGTTTGATCCCGATGTGAAAGTGAAACTTACAAAAAATTTAAAATTCAAAATGCTGACAAAAAATAATACGACTCCCATTATCCAACCTATTCCTACAGGACATGACTTTCTTTAGAATGTATATAATGATATAGAACTCAACACTTTTGTCACAATATAAAAGCAATATGTATCTTTAAATCGTATCAATTCAAATCCCTGAAGCTTTATGATAAGATAATAATAGGGTCATCACTTTACCTTTGAAGGAGAAAAAGTTTAAGAGTTAGGTTTTCGTTTAAAAAAACATAGAACATAAAATTTACCCAATTTCAATTTTATATGCCTCTCATTCCACAATGTGTTATAAATAGATGTTATTACCTTTCAAATATACCCGATAAATCATATAAACATAATTTTAAAATTTACTAATTAAAATATATAAGCGTATTATAATGTGGTGAATGTGGATCGAACACGTGACCTTCAAATCTTTAGTCTGACGCTCTCCCAACTAAGCTATCCCAAGCTATCCCCGCCAATCATTCTTTTGGGCTACTTAGTGATATATTTTGTGTATGATACATTAATCGTTAATTTTCTACTCTCAGATGATAATAAACGAATGAAAAACAAGCATAATGTTAATTTGACACAAAGTTTTGACCTAAATTAGATGTTAGTCACAAATTTCATATGTCATTAATGTTTATTTGAATGATGGGTCTTAAGGATAACAAGGTCCTCTAACTTATTAACCTTAAACATGATTTAATGAACCACACATTTTAATATTATTTTAAGTGTTGAAATACAGATATCTTTCTTTCAATCATCCAAATTCTATTTAGGTTAATGGTTTTAAACTGATTGGTTATTTATGTTGAGTATTTTGTAATGAGCTCCTAAGAATTTTAGTATTCATTAGACTTCAACTAATTGTGTACATTTTTTATATTAGTATTGCATTAACCAAATAGCTTTATTTATTTAATTTTTGTTAGATTTATGAAATAAAGCAAAACCATTATAATTTTTCCAATATGAGTGGGTCGCGTTCATTGTGTTTAAGGCCGTGTGTCATCCCGATGTGAAAGTGAAACTTACAAAATTGATAAAATTCAAAATGCTGACCAAAAATAATACGACTCCCATATTTAACCTATTCCTACAGGACATGACTTTCTTTAGAATGTATATAATGATATAGAACTCATCACTTTTGTCACAATATAAAAGCAATATGTATCTTTATATCGTATCAATTCAAATCCCTTAAGGTTTATAATAAGATAGTAATAGGGTCATCACTTTACCTTTGAAGGCGAGGAAGTTTAAGAGTTTGGTTTTCATTTAACAAATCATAGAACATAAAATTTACCCAATTTCAATTTTATATGCCTCTCATTCCGCAATGTTTTATAAATAGATGTTATTACCTTTCAAATATACCCGATAAATCATATAAACATGATTTTCAAATTTACTAAATAAAATATATAAGCATATTATAATGTGGTGAGCGTGGATCGAAGACGTGACCTTCAGATCTACAGTTTGACGCTCTCCCAACTAACTTATCCCCGCTAGTCATTCTTTTAGGCTTCTTAGTGATATATTTTGTGTATGATACATTAGTTGTTAATTTTATACTCTCAGATGATACTAAACAAATGAAAAACAAGAATAATGTTATTTTGACACAATTTTTTGACCTAAATTAGATGTTAGTCACAAATTTCATATGTAATTATTGTTAATTTGAATGATGGGTCTTAAGGATAACAAGGTCCTCTAACTTATTAACCTTCAACATGATTTAAAGAACCACACATTTTAATATTATTTTAAGTGTTGGAATACAGATATGTGTCTTTCAATCATCCAAATTCAGTTGAGGTTAATGGTTTTAAACTGATTGGTTATTTATGGTGAGTATGTTGTAATGAGCTCCTAGGAATTTTAGTATTCATTAGACTTCAACTAATTGTGTACATTTTATCATATTAGTATTGCATTAACCATATAGCTTTATTTATTTAATTTGTGTTAGATTTATGAAATAAAGCAAAACCATTATAATTGTTCCAGTATGAGTGGGTCGCGTTCATTGTGTTTAAGGCCGTGTGTCATCCCGATGTGAAAGTGAAACTTACAAAATTGATATAATTCAAAATGCTGACAAAAAATAATACGACTCCTATTATCTAACCTATTCCTACAGGACATGACTTTTTTTAGAATGTATATAATGATATAGAACTCATCACTTTTGTCACAATATAAAAGCAATATGTATCTTTAAATCGTATCAATTCAAATTCCTTAAGGTTTATAATAAGATAGTAATAGGGGCTTTACCTTTGAAGGCGAGGAAGTTTAAGAGTTTGGTTTTTGTTTTACATAAAATTTACCCAATTTCGATTTTATATGCCTCTCATTCCTTAATATGTTATAAATAGATGTTATTACCTTTCAAATATACCCGATAAATCATATAAACATGATTTTCAAATTTACTAAATAAAATATATAAGCATATTATAATGTGGTGAGCGTGGATCGAACACGTGACCTTCAGATCTTCAGTCTAACGCACTCCCGACTAACCTATCCCAGCTAGTCATTCTTTTGGGCTTCTTAGTGATATATTTTGTATATGATACATTAGTTGTTAATTTTCTACTCTCAGATGATACTAAACGAATGAAAAACAAGAATAATGTTATTTTGACACAAATTTTTGACCTAAATTAGATGTTAGTCACAAATTTCATATGTCATTAATGTTAATTTGAATGATGGGTCTAAAGGATAACAAGGTCCTCTAACTTATTAACCTAAAACATCATTTAATGAACGACACATTTAAATATTATTTTAATTTTTGAAATACAGATATGTGTCTTTCAATCATCCAAATTCTGTTGAGGTTAATGGTTTTAAACTGATTGGTTATTTATGTTGAGTATGTTGTAATAAGCTCCTAAGAATTTTAGTATTCATTAGACTTCAACTAATTGTGTACATTTTTTCCTATTAGTATTGCATTAACCATATAGCTTTATTTATTTAATTTGTGTTAGATTTATGAAATAAGGCAAAACCATTATAATTGTTCGAATATGAGTGAGTCGCGTTCATTGTGTTTAAGGCCGTGTGTCATCCCGATATGAAAGTGAAACTTACAAAATTGATAAAATTCAAAATGCTGACAAAAAATAATATGACTCTCATTATCTAACCTATTCCTACAGGACATGACTTTCTTTAGAATGTATATAATGATATAGAACTCAACACTTTTGTCACAATATAAAAGCAATATGTATCTTCAAATCGTATCAATTTAAATCCTTGAAGCTTTATGATAAGATAATAATAGGGTCATCACTTTACCTTTCAAGGCGAAAAAGTTTAAGAGTTACTTTTTCGTTTAAAAAAACATAAAACATAAAATTTACCCAATTTCAATTTTATATGCCTCTCATTCCACAATGTGTTATAAATAGATGTTATTACCTTTCAAATATACCCGATAAATCATATAAACATAATTTTAAAATTTACTAATTAAAATATATAAGCGTATTTTAATGTGGTGAACGTGGATCGAACACGTGACCTTCAAATCTTTAGTCTGACGCTCTCCCAACTAAGCTATCCGAAGCTATCACCGCCAATCATTCTTTTGGGCTACTTAGTGATATATTTTGTGTATGATACATTAATCGTTAATTTTCTACTCTCAGATGATACTAAACGAATGAAAAACAAGCATAATGTTATTTTGACACAAATTTTTGACCTAAATTAGATGTTAGTCACAAATTATATATGTCATTAATGTTAATTTGAATGATGGGTCTTAAGGATAACAAGGTCCTCTAACTTATTAACCTTAAACATGATTTAATGAACCACATATTTTAATATTATTTTAAGTGTTGAAATACAGATATCTGTCTTTCAATCATCCAAATTCTATTTAGGTTAATGGTTTTAAACTGTTTGGTTATTTATGTTGCGTATTTTGTAATGAGCTCCTAAGAATTTTAGTATTCATTAGACTTCAACTAGTTGTGTACATTTTTTATATTAGTATTGCATTAACAATATAGCTTTATTTATTTAATTTTTGTTAGATTTATGAAATAAAGTAAAACCATTATAATTGTTCCAGTATGAGTGGGTCGCGTTCGTTGTGTTTAAGGTCGTGTGTCATCCCGATGTGAAAGTGAAACTTACAAAATTGATATAATTCAAAATGCTGACCAAAAATAATACGACTCCCATTATCTAACCTATTCCTACAGGACATGACTTTTTTTAGAATGTATATAATGATATAAAACTCATCACTTTTGTCACAATATAAAAGCAATATGTATCTTTAAATCGTATCAATTCAAATTCCTTAAGGTTTATAATAAGATAGTAATAGGGGCTTTACCTTCGAAGGCGAGGAAGTTTAAGAGTTTGGTTTTTGTTTAACAAATAATTTACCCAATTTCGATTTTATATGCCTCTCATTCCGCAATATGTTATAAATAGATGTTATTACCTTTCAAATATACCCGATAAATCATATAAACATGATTTTCAAATTTACTAAATAAAATATATAAGCATATTATAATGTGGTGAGCGTGGATCGAACACGTGACCTTCAGATCTTCAGTCTGACGCTCTCCCAACTAACCTATCCCCGCTAGTCATTCTTTTGGGCTTCTTAGTGATATATTTTGTATATGATACATTAGTTGTTAATTTTCTACTCTCAGAGGATACTAAACAAATGAAAAGCAAGAGTAATGTTAATTTGACACAAATTTTTGACCTAAATTAGATGTTAGTCACAAATTTCATATGTAATTATTGTTCATTTGAATGATGGGTCTTAAGGATAACAAGGTCCTCTAACTTATTAACCTTAAACATGATTTAATGAACCACACATTTAAATATTATTTTAAGTGTTGAAATACAGATATGTGTCTTTCAATCATCCAAATTCAGTTGAGGTTAATGGTTTTAAACTGATTGGTTATTTATGTTGAGTATGTTGTAATGAGCTCCTAGAAATTTTAGTATTCTTTAGACTTCAACTAATTGTGTACATCTTTTCATATTAGTATTGCATTAACCATATAGCTTTATTTATTTAATTTGTGTTAGATTTATGAAATAAAGCAAAACCATTATAATTGTTCCAATATGAGTGGGTCGCGTTCATTGTGTTTAACGTCGTGTGTCATCCTGATGTGAAAGTGAAACTTACAAAATTGATAAAATTCAAAATGCTTACAAAAAATAATACGACTCCCATTATCTAACCTATTCCTACAGGACATGACTTTCTTTTGAATGTATATAATGATATAGAACTCATCACTTTTGTCACAATATAAAAGCAAAATGTATCTTTAAATCGTATCAATTCAAATCCCTTAAGCTTTATAATAAGATAGTAATAGGGTCATCACTTTACCTTTGAAGGCGAGGAAGTTTAAGAGTAGGGTTTTCGTTTAACAAAATTTACCCAATTTCGATTTTATATGCCTCTCATTCCGTAATATGTTATAAATAGATGTTATTACCTTTCAAATATACCCGATAAATCATATAAACATGATTTTCAAATTTACTAAATAAAATATACAAGCATATTATAATGTGGTGAGCGTGGATCGAACACGTGACCTTCAGATCTTCAGTCTGACGCTCTCCCAACTAACCTATCCCTGCTAGTCATTCTTTTGGGCTTCTTAGTGATATATTTTGTGTATGATACATTAGTTGTTAATTTTCTACTCTCAGATGATACTAAACAAATGAAAAACAAGAATAATGTTATTTTGACACAAATTTTTGACCTAAATTAGATGTTAGTTACAAATTTCATATGTAATTATTGTTAATTTGAATGATGGGTCTTAAGGATAACAAGGTCCTCTAACTTATTAACCTTAAACATGATTTAATGAACCACACATTTTAATATTATTTTAAGTGTTGAAATACAGATATGTGTCTTTCAATCATCCAAATTCTGTTGAGGTTAATGGTTTTAAACTGATTGGTTATTGATGTTGAGTATGTTGTAATGAGCTCCTAGGAATTTTAGTATTCATTAGACTTCAACTAATTGTGTACATTTTTTCATATTAGTATTGCATTAACCATATAGCTTTATTTATTTAATTTGTGTTAGATTTATGAAATAAAGCAAAACCATTACAATTGTTCCAATATGAGTGGGTCGCGTTCATTGTGTTTAAGGTCGTGTGTCATCCCGATGTGAAAGTGAAACTTACAAAATTGATAAAATTAAAAATGCTGACCAAAAATAATACGACTCCCATTATCTAACCTATTCCTACAGGACATGACTTTCTTTAGAATGTATATAATGATATAGAACTCATCACTTTTGTCACAATATAAAAGCAATATGTATCTTTAAATCGTATCAATTCAAATCCCTTAAGGTTTATAATAAGATAGTAATAGGGTCATCACTTTACCTTTGAAGGCGAGGAAGTTTAAGAGTTTGGTTTTTGTTTAACAAATCATAGAACATAAAATTTACCCAATTTCAATTTTATATGCCTCTCATTCCGCAATATGTTATAAATAGATGTTATTACCTTTCAAATATACCCGATAAATCATATAAACATAATTTTCAAATTTACCAAATAAAGTATATAAGCATATTATAATGTGGTGAGCGTGGATCGAACACGTGACCTACAAATCTTCAGTCTAACGCTCTCCCAACAAACCTATCCCCGCTAGTCATTCTTTTGGGCTTCTTAGTGATATATTTTGTGTATGATACATTAGTTGTTAATTTTCTACTCTCAGATGATACTAAACAAATGAAAAACAAGAATAATGTAATTTTGACACAAATTTTTGACCTAAATTAGATGTTAGTTACAAATTTCATATGTAATTATTGTTAATTTGAATGATGGGTCTTAAGGATAACAAGGTCCTCTAACTTATTAACCTTAAACATGATTTAATGAACCACACATTTTAATATTATTTTAAGTGTTGAAATACAGATATGTGTCTTTCAATCATCCTAATTCTGTTGAGGTTAATGGTTTTAAACTGATTGGTTATTTATGTTGAGTATGTTGTAATGAGCTCCTAGGAATTTTAGTATTCATTAGACTTCAACTAGTTATGTACATTTTTTCATATTAGTATTGCATTAACCATATAGCTTTATTTATTTAATTTGTGTTAGATTTATGAAATAAAGAAAAACCATTATAATTGTTCCAATATGAGTGGGTCGCGTTCATTGTGTTTAAGGCCGTGTGTCATCCCGATGTGAAAGTGAAACTTACAAAATTGATAAATTTCAAAATGCTGACAAAAAATAATACGACTCCCACTATCTAACCTATTCCTACAGGACATGACTTTCTTTAGAATGTATATAATGATATAGAACTCATTACTTTTGTCACAATATAAAAGCAATATGTATCTTTAAATCGTATCAATTCAAATCCCTTAAGCTTTATAATAAGATAGTAATAGGGTCATCACTTTACCTTTGAAAGCGAGGAAGTTTAAGAGTTTGGTTTTTGTTTAACAAATAGAACATAAAATTTACCCAATTTCGATTTTATATGCCTCTCATTCCGCAATATGTTATAGATAGATGTTATTACCTTTCAAATATACCCGATAAATCATATAAACATGATTTTCAAATTTACTAAATAAAAATATATAACCATATTATAATGTGGTGAGCCTGGATCGAACACGTGACCTTCAGATCTTCAGTCTGACGCTCTCCCAACTAACCTATCCCCGCTAGTCATTCTTTTGGGCTTCTTAGTGATATGTTTGTGTATGATACATTAGTTGTTAATTTTCTACTCTCAGATGATACTAAACAAATGAAAAACAAGAATAATGTTATTTTGACACAAATTTTTGACCTAAATTAGATGTTAGTCACAAATTTCATATGTCATTATTGTTAATTTGAATGATGGGTCTTAAAGATAACACGGTCCTTTAACTTATTAACCTTAAACATGATTTAATGAACCACACATTTTAATATTATTTTAAGTGTTGAAATACAGATATGTGTCTTTCAATCATCCAAATTCTGTTGAGGTTAATGGTTTTAAACTGCTTGATTATTTATGTGGAGTATGTTGTAATGAACTCCTAAAAATTTTAGTATTCATTAGACTTCAACTAATTGTGTACATTTTTTCATATTAGTATTGCATTAACCATAAAGCTTTATTTATTTAATTTTTGTTAGATTTATGAAATAAAGCAAAACCCTTATAATTTTCCAATATGAGTGGGTCGAGTTCATTGTGTTTAAGGCCGTGTGTCATCCTGATGTGAAAGTGAAACTTACAAAATTGATAAATTTCAAAATGCTGACAAAAAATAATACGACTCCCATTATCTAACGTATTACTACAGGACATGACTTTCTTTAAAATGTATATAATGAAATAGAACTCATCACTTTGTCACAATATAAAAGAAATATGTATCTTTAAATCGTATCAATTCAAATCCCTTAAGCTTTATAATAAGATAGTAATAGGGTCATCACTTTACCTTTGAAGGCGAGGAAGTTTAAGAGTTTGGTTTTTGTTTAACAAATCATAGAACATAAAATTTACCCAATTTCAATTTTATATGCCTCTCATTCCGCAATATGTTATAAATAGATGTTATTACCTTTCAAATATACCCGATAAATCATATAAACATGATTTTCAAATTTACCAAATAAAGTAAATAAGCATATTATAATGTGGTGAGCGTGGATCGAACATGTGACCTTCAAATCTTCAGTCTGACGCTCTCCCAACTAACCTATCCCCGCTAGTCATTCTTTTGGGCTTCTTAGTGATATATTTTGTGTAAGTTTCTACTCTCAGATGATACTAAACAAATAAAAAAAAAGAATAATGTTATTTTGACACAAATTTTTGACCTAAATTAGATGTTAGTCACAAATTTAATATGTAATTATCGTTAATTTGAATGATGGGTCTTAAGGATAACAAGGTCCTCTAACTTATTAACTTTAAACATGATTTAATGAACCACACATTTTAATATTATTTTAAGTGTTGAAATACAGATATGTGTCTTTCAATCATCCAAATTCTGTTGAGGTTAATGGTTTTAAATTGATTGGTTATTTACGTTGAGTATGTTGTAATGAGCTCCTAAGAATTTTAGTATTCTTTAGACTTCAACTAATTGTGTACATTTTTTCATATTAGTATTGCATTAACCATATAGCTTTATTTATTTAATTTGTGTTAGATTTATGAAATAAAGAAAAACCATTATAATTGTTCCAATATGAGTGAGTCGCGTTCATTGTGTTTAAGGCCGTGTGTCATCCCGATGTGAAAGTGAAACTTACAAAATTGATAAAATTATAAATGCTGACCAAAAATAATACGACTCCCATTATCTAACCTATTCCTACAGGACATGCCTTTCTTTAGAATGTATATAATGATATAGAACTCAACACTTTTGTCACAATATAAAAGCAATTTGTATCTTTAAATCGTATTAATTCAAATCCCTTAAGCATTATGATAAGATAGTAATAGGGTCATCACTTTACCTTTGAAGGCGAGAAAGTTTAAGAGTTTGGTTCTCGTTTAACAAATCATAGAACATAAAATTTACCCAATTTCGATTTTATATGCCTCCCATTCCGCTGTGTTATAAATCGATGATATTACCTATCAAATATAGCTGATAAATCTTATATAAATGATTTTCAAATTTACTAAATAAAATATATAAGCATATTATAATGCAATGCACGTGGATTGAACACGTGACCTTCAGATCTTCAGTCTGACGCTCTCCCAACTGACCTCTCCCCGCTAGTTATTCTTTTGGGCTACTTAGTGATATATTTTCTGTATGATACATTAATTGTGAATTTTCTACTCTGACATGATAGTAAACGAATGAAAAACAAGAATAATGTTATTTTGATACAATTTTTTGACCTAAATTAGATGTCAGTCACAAATTTAATATGTCATTAATGTTAATTTGAATGATGGGTCTTAAAGATAACAAGGACCTTTAGCTTATTAACCTTAAACATGATTTAATGAACCACACATTTTAATATTATTTTAAGTGTCTAAGTACAGATATGTGTCTTTCAATCATCCAAATTCTATTGAGGTTAATGGTTTTAAATTGATTGGTTATTTACGTTGAGTATGTTGTAATGAGTTTCTAAGAATTTTAGTATTCATTAGACTTCAACTAATTGTGTACATTTTTTCATATTAGTATTGCATTAACCATATAGCTTTATTTATTTAATTTGTGTTAGATTTATGAAATAAAGCAAAACCATTATTATTGTTCCAATATGAGTGGGTCGCGTTCATTGTGTTTAAGGCCGTGTGTCATCCCGATGTGAAAGTGAAACTTACAAAATTGATAAATTTCAAAATGCTGACCAAAAATAATACGACTCCCATTATCTAACCTATTCCTACAGGACATGCCTTTCTTTAGAATGTATATAATGATATAGAACTCAACACTTTTGTCACAATATAAAAGCAATTTGTATCTTTAAATCGTATTAATTCAAATCCCTTAAGCATTATGATAAGATAGTAATAGGGTCATCACTTTACCTTTGAAGGCGAGAAAGTTTAAGAGTTTGGTTCTCGTTTAACAAATCATAGAACATAAAATTTACCCAATTTCGATTTTATATGCCTCCCATTCCGCTGTGTTATAAATCGATGATATTACCTATCAAATATAGCTGATAAATCTTATATAAATGATTTTCAAATTTACTAAATAAAATATATAAGCATATTATAATGCAATGCACGTGGATTGAACACGTGACCTTCAGATCTTCAGTCTGACGCTCTCCCAACTGACCTCTCCCCGCTAGTTATTCTTTTGGGCTACTTAGTGATATATTTTCTGTATGATACATTAATTGTGAATTTTCTACTCTGACATGATAGTAAACGAATGAAAAACAAGAATAATGTTATTTTGATACAATTTTTGACCTAAATTAGATGTCAGTCACAAATTTAATATGTCATTAATGTTAATTTGAATGATGGGTCTTAAAGATAACAAGGACCTTTAGCTTATTAACCTTAAACATGATTTAATGAACCACACATTTTAATATTATTTTAAGTGTCTAAGTACAGATATGTGTCTTTCAATCATCCAAATTCTATTGAGGTTAATGGTTTTAAATTGATTGGTTATTTACGTTGAGTATGTTGTAATGAGTTTCTAAGAATTTTAGTATTCATTAGACTTCAACTAATTGTGTACATTTTTTCATATTAGTATTGCATTAACCATATAGCTTTATTTATTTAATTTGTGTTAGATTTATGAAATAAAGCAAAACCATTATTATTGTTCCAATATGAGTGGGTCGCGTTCATTGTGTTTAAGGCCGTGTGTCATCCCGATGTGAAAGTGAAACTTACAAAATTGATAAATTTCAAAATGCTGACCAAAAATAATACGACTCCCATTATCTAACCTATTCCTACAGGACTTGACTTTCTTTAGAATGTATATAATGATATTGAACTCATCACTTTTTTCACAATATAAAAGCAATATGTATCTTTGAATCGTATCAATTCAAATCCCTAAAGCTTTATGATAAGATAATAATAGGGTCATCACTTTACCTTTGAAGGCGAAAAAGTTTAAGAGTTAGGTTTTCGTTTTAAAAAACATAAAACATAAAATTTACCCAATTTCAATTTTATATGTCTCTCATTCCGCAATGTGTTATAAATAGATGTTATTACCTTTCAAGTATACCCGATAAATCATATAAACATGATTTGAAAATTTACTAAATAAAATATATAAGCGTATTATAATGTGGTGAACGTAGATCGAACACGTGACCTTCAAATCTTCAGTCGGACGCTCTCCCAACTAAGTTATCCCTGCCAATCATTCTTTTGGGCTACTTAGTGATATATTTTGTGTATGATACATTAATTGTTAATTTTCTACTCTCAGATGATACTAAACGAATGAAAAACAAGAATAATGTTATTTTGACACAAATTTTTGACATAAATTAGATGTTAGTCACAAATTTCATATGTCATTAATGTTAATTTGAATGATGGGTCTTAAAGATAACAAGGTCCTCTAACTTATTAACCTTAAACATCATTTAACGAACCACACATTTTAATATTATTTTAATTTTTAATACAGATATGTGGCTTTCAATCATCCAATAGACTTCAACTAATTGTGTACATTTTTTCATATTAGTATTGCATTAACCATATAGCTTTATTTATTTAATTTGTGTTAGATTTATGAAATAAGGCAAAACCATTATAATTGTTCCAATATGAGTGAGTCGCGTTCATTGTGTTTAAGGCCGTGTGTCATCCCGATGTGAAAGTGAAACTTACAAAATTGATAAAATTCAAAATGCTGACCAAAAATAATACGACTCCCATTATCTAACCTATTCCTACAGGACATGACTTTCTTTAGAATGTATATAATCATATAGAACTCAACACTTTTGTCACAATATAAAAGCAATATGTATCTTTAAATTGTATCAATTCAAATCCTTGAAGCTTTATGATAAGACAATAACAGGGTCATCACTTTACCTTTGAAGGCGAAAAAGTCTAAGAGTAAGGTTTTCGTTTAAAAAAACACAGAACATAAAATTTACCCAATTTCAATTTTATATGCCTCTCATTCCACAATGTGTTATAAATAGATGTTATTACCTTTCAAATATACCCGATAAATCATATACACATAATTTTAAAATTTACTAATTAAAATATATAAGCGTATTATAATGTGGTGAACATGGATCAAACACGTGACCTTCAAATATTTAGTCTGACGCTCTCCCAACTAAGCTATCCCAAGCTATCCCCGCCAATCATTCTTTTGGGCTACTTAGTGATATATTTTGTGTATGATACATTAATCGTTAATTTTCTACTCTCAGATGATACTAAACGAATGAAAAACAAGCATAATGTTAATTTGACACAAATTTTTGACCTAAATTAGATGTTAGTCACAAATTTCATATGTCATTAATGTTAATTTGAATGATGGGTCTCAAGGATAACAAGGTCCTCTAACTTATTAACCTTAAACATGATTTAATGAACCACACATTTTAATATTAGTTTAAGTGTTGAAATACAGATATGTGTCTTTCAATCATCCAAATTCTATTTAGGTTAATTGTTTTAAACTGATTGGTTATTTATGTTGAGTATTTTGTAATGAGCTCCTAAGAATTTTAGTATTCATTAGACTTCAACTAATTGTGTACATTTTTTATATTAGTATTGCATTAACCATATAGCTTTATTTATTTAATTTTTGTTAGATTTATGAAATAAAGCAAAACCATTATAATTGTTCCAATATGAGTGGGTCGCGTTCATTGTGTTTAAGGTTGTGTGTCATCCCGATGTAAAAGTGAAACTTACAAAATTGATAAAATTAAAAATGCTGACCAAAAATAATACGACTCCCATTATCTAACCTATTCCTACAGGACATGACTTTCTTTAGAATGTATATAATGATATAGAACTCATCACTTTTGTCACAATATAAAAGCAATATGTATCTTTAAATCGTATCAATTCAAATCCCTTAAGGTTTATAATAAGATAGTAATAGGGTCATCACTTAACCTTTGAAGGCGAGGAAGTTTAAGAGTTTGGTTTTTGTTTAACAAATCATAGAACATAAAATTTACCCAATTTCAATTTTATATGCCTCTCATTCCGCAATATGTTATAAATAGATGTTATTACCTTTCAAATATACCCGATAAATCATATAAACATAATTTTCAAATTTACCAAATAAAGTATATAAGCATATTATAATGTGGTGAGCGTGGATCGAACACGTGACCTACAAATCTTCAGTCTAACGCTCTCCCAACTAACCTATCCCCGCTAGTCATTCTTTTGGGCTTCTTAGTGATATATTTTGTGTATGATATATTAGTTGTTAATTTTCTACTCTCAGATGATACTAAACAAATAAAAAACAAGAATAATGTTATTTTGACACAAATTTTTGACCTAAGTTAGATGTTAGTCACAAATTTCATATGTAATTATTGTTAATTTGAATGATGGGTCTTAAGGATAACAAGGTCCTCTAACTTATTAACCTTAAACATGATTTAATGAACCACACATTTTAATATTATTTTAAGTGTTGTAATACAGATATGTGTCTTTCAATCATCCAAATTCTGTTGAGGTTAATGATTTTAAACTGATTGGTTATTTATGTTAAGTATGTTGTAATGAGCTCCTAAGAATTTTAGTATTCATTAGACTTCAACTAATTATGTACATTTTTTCATATTAGTATTGCATTAACCATATAGCTTTATTTATTTAATTTGTGTTAGATTTATGAAATAAAGCAAAACCATTATAATTGTTATAGTATGAGTGGGTCGCGTTCATTATGTTTAAGGCCGTGTGTCATCCCGATGTGAAAGTGAAACTTACAAAATTGATATAATTCAAAATGCTGACCAAAAATAATACGACTCCCATTATCTAGCCTATATCTACAGGGTATCAATTCAAATTCCTTAAGGTTTATGAAATAAAGCAAAACCATTATAATTGTTATAGTATGAGTGGGTCGCGTTCATTGTGTTTAAGGTTGTGTGTCATCCCGATGTAAAAGTGAAACTTACAAAATTGATAAAATTAAAAATGCTGACAAAAAATAATACGACTCCCATTATCTAACCTATTCCTACAGGACATGACTTTCTTTAGAATGTATATAATGATATAGAACTCATCACTTTTGTCACAATATAAAAGCAATATGTATCTTTAAATCGTATCAATTCAAATCCCTTAAGGTTTATAATAAGATAGTAATAGGGTCATCACTTTACCTTTGAAGGCGAGGAAGTTTAAGAGTTTGGTTTTTGTTTAACAAATCATAGAACATAAAATTTACCCAATTTCAATTTTATATGCCTCTCATTCCGCAATATGTTATAAATAGATGTTATTACCTTTCAAATATACCCGATAAATCATATAAACATAATTTTCAAATTTACCAAATAAAGTATATAAGCATATTATAATGTGGTGAGCGTGGATCGAACACGTGACCTACAAATCTTCAGTCTAACGCTCTCCCAACAAACCTATCCCCGCTAGTCATTCTTTTGGGCTTCTTAGTGATATATTTTGTGTATGATACATTAGTTGTTAATTTTCTACTCTCAGATGATACTAAACAAATAAAAAACAAGAATAATGTTATTTTGACACAAATTTTTGACCTAAGTTAGATGTTAGTCACAAATTTCATATGTAATTATTGTTAATTTGAATGATGGGTCTTAAGGATAACAAGGTCCTCTAACTTATTAACCTTAAACATGATTTAATGAACCACACATTTTAATATTATTTTAAGTGTTGTAATACAGATATGTGTCTTTCAATCATCCAAATTCTGTTGAGGTTAATGATTTTAAACTAATTGGTTATTTATGTTAAGTATGTTGTAATGAGCTCCTAAGAATTTTAGTATTCATTAGACTTCAACTAATTATGTACATTTTTTCATATTAGTATTGCATTAACCATATAGCTTTATTTATTTAATTTGTGTTAGATTTATGAAATAAAGCAAAACCATTATAATTGTTATAGTATGAGTGGGTCGCGTTCATTGTGTTTAAGGCCGTGTGTCATCCCGATGTGAAAGTGAAACTTACAAAATTGATATAATTCAAAATGCTGACCAAAAATAATACGACTCCCATTATCTAGCCTATATCTACAGGGTATCAATTCAAATTCCTTAAGGTTTATAATAAGATAGTAATAGGGACTTTACTTTTGAAGATGAGGAAGTTTAAGAGTTTGGTTTTTGGTTAACAAATAATTTACCCAATTTCGATTTTAGATGCCTCTCATTCCGCAATATGTTATAAATAGATGTTATTACCTTTCAAATATACCCGATAAATCATATAAACATGATTTTCAAATTTACTAAATAAAATATATAAGCATATTATAATATGGTGAGCGTGGATCGAACACGTGACCTTCAGATCTTCAGTCTGACGCTCTCCCAACTAACCTATCCCCGCTAGTCATTCTTTTGGGCTTCTTAGTGATATATTTTGTATATGATACATTAGTTGTTAATTTTCTACTCTCAGATGATACTAATCAAATGAAACGCAAGAATAATGTTATTTTGACACAAATTTTTGACCTAAATTAGATGTTAGTCACAAATTTCATATGTAATTATTGTTAATTTGAATGATGGGTCTTAAGGATAACAAGGTCCTCTAACTTATTAACCTTAAACATGATTTAATGAACCACACATTTTAATATTATTTTAAGTGTTGAAATACAGATATGTATCTTTCAATCATCCAAATTCTGTTGAGGTTAATGGTTTTAAACTTATTGGTTATTTATGTTGAGCATATTGTAATGAGTTCCTAAGAATTTTAGTATTCATTAGACTTCAACTAATTATGTACATTTTTTAATATTAGTATTGCATTAACCATATAGCTTTATTTATTTAATTTGTGTTAGATTTATGAAATAAAGCAAAACCATTATAATTGTTCCAATATGAGTGCGTCGCGTTCATTGTGTTTAGGGTCGTGTGTCATCCCGATGTGAAAGTGAAACTTACAAAATTGATAAAATTCAAAATGCTGACCAAAAATAATACGACTCCTATTATCTAACCTATTCCTACAGGACATGACTTTCTTTAGAATGTATATAATGATATAGAACTCATCACTTTTGTCACAATATAAAAGCAATATGTATCTTTAAATCCTATCAATTCAAATCCCTTAAGGTTTATAATAAGATAGTAATAGGGTCATCACTTTACGTTTGAAGGCGAGGAAGTTTAAGAGTTTGGTTTTCATTTAACAAATCATAGAACATAAAATTTACCCAATTTCGATTTTATATGCCTCTCATTCCACAATATGTTATAAATAGATGTTATTACCTTTCAAATATACCCGATAAATCATATAAACATGATTTTCAAATTTAATAAATAAAATATATAAGCATATTATAATGTTGTGAACATGGATCAAACACGTGACCTTCAGATCTTCAGTCTGACGATCTCCCAACTAACCTATCCCCGCTAGTCATTCTTTTGGGCTTCTTAGTGATATATTTTGTGTATGATACATTAGTTGTTAATTTTCTACTATCAGATGATACTAAACAAATGAAAAACAAGAATAATGTTATTTTGACACAATTTTTTGACCTAAATTAGATGTTAGTCACAAATTTTCTATGTAATTATTGTTAATTTGAATGATGGGTCTTAAGGATAACAAGGTCCTCTAACTTATTAACCTTAAACATGATTTAATGAACCACACATTTTAATATTATTTTAAGTGTTGAAATACAGATATGTGTCTTTCAATCATCCAAATTCTGTTGAGTTTAATGGTTTTAAACTGATAGGTTATTTATGTTGAGTATGTTGTAATGAGCTCCTAGGAATTTTAGTATTCATTAGACTTCAACTAATTGTGTACATTTTTTCATATTAGTATTGCATTAACCATATAGTTTTATTTATTTAATTTGTGTTAGATTTATGAAATAAAGCAAAACCATTATAATTGTTCCAATATGAGTGGGTCGCGTTCATTGTGTTTAACGCCGTGTGTCATCCCGATGTGAAAGTGAAACTTACAAAATTGATAAAATTCAAAATGCTGACCAAAAATAATACGACTCATATTATCTAACCTATTCCTACAGGACATGACTTTCTTTTGAATGTATATAATGATATATAACTCATCACTTTTGTCACAATATAAAAAGCAATATGTATCTTTAAATCGTATCAATTCAAATCCCTTAAGGTTTATAATAAGATAGTAATAGGGTCATCACTTTACCTTTGAAGGCGAGGAAGTTTAAGAGTTTGGTTTTCATTTAACAAATCATAGAACATAAAATTTACCCAATTTCGATTTTATATGCCTCTCATTCCGCAATATGTTATAAATTGATGTTATTACCTTTCAAATATACCCGATAAATCATATAAACATGATTTTCAAATTTACTAAATAAAGTATATAAGCATATTATAATGTGGTGAGCGTGGATCGAACACGTGACCTTCAAATCTTCAGTCTGACGCTCTCCCAACTAACCTATCCCCGCTAGTCATTCTTTTGGGCCTCTTAGTGATATATTTTGTGTATGATACATTAGTTGTTAATTTTCTACTCTCAGATGATACTAAACAAATGAAAAACAAGAATAATGTTATTTTGACACAATTTTTTGACCTAAATTAGATGTTAGTCACAAATTTTCTATGTAATTATTGTTAATTTGAATGATGGGTCTTAAGGATAACAAGGTCCTCTAACTTATTAACCTTAAACATGATTTAATGAACCACACATTTTAATATTATTTTAAGTGTTGAAATACAGATATGTGTCTTTCAATCATCCAAATTCTGTTGAGGTTAATGGTTTTAAACTGATTGGTTATTTATGTTGAGTATGTTGTAATAAGCTCCTAGGAATTTTAGTATTCATTAGACTTCAACTAATTGTGTACATTTTTTCATATTAGTATTGCATTAACCATATAGCTTTATTTATTTAATTTGTGTTAGATTTATGAAATAAAGCAAAACCATTATAATTGTTCCAATATGAGTTGGTCGCGTTCATTGTGTTTAACGCCGTGTGTCATCCCGATGTGAAAGTGAAACTTAAAAAATTGATAAAATTCAAAATGCTGACCAAAAATAATACGACTCCTATTATCTAACCTATTCCTACAGGACATGACTTTCTTTAGAATGTATATAATGATATATAACTCATCACTTTTGTCACAATATAAAAGCAATATGTATCTTTAAATCGTATCAATTCAAATCCCTTAAGGTTTATAATAAGATAGTAATAGGGTCATCACTTTACCTTTGAAGGCGAGGAAGTTTAAGAGTTTGGTTTTCATTTAACAAATCATAGAACATAAAATTTACCCAATTTCGATTTTATATGCCTCTCATTCCGCAATATGTTATAAATAGATGTTATTACCTTTCAAATATACCCGATAAATCATATAAACATGATTTTCAAATTTACTAAATAAAGTATATAAGCATATTATAATGTGGTGAGCGTGGATCGAACACGTGACCTTCAAATCTTCAGTCTGACGCTCTCCCAACTAACCTATCCCCGCTAGTCATTCTTTTGGGCCTCTTAGTGATATATTTTGTGTATGATACATTAGTTGTTAATTTTCTACTCTCAGATGATACTAAACAAATGAAAAACAAGAATAATGTTATTTTGACACAATTTTTTGACCTAAATTAGATGTTAGTCACAAATTTTCTATGTAATTATTGTTAATTTGAATGATGGGTCTTAAGGATAACAAGGTCCTCTAACTTATTAACCTTAAACATGATTTAATGAACCACACATTTTAATATTATTTTAAGTGTTGAAATACAGATATGTGTCTTTCAATCATCCAAATTTTGTTGAGGTTAATGGTTTTAAACTGATTGGTTATTTATGTTGAGTATGTTGTAATAAGCTCCTAGGAATTTTAGTATTCATTAGACTTCAACTAATTGTGTACATTTTTTCATATTAGTATTGCATTAACCATATAGCTTTATTTATTTAATTTGTGTTAGATTTATGAAATAAAGCAAAACCATTATAATTGTTCCAATATGAGTTGGTCGCGTTCATTGTGTTTAACGCCGTGTGTCATCCCGATGTGAAAGTGAAACTTACAAAATTGATAAAATTCAAAATGCTGACCAAAAATAATACGACTCCTATTATCTAACCTATTCCTACAGGACATGACTTTCTTTAGAATGTATATAATGATATATAACTCATCAGTTTTGTCACAATATAAAAGCAATATGTATCTTTAAATCGTATCAATTCAAATCCCTTAAGGTTTATAATAAGATAGTAATAGGGTCATCACTTTACCTTTGAAGGCGAGGAAGTTTAAGAGTTTGGTTTTCATTTAACAAATCATAGAACATAAAATTTACCCAATTTCGATTTTATATGCCTCTCATTCCGCAATATGTTATAAATAGATGTTATTACCTTTCAAATATACCCGATAAATCATATAAACATGATTTTCAAATTTACTAAATAAAGTATATAAGCATATTATAATGTGGTGAGCGTGGATCGAACACGTGACCTTCAAATCTTCAGTCTGACGCTCTCCCAACTAACCTATCCCCGCTAGTCATTCTTTTGGGCCTCTTAGTGATATATTTTGTGTATGATACATTAGTTGTTAATTTTCTACTCTCAGATGATACTAAACAAATGAAAAACAAGAATAATGTTATTTTGACACAATTTTTTGACCTAAATTAGATGTTAGTCACAAATTTTCTATGTAATTATTGTTAATTTGAATGATGGGTCTTAAGGATAACAAGGTCCTCTAACTTATTAACCTTAAACATGATTTAATGAACCACACATTTTAATATTATTTTAAGTGTTGAAATACAGATATGTGTCTTTCAATCATCCAAATTCTGTTGAGGTTAATGGTTTTAAACTGATTGGTTATTTATGTTGAGTATGTTGTAATAAGCTCCTAGGAATTTTAGTATTCATTAGACTTCAACTAATTGTGTACATTTTTTCATATTAGTATTGCATTAACCATATAGCTTTATTTATTTAATTTGTGTTAGATTTATGAAATAAAGCAAAACCATTATAATTGTTCCAATATGAGTGGGTCGCGTTCATTGTGTTTAACGCCGTGTGTCATCCCGATGTGAAAGTGAAACTTACAAAATTGATAAAATTCAAAATGCTGACCAAAAATAATACGACTCATATTATCTAACTTATTCCTACAGGACATGACTTTCTTTTGAATGTATATAATGATATATAACTCATCACTTTTGTCACAATATAAAAAGCAATATGTATCTTTAAATCGTATCAATTCAAATCCCTTAAGGTTTATAATAAGATAGTAATAGGGTCATCACTTTACCTTTGAAGGCGAGGAAGTTTAAGAGTTTGGTTTTCATTTAACAAATCATAGAACATAAAATTTACCCAATTTCGATTTTATATGCCTCTCATTCCGCAATATGTTATAAATAGATGTTATTACCTTTCAAATATACCCGATAAATCATATAAACATGATTTTCAAATTTAATAAATAAATTATATAAGCATATTATAATGTGGTGAACATGGATCGAACACGTGACCTTCAGATCTTCAGTCTGGCGCTCTCCCAACTAACCTATCCCCGCTAGTCATTCTTTTGGGCCTCTTAGTGATATATTTTGTGTATGATACATTAGTTGTTAATTTTCTACTCTCAGATGATACTAAACAAATGACAAACAAGAATAATGTTATTTTGACACAATTTTTTGACCTAAATTAGATGTTAGTCACAAACTTTCTATGTAATTATTGTTAATTTGAATGATGGGTCTTAAGGATAACAAGGTCCTCTAACTTATTAACCTTAAACATGATTTAATGAACCACACATTTTAATATTATTTTAAGTGTTGAAATACAGATATGTGTCTTTCAATCATCCAAATTCTGTTGAGGTTAATGGTTTTAAACTGATTGGTTATTTATGTTGAGTATGTTGTAATAAGCTCCTAGGAATTTTAGTATTCATTAGACTTCAACTAATTGTGTACATTTTTTCATATTAGTATTGCATTAACCATATAGCTTTATTTATTTAATTTGTGTTAGATTTATGAAATAAAGCAAAACCATTATAATTGTTCCAATATGAGTTGGTCGCGTTCATTGTGTTTAACGCCGTGTGTCATCCCGATGTGAAAGTGAAACTTAAAAAATTGATAAAATTCAAAATGCTGACCAAAAATAATACGACTCCTATTATCTAACCTATTCCTACAGGACATGACTTTCTTTAGAATGTATATAATGATATATAACTCATCACTTTTGTCACAATATAAAAGCAATATGTATCTTTAAATCGTATCAATTCAAATCCCTTAAGGTTTATAATAAGATAGTAATAGGGTCATCACTTTACCTTTGAAGGCGAGGAAGTTTAAGAGTTTGGTTTTCATTTAACAAATCATAGAACATAAAATTTACCCAATTTCGATTTTATATGCCTCTCATTCCGCAATATGTTATAAATAGATGTTATTACCTTTCAAATATACCCGATAAATCATATAAACATGATTTTCAAATTTAATAAATAAAATATATAAGCATATTATAATGTGGTGAGTGTGGATCGAACACGTGACCTTCAGATCTTCAGTCTGACGCTCTCCAAACTAACCTATCCCCGCTAGTCATTCTTTTGGGCTTCTTAGTGATATATTTTGCGTATGATACATTAGTTGTTAATTTTCTACTCTCAGATGATACTAAACAAATGAAAAACAAGAATAATGTTATTTTGACACAAATTTTTGACCTAAATTAGATGTTAGTCACAAATTTCATATGTAATTATTGTTAATTTGAATGATGGGTCTTAAGGATAACAAGGTCCTCTAACTTATTAACCTTAAACATGATTTAATGAACCACACATTTTAATATTATTTTAAGTGTTGAAATACAGATATGTGTCTTTCAATCATCCAAATTCTGTTGAGGTTAATGGTTTTAAACTGATTGGTTATTTATGTTGAGTATGTTTTAATAAGCTCCTAGGAATTTTAGTATTCATTAGACTTCAACTAATTGTGTACATTTTTTCATATTAGTATTGCATTAACCATATAGCTTTATTTATTTAATTTGTGTTAGATTTATGAAATAAAGCAAAACCATTATAATTGTTCCAATATGAGTTGGTCGCGTTCATTGTGTTTAAGGCCGTGTGTCATCCCGATGTGAAAGTGAAACTTACAAAATTGATAAAATTCAAAATGCTGACCAAAAATAATACGACTCCTATTATCTAACCTATTCCTACAGGACATGACTTTCTTTAGAATGTATATAATGATATATAACACATCAGTTTTGTCACAATATAAAAGCAATATGTATCTTTAAATCGTATCAATTCAAATCCCTTAAGGTTTATAATAAGATAGTAATAGGGTCATCACTTTACCTTTGAAGGCGAGGAAGTTTAAGAGTTTGGTTTTCATTTAACAAATCATAGAACATAAAATTTACCCAATTTCGATTTTATATGCCTCTCATTCCGCAATATGTTATAAATAGATGTTATTACCTTTCAAATATACCCGATAAATCATATAAACATGATTTTCAAATTTAATAAATAAATTATATAAGCATATTATAATGTGATGAACATGGATCGAACACGTGACCTTCAGATCTTCAGTCTGACGCTCTCCCAACTAACCTATCCCCGCTAGTCATTCTTTTGGGCCTCTTAGTGATATATTTTGTGTATGATACATTTGTTGTTAATTTTCTAATCTCAGATGATACTAAACAAATGAAAAACAAGAATAATGTTTTTTTGACACAATTTTTTGACCTAATTAGATGTTAGTCACAAACTTTCTATGTAATTATTGTTAATTTGAATGATGGGTCTTAAGGATAACAAGGTCCTCTAACTTATTAACCTTAAACATGATTTAATGAACCACACATTTTAATATTATTTTAAGTGTTGAATTACAGATATGTGTCTTTCAATCATCCAAATTCTGTTGAGGTTAATGGTTTTAAACTGATTGGTTATTTATGTTGAGTATGTTGTAATAAGCTCCTAGGAATTTTAGTATTCATTAGACTTCAACTAATTGTGTACATTTTTTCATATTAGTATTGCATTAACCATATAGCTTTATTTATTTAATTTGTGTTAGATTTATGAAATAAAGCAAAACCATTATAATTGTTCCAATATGAGTTGGTCGCGTTCATTGTGTTTAACGCCGTGTGTCATCCCGATGTGAAAGTGAAACTTAAAAATTGATAAAATTCAAAATGCTGACCAAAAATAATACGACTCCTATTATCTAACCTATTCCTACAGGACATGACTTTCTTTAGAATGTATATAATGATATAGAACTCATCACTTTTGTCACAATATAAAAGCAATATGTATCTTTAAATCGTATCAATTCAAATCCCTTAAGGTTTATAATAAGATAGTAATAGGGTCATCACTTTACCTTTGAAGGCGAGGAAGTTTAAGAGTTTGGTTTTCATTTAACAAATCATAGAACATAAAATTTACCCAATTTCGATTTTATATGCCTCTCATTCCGCAATATGTTATAAATAGATGTTATTACCTTTCAAATATACCCGATAAATCATATAAACATGATTTTCAAATTTAATAAATAAAATATATAAGCATATTATAATGTGGTGAACATGGATCGAACACGTGACCTTCAAATCTTCAGTCTGACGATATCCCAACTAACCTATCCCCGCTAGTCATTCTTTTGGGCTTCTTAGTGATATATTTTGTGTATGATACATTAGTTGTTAATTTTCTACTCTCAGATGATACTAAACAAATGAAAAACAAGAATAATGTTATTTTGACACAATTTTTTGACGTAAATTAGATGTTAGTCACAAATTTTCTATGTAATTATTGTTAATTTGAATGATGGGTCTTAAGGATAACAAGGTCCTCTAACTTATTAACCTTAAACATGATTTAATGAACCACACATTTTAATATTATTTTAAGTGTTGAAATACATATATGTGTCTTTCAATCATCCAAATTCTGTTGAGGTTAATGGTTTTAAACTGATTGGTTATTTATGTTGAGTATGTTGTAATGAGCTCCTAGGAATTTTAGTATTCATTAGACTTCAACTAATTGTGTACATTTTTTCATATTAGTATTGCATTAACCATATAGCTTTATTTATTTAATTTGTGTTAGATTTATGAAATAAAGCAAAACCATTATAATTGTTCCAATATGAGTGGGGCGCGTTCATTGTGTTTAAGGCCGTGTGTCATCCCGATGTGAAAGTGAAACTTACATAATTGATAAAATTCAAAATGCTGACCAAAAATAATACGACTCCCATTATCTAACCTATTCCTACAGGACATGACTTTCTTTAGAATGTATATAATGATATAGAACTCATCACTTTTGTCACAATATAAAAGCAATATGTATCTTTAAAACGTATCAATTCAAATCCCTTAAGCATTATGACAAGATAGTAATAGGGTCATCACTTTACCTTTGAAGGCGAGAAAGTTTAAGAGTTTGGTTTTTGTTTAACAAATCATAGAACATAAAATTTACCCAATTTCGATTTTATACGCCTCTCATTCCGTAATATGTTATAAATAGATGTTATTACCTTTCAAATATACCCGATAAATCATATAAACCTGATTTTCAAATTTAATAAATAAAATATATAAGCATATTATAATGTGGTGAGTGTGGATCGAACACGTGACCTTCAGATCTTCAGTCTGACGCTCTCCAAACTAACCTATCCCCGCTAGTCATTCTTTTGGGCTTCTTAGTGATATATTTTGCGTATGATACATTAGTTGTTAATTTTCTACTCTCAGATGATACTAAACAAATGAAAAACAAGAATAATGTTATTTTGACACAATTTTTTGACCTAAATTAGATGTTAGTCACAAATTTCTATGTAATTATTGTTAATTTGAATGATGGGTCTTAAGGATAACAAGGTCCTCTAACTTATTAACCTTAAACATGATTTAATGAACCACACATTTTAATATTATTTTAAGTGTTGAAATACAGATATGTGTCTTTCAATCATCCAAATTCTGTTGAGGTTAATGGTTTTAAACTGATTGGTTATTTATGTTGAGTATGTTGTAATGAGCTCCTAGGAATTTTAGTATTCATTAGACTTCAACTAATTGTGTACATTTTTTCATATTAGTATTGCATTAACCATATAGCTTTATTTATTTAATTTGTGTTAGATTTATGAAATAAAGCAAAACCATTATAATTGTTCCAATATGAGTGGGTCGCGTTCATTGTGTTTAAGGCCGTGTGTCATCCCGATGTGAAAGTGAAACTTACATAATTGATAAAATTCAAAATGCTGACCAAAAATAATACGACTCCCATTATCTAACCTATTCCTACAGGACATGACTTTCTTTAGAATGTATATAATGATATAGAACTCATCACTTTTGTCAAAATATAAAAGCAATATGTATCTTTAAATCGTATCAACTCAAATCCCTTAAGGTTTATAATAAGATAGTAATAGGGTCATCACTTTACCTTTGAAGGCGAGAAAGTTTAAGAGTTTGGTTTTCATTTAACAAATCATAGAACATAAAATTTACCCAATTTCGATTTTATATGCCTCTCATTCCGCAATATGTTATAAATAGATGTTATTACCTTTCAAATATACCCGATAAATCATATAAACATGATTTTCAAATTTAATAAATAAAATATATAAGCATATTATAATGTGGTGAACATGGATCGAACACGTGACCTTCAGATCTTCAGTCTGACGCTCTCCAAACTAACCTATCCCCGCTAGTCATTCTTTTGGGCTTCTTAGTGATATATTTTGCGTATGATACATTAGTTGTTAATTTTCTACTCTCAGATAATACTAAACAAATGAAAAACAAGAATAATGTTATTTTGACACAAATTTTTGACCTAAATTAGATGTTAGTCACAAATTTCATATGTAATTATTGTTAATTTGAATGATGGGTCTTAAGGATAACAAGGTCCTCTAACTTATTAACCTTAAACATGATTTAATGAACCACACATTTTAATATTATTTTAAGTGTTGAAATACAGATATGCGTCTTTCAATCATCCAAATTCTGTTGAGGTTAATGGTTTTAAACTGATTGGTTATTTATGTTGAGTATGTTGTAATAAGCTCCTAGGAATTTTAGTATTCATTAGACTTCAACTAATTGTGTACATTTTTTCATATTAGTATTGCATTAACCATATAGCTTTATTTATTTAATTTGTGTTAGATTTATGAAATAAAGCAAAACCATTATAATTGTTCCAATATGAGTGGGTCGCGTTCATTGTGTTTAAGGCCGTGTGTCATCCCGATGTGAAAGTGAAACTTACAAAATTGATAAAATTCAAAATGCTGACCAAAAATAATACGACTCCTATTATCTAACCTATTCCTACAGGACATGACTTTCTTTCGAATGTATATAATTATATAGAACTCATCACTTTTGTCACAATATAAAAGCAATATGTATCTTTAAATCGTATCAATTCAAATCCCTTAAGGTTTATAACAAGATAGTAATAGGGTCATCACTTTACCTTTGAAGGCGAGGAAGTTTAAGAGTTTGGTTTTCATTTAACAAATCATAGAACATAAAATTTACCCAATTTCGATTTTATATGCCTCTCATTCCGCAATATGTTATAAATAGATGTTATTACCTTTCAAATATACCCGATAAATCATATAAACATGATTTTCAAATTTAATAAATAAAATATATAAGCATATTATAATGTGGTGAGTGTGGATCGAACACGTGACCTTCAGATCTTCAGTCTGACGATATCCCAACTAACCTATCCCCGCTAGTCATTCTTTTGGGCTTCTTAGTGATATATTTTGTGTATGATACATTAGTTGTTAATTTTCTACTCTCAGATGATACTAAACAAATGAAAAACAAGAATAATGTTATTTTGACACAATTTTTTGACCTAAATTAGATGTTAGTCACAAATTTTCTATGTAATTATTGTTAATTTGAATGATGGGTCTTAAGGATAACAAGGTCCTCTAACTTATTAACCTTAAACATGATTTAATGAACCACACATTTTAATATTATTTTAAGTGTTGAAATACATATATGTGTCTTTCAATCATCCAAATTCTGTTGAGGTTAATGGTTTTAAACTGATTGGTTATTTATGTTGAGTATGTTGTAATGAGCTCCTAGGAATTTTAGTATTCATTAGACTTCAACTAATTGTGTACATTTTTTCATATTAGTATTGCATTAACCATATAGCTTTATTTATTTAATTTGTGTTAGATTTATGAAATAAAGCAAAACCATTATAATTGTTCCAATATGAGTGGGTCGCGTTCATTGTGTTTAAGGCCGTGTGTCATCCCGATGTGAAAGTGAAACTTACAAAATTGATAAATTTCAAAATGCTGACCAAAAATAATACGACTCCCATTATCTAACCTATTCCTACAGGACATGACTTTCTTTAGAATGTATATAATGATATAGAACTCATCACTTTTGTCACAATATAAAAGCAATATGTATCTTTAAATCGTATCAATTCAAATCCCTTAAGCTTTATGATAAGATAGTAATAGGGTCATCACTTTACCTTTGAAGGCGAGAAAGTTTAAGAGTTTGGTTTTTGTTTAACAAATCATAGAACATAAAATTTACCCAATTTCGATTTTATATGCCTCTCATTCCGCAATATGTTATAAATAGGTGTTATTACCTTTCAAATATACCCGATAAATCATATAAACATTATTTTCAAATTTACTAAATAAAATATATAAGCATATTATAATGTGGTGAGTGTGGATCGAACACGTGACCTTCAGATCTTCAGTCTGACGCTCTCCCAACTAACCTATCCCTGCTAGTCATTCTTTTGGGCTTCTTAGTGATATATTTTGCGTATGATACATTAGTTGTTAATTTTCTACTCTCAGATGATACTAAACAAATGAAAAACAAGAATAATGTTATTTTGACACAAATTTTTGACCTAAATTAGATGTTAGTCACAAATTTCATATGTAATTATTGTTAATTTGAATGATGGGTCTTAAGGATAACAAGGTCCTCTAACTTATTAACCTTAAACATGATTTAATGAACCACACATTTTAATATTATTTTAAGTGTTGAAATACAGATATGTGTCTTTCAATCATCCAAATTCTGTTGAGGTTAATGGTTTTAAACTGATTGGTTATTTATGTTGAGTATGTTGTAATGAGCTCCTAAGAATTTTAGTATTCATTAGACTTCAACTAATTGTGTACATTTTTTCATATTAGTATTGCATTAACCATATAGCTTTATTTATTTAATTTGTGTTAGATTTATGAAATAAAGCAAAACCATTATAATTGTTCCAATATTAGTGGGTCGCGTTCATTGTGTTTAACGCCGTGTGTCATCCCGATGTGAAAGTGAAACTTACAAAATTGATAAAATTCAAAATGCTGACAAAAATAATACGACTCCCATTATCTAACCTATTCCTACAGGACATGACTTTCTTTAGAATGTATATAATGATATAGAACTCATCACTTTTGTCACAATATAAAAGCAAATGTATCTTTAAATCGTATCAATTCAAATCCCTTAAGCTTTATAATAAGATAGTAATAGGGTCATCACTTTACCTTTGAAGGCGAGGAAGTTTAAGAGTTTGGTTTTCGTTTAACAAATCATAGAACATAAAATTTACCCAATTTCGATTTTATATGCCTCTCATTCCGCAATATGTTATAAATAGATGTTATTCCTTTCAAATTTACCCGATAAATCATATAAACATGATTTTCAAATTTACTATATAAAATATATAAGCAAATTATAATATGGTGAGCGTGGATCGAACACGTGACCTTCAGATCTTCAGTCTGACGCTCTCCCAACTAACCTATCCCTGCTAGTCATTCTTTTGGGCTTCTTAGTGATATATTTTGTGTATGATACATTAGTTGTTAATTTTCTACTCTCAGATGATACTAAACAAATGAAAAACAAGAATAATGTTATTTTGACACAAATTTTTGACCTAAATTAGATGTTAGTCACAAATTTCATATGTAATTATTGTTAATTTGAATGATGGGTCTTAAGGATAACAAGGTCCTCTAACTTATTAACCTTAAACATGATTTAATGAACCACACATTTTAATATTATTTTAAGTGTTGAAATACAGATATGTGTCTTTCAATCATCCAAATTCTGTTGAGGTTAATGGTTTTAAACTGATTGGTTATTTATGTTGAGTATGTTGTAATGAGCTCCTAGGAATTTTAGTATTCATTAGACTTCAACTAATTGTGTACATTTTTTCATATTAGTATTGCATTAACCATATAGCTTTATTTATTTAATTTGTGTTAGATTTATGAAATAAAGCAAAACCATTATAATTGTTCCAATATGAGTGGGTCGCGTTCATTGTGTTTAAGGCCGTGTGTCATCCCGATGTGAAAGTGAAACTTACAAAATTGATAAATTTCAAAATGCTGACCAAAAATAATACGACTCCCATTATCTAACCTATTCCTACAGGACATGACTTTCTTTAGAATGTATATAATGATATAGAACTCATCACTTTTGTCACAATATAAAAGCAATATG